>NC_053493.1:352908832-353276332 GCF_905171775.1 Rana temporaria
GCCGCGTCACGCAGCGCATTCACGGGTACGCCGCTTGGTATTTACCAAGATTTTCACGGCGTACTGACAAGGCGCACGGGAATCCCTGACTTTTCTCTCTGCGCATGCCCAGTATGCAAATGAACCTCCCGAGATTCAGGCGCACTGTGCAAGCGTACGGGGATCTGTTTTCAAAAAACACTTTCCCTTTCAATTCGGCCCGCCAAACACTTCAAAACACATGTCACTTCACTTCCCCTGCATCCCCCCACCTCCCCCCCTAATAAACTCCCGCCCAAACCCCCGCAATTTACAGTTTAATGTGCCGTGCGCCAGGTCTGTACTGGTGCACAATGCACCCTCTCCTGGGTGCACGGAGCACATTAGTAACTAGGGAAATACACTGCACTAGCAGCGTATTTCTTTAGTAAATGGCCAAACGGCTGCTACTCCTGCTTTTACTCCATGAGTCATGAAGGAAAGGCTTGGTAAATCAGCCCCTATGAGTATTTTGTGCCTGTTCGGAGCGAACTGTTAGGAACACCGAGGGGCTGATTTACCAAACCTTTACTCCATGACTCATGGAGTAAAAGCAGGAGTAGCAGCCGTTTGGTGATTTACTAAAGAAATACGCTGCTAGTGCAGTGTATTTCCCTAGTTACTAATGTGCTCCGTGCGCCCAGGAGAGGGTGCATTGTGCACCAGTACAGACCTGGCGCACGGCACATTGAACTGTAAATTGCGGGGGTTTGGGCGGGAGTTTATTAGGGGGGGAGGTGGGGGGATGCAGGGGAAGTGAAGTGACGTGTTTTGAAGTGTTTGGCGGGCCGAATTGAAAGGGAAAGTGTTTTTTGTAAACCGATCCCCGTACGCTTGCACAGTGCGCCTGAACCTCGGGAGGTTCATTTGCATACTGGGCATGCGCAGAGAGAAATTTCGGCGCTTCCCGTGCGCCTTGTCAGTACGCCGTGAAAATCTTGGTAAATACCAAGCGGCGTACCCGTGAATGCGCTGCGTGACGCGGAGCACGGGAATCTCCGACCTGTTTTCAGCCATGAAGGGGAACTCTGCGCCAAATTTCAAACTTGAAATCGGCGCGGGTCCCCCTCCAGGGCTACATTAGGCTCTTAGGCTTGGTCCGGAACGTGAGGGGTTAAACCCGCGCCGATTCGGCGCGGGGGTCCCCCCCAGATCCAAACCAAGCCCTCATCCCAAGCATGCAGTCTGGCCCGGACAGGAATGGGGGCGGGGACGAGCGAGCGGCCCCCCCTCCTGAGCCATACCAGACCGCATGCCCTCAACATGGGGGAGTGTGTGCTGTGGGGGAGGGGGGCACTGCCCCCCCACCCCACAGCACTCTTGCCCCCATGTCGATAGGGACAAGAGCCTCTTCCCGACAACCCTTGCCATTGGTTGTCGGGGTATGCGGGCGGGGCTAATCGGAATCTGCGAGCTCCCTTTAATAAGGGGGCCCCCAGATGCCGGGCCCCCCACCCTATGTGAATGAGTATGGGGTACATCGTACCTCTACCCATTCACATGGGGGAAATGTAAAGTAAAATAAAACACCACACAGAATAAAATATTTTATTGATCTGCTCCGGAGCCCCCCCTTTCTTCTTTAGCTCTCTTACAAGGGGGGGTTTCTTCTCTCCCAATCTTCCGCCGGGACCCTGGGCTTCCGTGATTTCTTCCGGGGGAGGGCGCCATCCCTCGGTCCTCTCCGGAGCCTTCCGCCGGATGCCCCCACCCCATTTAAGCTCTTTTTCATTAGGGGGGGGCACCTGGACTTCGGGGTCTTCTGCCGGGGGATGGCGCCTATCCCCTGGTCTTTCCGGTGCCTTCCGCCAGGGTTCCGGTCTTCCTGGTCTTCTGCCGGGGGTGCGCCAACTCCCCGGTCTTTTCTCTGCTCCCTCTTCTGCCTGGCTCCCCCGCGGAGCCAGGGCTTTCTTCCGTCTTCTTTCTTCTCTCTTCCTTCTTCTGCCTGTCTCCTCCGGGAGCCCAGGGCTTGTCTCCGCTGTCTTCTTTCTTCTCTTCCATTGGATGTTGACACAACGAGGTTCCGCGCTGACATGCCGTGTCAGCGGCGGGCATGGACTTATATAGGGTAATGCCACCATGTGACCTCAACCCATGTGACATCACATTCCCTGGGCATGATGGGAATGTGATGTCACATGGGTTGAGGTCACATGGTGGCATTGCCCTATATAAGTCCATGCCCACTGCTCAGACGGCATTCCAGCGCCGGACCTCGTCGTGTCAACATCGAATGGAAGAGAAGGGAGAAGACAGCGCAGACAAGCCCTGTGCTCCGCGGAGGAGACAGGCAGAAGCGGAAGGCATCGCAGAAGCCCGCGGGTGTCGCCCCCCGGCGGAAGACACCGTACAAGCCCGGGACCCTCCCCCAAAGGCAGGAGCCTCACTGGTGAAGGGGGTCCCGGTGAATTACGTCGCTGAAGACGGGGGTGGGGTGCCAATGCACCCCCCCCGCAGAAACTGTCATGGAAGCCCGGGACCCTCCCCCAAAGGCAGGAGCCTCACTGGTGAAGGGGGTCCCGGTGAATTACGTCGCTGAAGACGGGGGTGGGGTGCCAGTGCACCCCCCCCGCAGAAACCGTCGTGGAAGCCCGGGACCCTCCCCCAAAGGCAGGAGCCTCACTGGTGAAGGGGGTCCCGGTGAATTACGTCGCTGAAGACGGGGGTGGGGTGCAAGTGCACCCCCCCGCAGAAACCGTCGTAGAAGCCCGGGACCCTCCCCCAAAGGCAGGAGCCTCACTGGTGAAGGGGGTCCCGGTGAAAGACGGCGAAGCCCGGGGCCTAATGGGGTGGTGGTGGGGGGCCCCGGCAGAAGACCCCCGGCAGACTAATAAATTAATTTATTCATGTGTGGTGTTTTATTTCTTTACATTTTTTTCCCCAGGTGAATGGGTAGGGGTACGATGTACCCCCATACTCCTTCACATAGGGTGAGGGGCCGGAATCTGGGGGCCACCTTATTAAAGGGGCCTCTCAGATTCTGATAAGCCCCCCGCCCGCATACCCCGACAACCAACGGCCAGGGTTGTCGGGAAGAGGCTCTTGTCCCTATCGACATGGGGACAAGAGTGCTTTGGGGTGGGGGGGCAGTGCCCCCCTCCCCCACAGCACACACTCCCCCATGTTGAGGGCATGTGGTCTGGTATGGCTCAGGAGGGAGGGGGGCGCTCGCTCGTCCCCACCCCCATTCCTGTCTGACCAGACTGCGTGCCTGGGATAAGGGCTTGGTTTGGATCTTGGGGGGGACCCCACGCTGTTTTTTTTGCGCGGGTTTAACCCCTTATGTTCCAGACCAAGCCTAAGAGCCTGGTATGCACCTGGAGGGAACCCACCTTATTTTTTTTTGGGGGGTCTGGAGTTCCCCTTCATGAACAGCGATCTGTCATTTACACATGTCAGTCCCACCCCCCCCTACAGTTAGAACACACCCAGGGAACATATTTAACCCCTCCCTCGCACCTAGTGTTAACCCCTTCCCTGCCAGTGGCATTTTTAGAGTAAGCAATGCATTTTTACAGCACTGATCGCTAGAAAAATGCCAATGGTTCCAAAAAAGTGTTCGATGTGTCCGCCATAATGTCGCAGTACCGATAAAAATCGCTGATCGCCGCAATAACTAGTTAAAACAAAAAAATATATATTTTGTAGACGCTATAACTTTTGCCAAAACCAAACACTAAACGCTATTTGCGATTCTTTGGAACCAAAAAGATGTAGAATACGTATCGGCCTAAACTGAGGGTTTTTTTCTTTTTTAGAATATATATTTTTGGGGATATTTATTATAGCAAAAAGTAAAAAATGTTTTTACATATGTGGGCGGGACTTACGCAAGTCCCGCCCACATATATAAACATCGTTCAAACCACACATGTGAGGTATTGACGCGTGCGTTAGAGCGAGAGCAATACTTTTACCACTAGACCTTCTTTGTAACTATAAACTGGTAACCTGGAAAAAAAAGAAAAAGGTCGCCTATGGGGATATTCACGGAATTAATTTTGGCCCCATTGCAGGAGTGTTTCCAATAGTAAAGCGTGACATGTAAGGTATCTATTTACTCGGTCTAACATCATCTTTCACATTATCCCCAAAAATTGGGCTAACTTTTGTGTTTTGTTAATTTTTAACCACTTGAGCCCTGGACCATATTGCTGGTCAATGACCAGGCCAGGCTGGAAAGCATGAGATCAGGGGAAAAAAAAAAAAAAACTCATGCCATTGCAGCTTGGTTCCTACATGTGTGATGAACTGAGCATGCTCAAACACTTAGAAAAAATCCTTTCTTTTTAAAAGGTGAAAATCTCTTGGATGGTCATAGAGCGTGGGTTGGGTTAATTAATAGTGTTGCTCACGAATATTCGCATTGCGAATATTCGACTCGAATATAGCATATTCGAGAAATCGCGCTATATTTCGAATTTCGCGGTGAATATTCGCAATTCCGAATATTCGCATTTTTTCAATTTGATTTTTAAAACAGATCACATCCTATCGACGTCTAAAAGCATTGCTGGTATGATTAGAGACCCTGGGCCGAGTAGCTAAGCTGAGGCGATCCTTTTATGTTGCCAAATTGAAAAAAAAAAAATTGCGATTTTTCGCTATTGCGGATGCGAAAATGATTGCGAATTTTCGATAACTGTGGTAGGAGAACTCTGATTGTCTCTGATGCAAAAGGGGGGGGCTTTGTGTATGTGTATGTTATGAATATTTGTATGTTTGATATTATTATTTTTTGTAAGAAGGAAAAAACTGCGCATACCTTAAAAAAGGGGAGAATACAGCAGCAACTCAAAAATGTTATACAACATAAATTAATACAAGACAGAAAATGGAGTCGCTCTACAAGAATAAAAAATATGTCTAGTGACAAGACATGTGGGCAAATTATAAAATAAGCAAGCGCAAATAACTTGTGAAATACACAGTGAAACAAATATATAAAGAAATATAGTCCCAATAATAGAAAAATAATCTTTCATAAAAATGTCTTTGATATGTGAAGTGAAAAAAAGTCCAAAGCATGCAGCATGAACGTGTTCAATCTTCAAGGTGTTTGATTGACAAATGGCTGTGACAGATGCATAGAGTAAAGAATCACCACCAATGCAAAACACTTTTTATTTTCTATTGTAAAATATCACGAATATTCTGAGCCAATCAGAGTGCTCCTTCCGCATTTGCCGAATATTCGCAATTATTTTGTATTGTAAAATATCAAGAATATTCGGAGCCAATCAGAGTGCTCCTTCCGCATTTGCCGAATATTCGCAATTATTTTGTATTGTAAAATATCAAGAATATTCTGAGCCAATCAAAGTGCTCCTTCTGCATTTGCCGAATATTCGCAATTATTTTGTATTGTAAAATATCAAGAATATTCTGAGCCAATCAGAGTGCTCCTTCCGCATTTGCCGAATATTCGCAATTATTTTGTATTGTAAAATATCACGAATATTCTGAGCCAATCAGAGTGCTCCTACAGCATTTGTCGAAATTGCGCAATAAATATCGCATTCGCATGTTGCGATATTTCGATAAAATATCACAAATATTCTGAGCCAATCAGAGCGCTCCTCCAGCATTTCTCGAAATTGCGCAATAAATATCGCATTCGCATGTTGCGATATTTCGATAAAATATCACGAATATTCTGAGCCAATCAGAGCGCTCCTACCGCAGTTATCAAAAAATCGCAATTATTTTCGCATTCGCAATAGCGAAAAATCGCAATAATTTAATTTCGATAAAATATCACGAATATTCGAATTTAGCGAATATATCTCGAATATTCGAATATATATTCGAGATATATCGCAAAATCGAATATGGCATATTCTGCTCAACACTATTAATTAACCAGGTGTAAGCTCACCCACACTAGAGACTGCAATTTGTTCATGTGATTTTAATTGCTTCATTACTAGCACATGTTATAAAAACCGTGCATCGATCAGTCCTCAGCTGCCCTCATAGGGGCAGGCAGAAATGCTGTTGTGGAACACAAATGTGGTTTGTTGCATGGGTTTTTATTTTGCCAATGGTTTTTGTTTATTTTTAAATGATGTTCACTTTGATGTATTTGTCTCTGCTGCCTTATTTTATGAAAAAATTGTGAAGATGTTGCGACTTTAAATCTGTTTATTTTGAGTTTTGAAATGTATTTTTGTTTGTGTGTGTTTGTTTGTTTTTTTTTTCTTTCCTTGTTTTGTTGACCAATAAAAATTACTTTAAAATTTTGAAGTTTGTTTTTTGTTACTTTTTCATGCAACATATTTTGACAGCTGCAGCTGAACTAGGTTAGGGCCTAACAAATTAGGTGTGATTTTTGTCTAAGCTTCTTTCCTGGTGTGTAATCATGAATTATATATCAGACAGGAGGCTCATATCTTATGCATTATCTCTCTTTAATAATGCTCACAGCAGAAAGTGAATCTAAAACATTCAGTGTAAAAAACTTAAAACAAAACCACCACCCCCCGCAGTCCATATAGTCACTAACCACGCCCCAACGGGGACTCCATAAAAGGGGGCTGCTTGTGGTGGATCCTCCTCTTTCTTTCTGCTCACAAGATCAGATAAGTATTCTCTAGATTGTTATTATCAAATTATTATATAGATTTATATATATATATACATATGGATGTTAGCTAAGGATATACACTCCTGTGTTTTCCCCTGGCTTTTTCTCATCTTTGTTCCCAATTTATATTGCTCTATGTGGATTCATATAATTTTGTTATATGCTTACATAGTTTATTTATGGATTAACTCCCCATTTCCAGTCTCTGACTAAAATCCTCGTGTTCCTGTGCCTATCGCACAGTTTCTCCGGCGCTCAAGACCCTCTCCCCCTCGTCACATCACAGCTCTTAGGCTGTCCCCCCCTTTTCAGCACACTCCGCGGCTTGTCACCATTCTGAGGGAAGCCTCGTCTCCCTCATTCTCTGCCGCACAGAGCGCGCGTTCGGAGGGGGCGGAGCTTTCTGCGCCATCCCATCGTCCAATCAGCGCCCAGCGGCCGTAGTCTCGCGAGACTTCGTTCCCGGGCCGCTGGGGGAGTACAGGTTCCCTTCCCCTCTGTCGCCATTCGGCGCCGACGGAGGGGAAGTGACTGGAACCTGGAACTGATAAGTTACCCTATAAATCCGATTTTTATATAATCGATCCATACCTCAACTAGCTTAAGTTACCCTATAAATCCGATTTATATATAATCGATCCATACCTCAACTAGCTTACACCCTTGGTAATTATCTGGTCTGTGACATTCAGCACAGGTCCAGAGATAGACTCAGCACACAGCTACTGCTTACGCTGCTTGTACTCCTACCTTTACCATTTGAACAATATACCTAAAGATTACATCAGATATGTCTGAGATAAATCCCCTCAATGGAGACTCCTCTCCCGCTGCTACCTCACACATGCTGAGTGCCACACAGTTACAGGACATCATACAAATGTCCATTCAAGCAGCACTGGCTTCTACAACCTCACCCGCCTGGACGGTACAACCCAATGTGGTACAACCTCCACCGCCGCAGAGCGGCGAACCACCTCTAAAGAAGGGTAAAGTGCTTCACAAAAGGAAACACACCTTGGTGGTAATTGACTCCCCGGCAGGGGAAGAAAATAGTGTGCAACAGGCAGTCCCTAACACGGGCTACCATCCCCAGCAAATATCCGACTCTGCTCGACCCCTGGACCCCAGGGAGACACATAAGGGGTATAGAATTCCTAGAAGAGCCAAACCAGATTCGTACGACGATTCCTCTGCTGAGGAGTCGGCCGACTTTTCTGAAGGCTCAGAGATATCAGATGCTGAATCTGTTAATCAGGATACTGGGGCCATGACGACCGACACAGTCGCCAATCCTGCCACGCAGGACGATGTCCTATTGGACGCTCTAGGGGAACCTTTTTTCCACCCGGACGCGATTACCCACCCGCGTTCCGGAGAGTGGACACCACTGCCACATGTGGCACAATACGTAGAACTTTGGGTCAGGAAGTCCCTAGACAGAACGGCCCGCAACAAGCTGAGAGCCGAATGCCCTAGACCCTCATTGCCCAAGAGAGTGGTGGCTACCCCAGAGGTAGACCCGGTCCTCACTAAGTACCTGATTAAAACAGGTAAATTTCAGAAAAAGGGCATTGAGAGGTCCTTCCGGTCAATACAAGACCGAGTTTTGGATCTTATCGGTCCACTGACCAAAATCCTCAATTTGTCCGAACAGGCAGCAACTTCGGGACAAGCAGTTGATTTACCACAACTGAGAGGTTGGGCACAAAGAGCCCTATGTCTAGCGGGCACTGCCAACACGGCATGTTCCGTAGAACGGCGCAGATCCATTCTCATGCGCCTGGATCCCCAACTCTCACACCTAGCTGAGACTGAACCCGGCCCTTCAGCCGAGGGTATGCTATTTGGGGATTCAGTCATTAAAGACATAAACAAATTCGTTGGTTTGTTTTCCAGCCTGGACAAGGCTCAGAGTTCTCTGAGACGTACCGGAACCAATAAGGTTTTCAACAGGGCTGGCAGAAGTAGAGGCCGTTCTGCCGGCCGCGCAAATTATTACAGGCCACAGGGTAGGAACAATACCCAATATCAGTACCAGGCTCCAAGTTTCTCCGCCCCGGTGGCTCAACCAGCACCGTTCTTTCCCCCCAGAGGCAGACCCTGGCGCGGACGCGGGGGACGCGGCTACCCTCGATCCAGACCCTATACCGGTGAGTATGCTTTACACCACACTCGATCTCATCCCAGTGGGGGGTCGTCTGAGACATTTTACCCACGCCTGGTCTGCGATTACGGCAGACGCGTGGATCTTAAATTCCGTAGAGGGGTTCACGATAGACATCCTCTTCCCTCCTCTACTCAATATAATCCCTCCTCCCATCCGCTTTGCAAAGAGCAGCTGCCTTCTCATAGACAGAGAGGTGAGAGATCTCTTTATCAAGCAGGCCATAGTGGAAGTAGACCCTTCTTCCCCAGGTTTCGTAAGCAACCTTTTCCTGGTTCGCAAGAAAGGGGGGGGCTACCGCCCAGTTATCAACCTCAGGGGCCTGAACCAACACGTTCAATACCGCCACTTCAAAATGGAAGGAATTCACTTCCTACGAGATCTTCTCCAACCCAGGGATTGGCTAGTAAAGGTAGACCTCAAGGACGCGTACCTGACGGTACCCATACACCCGGACTCCCAGCATCTGCTGCGTTTCCCGTGGAAAGGCAAAATGTGGCAATTTACTTGCCTTCCCTTCGGCCTATCATCCGCCCCATGGTGTTTCACAAAGATCATGAAACCCGTAGTGGCAGCTCTAAGGAGCAGAGGGGTGCGTCTGATTATCTATCTAGACGACATTCTCATCATGGCATACTCAAAAGCACAAGCCCTGTTACACATGTCATGGGCCATATCCCTTATACAGAATCTAGGATTCATAATCAATCGCGAGAAATCGATCTTAGCCCCATCTCATCAGATGGAATTCTTAGGCTTCATGGTGGACACCGTCCAATCTACCCTCAGTCTCCCCAAATCCAAACTTACACTTATTCGCAAAGAGATTCGCTCCGCACTTCGCAAGAGATATCTCTCACTACGTACTCTGGCCCGACTGGTGGGCTTACTGGCCGCCTCTATCCAAGCCATATTCCCGGCCCCCCTACATTACAGGGCCCTTCAGAGACTCAAGATTATGCATCTGAGACAGGGCCTCGGATATGCAGACGAGATTCCCCTATGTCAGGAGACCACAGAGGAACTGAAATGGTGGCTACACCATGCCGTCGAGTGGAACGGCAGGACTATATTCAATCCCAGTCCAGACGTGGTTATAGAGTCAGACGCCAGTCGACTAGGCTGGGGCGCACGGTGCGGCGTAGCCTCTACAGGGGGGACTTGGTCCCAATCAGAATCCTCCCTGCACATCAATGCACTGGAACTATTGGCAGCCCTGTTCGCTGTCAAGAGCTTCATGCCTCATTCTCCAGCATGCTGTATTCTTTTTCGCATGGACAACGTGGCAGCAGTGCAGTATGTCAACCGACTGGGGGGCACCAGATCCAAAACTTTAGCTTATATCGCCAGGGACTTCTGGCACTTTTGTCTGTCCCACAACATCACGCCCATAGCGGAGTACATCCCGGGAGTCCTCAATTCCGTGGCCGACTGGAACTCTCGATATCTTCGAGATTCCAGCGATTGGAGGCTGGATCGACCAATCTTTCTCCTTTTGCAGAAGCTTTGGGGTCCGCTATCTTTCGATCTATTTGCCTCTCGGCTCAATCGCCAGTTACCCCGATTCTTCAGCTGGAGACCAGATCCAGAAGCCTATGCTGTAGACGCTCTTCGCCAACCTTGGCCGAAGGGGATTCACTACGCTTTTCCCCCCTTCCAGATACTATCCAGACTCCTCCTTCGGATAACCAATCTGGGAGCAACGGTGGTTCTGATCACACCATGGTAGCCAACCCAACCTTGGTTCCCTCTGTTGTTAGCAATGTCGGTGGACTTTCCCAGACACCTCCCACAATACTCACACCTCCTCACCAACCCGAACGGGGAACCCCATCCCCTAGTCCTGGAGGGCAATCTCACACTTCTGGCGTGGTTAGTATCGGGATCCCTACCTCTGATAGAATCCTTTCAGAGTCAGCTCGAAACCTCCTCGCCCTGGCCTGGGCCCCCGGGACTAGATCGGCATATCGATCGGCCTGGGGACGCTGGGTTCGTTGGTGTGATCAACGGCAAGTTGATCCCGTGCGAGCCCCTGTACCCCTAGTGGTCAATTATTTAGCCGATTCCTTCGATTCCGGTAGCTCGTATAGCTCCATTAATATCTACCGTTCAGCCATTTCAGCATATCACCAACCTGTTGATTCTCTACCCATTGGCAGACACCCTTTAATATGCCGTCTTTTGAGAGGTGCAAAATTCCAACGTCCCCCCAGGCCTAGATACCAAGCGACCTGGGATGTTTCCAAGGTGCTGGATATGTTCGCCAGTTGGGGGGACAACATTAACCTTTCACTTAAACTATTATCCATTAAACTGACGGTCCTTCTATGTCTCCTCTCTGTCAAGAGAGTGTCTGATGTTAGAGCCCTGGACATTTCCAGACGCCAGTTTTCCCCACAGGGAGTCGAATTCTCCATTGTACGCAGGACAAAGACCGGCATCTCCTCGGTCTTTTACCCCTCTTTTCCGGATCATCCATTCCTTTGTGTTGTCCGCTGTCTTCAGACATACGAATCTCAGACTTCTGCTCTGCGCCCCGCGGGCTCTTCCCAACTTCTTCTATCCTATGTAAAACCCCATTTTCCAGTTTCCCCCGCGTCTTTGGCGCGTTGGGTTAGGACCGCCATGGACATGGCGGGGATAGACGTCACACTGTTCGGGGCCCACTCCACCAGGGGTGCCATGGCCACGAAGGTGCTCGTCACAGGAGGCTCTCTCTACGATTTACTGAGAGCAGCGGACTGGTCCTCGGAGACCACGTTCCGCCAGTTTTACTTCAGACCTTCAGATCACATATCCAGATCAGTTCTCCCTTAATGAATATCTTATGTTTTCTATGTATTAAAATTGTGATTGCTACATTAGCTTTGAACTTGCATAAGATATGAGCCTCCTGTCTGATATATAATTTGAGATTTTCCTAGCTTGTGACGGAAAATATTGATTATATGAAGACAGGAGGCGAGTATCTTCCCTCCCTACCCTCCCTATTACGGTTGTTTTTTCTCTCCTTTTTCAGGCTACTGACCGACAATCTGCGTTCGATAGACAGACTATCCAGTTTGAAGGAAGACGGAATCCCGTCCGTTGGATGAAACTCATCCAGATTTAGTTTCCCCGTTGGGATCGTTCGTTCCTGGACCTCTGTTGGGTCATGGTGAAAAGTCGTCTCTTCCCCACAGAAGACGTCCGTCGTCGACCGGCCGGTCTAGACCTCAAGATTAAAGTTTTTCGTTCTCCGTTCGATGCCGTTATATACTCTAAACGTCGCATCAAGAAAGAGGAGGATCCACCACAAGCAGCCCCCTTTTATGGAGTCCCCGTTGGGGCGTGGTTAGTGACTATATGGACTGCGGGGGGTGGTGGTTTTGTTTTAAGTTTTTTACACTGAATGTTTTAGATTCACTTTCTGCTGTGAGCATTATTAAAGAGAGATAATGCATAAGATACTCGCCTCCTGTCTTCATATAATCAATATTTTCCGTCACAAGCTAGGAAAATCTCAAAATGTTTGCCATGTTTATTCCCCATGACTTTAAAGACAAAAACTGGTAAGTATTTTCTTTTAACTGTAGTGGTCCTCAGCCCTCAAGTACCCCCGACAGGACATGTTTTGTGGATTTCTCTTAAGAATTGCTGTCCAGACTGTCTTTTAAAGCACATGTGCAAGATGAAGGAAAACCTGCAAACATGGCCTGGGGGGGGGGGGGTTGCTATTGGTGGACAGGCTTGAAGTGCTGATTTACAGCACTGTGCTTAAATCTAGCGCAAGGCAATCCTATTCTAATTGTGGGTGTTTGAGGGAAGCCAAGTGAGTGTTAGAACCCCTGCTTGTGTTTTTTTTTTTTTGGTGTTGAGCTTTGTGTCCCTTTTCTTAAAATTGGCTTCACTTCCTGTCACACAGCTGAACAGGAAGTGAGGTTAAAACCCTACCAGTGTCTTTTCTTGGGGACACAGGTCAATCTAACTAGTGTCCCCATTAAGCAAATTGCACTCCAGCACTGCTGTGTACACCCCAAATCATGGGTCTTCAAACTACGGCCCTCCAGTTGTTCAGGAACTACAATTCCCATCATGCCTAGTCATGTCTGTGAATGTCAGTGCATTACAAGGCATCATGGGATGTGTAGTTCTAAAACAGCTGGAGGGCCGTAGTTTGAGGATCCCTGCCCCAAATGATTATTTAGTTTGGGGTTTAGTAAAGGCAAAGCCACTCTGCAGTACAAGCATAGTTGCTGAAAATCAGAGAGGAAGCACTGATGGTTTTAACATCCAATCCTGTAGAAGCAAAGTTGTTTTGTTTTCTTCCTTGCTTTGCACTTGTAGTGCAAAGTGGATTTGCCTTTAGTAAATGGACCCCAAAGTCCAAGATCCCTAATAATTTGGGGTGTACACAGCAAAATACTAGAGTGCAATTTACATAATGGGAAACTATTTAGATTGATCTCTGTGTCCCCAAGAAAAGATATTAGTAAGGTTTTACCCTCACTTCCTGTTTGGCTATGTGACAGGAAGTGAATGAATTTGAATTAGAAAGGGTGAAGACACCTCACAAATGTTCTCACTATCAGGGGTGCAGACATCCCCAAAAAATAAGCAGATAATACTTATTTGCAAATTAATAATTTTTTAGTTAACATTGGGTGGGGTGCTCTAACACACACATTCATACATATTAGCCACGCTGTATCCTGGCCTATTGGCATGGTTATATTTTCTTAGGCCTCTCAATAAAACTCTATGAAATTTGTGCTTAAACTGGAACCAGGGGCGGACTGACAACTCATGGGGCCCCCGGGCAATAGAAGAGTATGGGGCCCCTCTGGCTTACAGATGGCCACCACGCCAGGAGGTAGTGCAGAGGCGGGCAGCTAAAATCTTGGGATATTCACATTAAAAGCATGTCATTTTCGGACATATCGGGGACAGATCTAAAAAAAACACAGATTTTTACATACTGTCCCTGGTTTTACTGAGCCTGGCAACCCGGATGGGGCCCCCTAGTGGCATGGGGCCCTCGGGCAGTGCCCGAGTGACTCAATGGTCAGTCCGCCCCTGACTAGAACTATAATCAACACTTTTTATTTTCTTTAATTTTGGATAGAGTGAGGGAGGGTTATAGGCCCTGTCAGTTTATTTTGTATTATCTGTGTCCAATTGGGGAGATTTGCCTTCACTTCCTGCCCCATAGCCAAACAGGAAGTGAGAGAAAAACTATGCAAATTAACCACTTCCCGCCCAGCCTATGGCCGATTTACGTCCGGGAAGTGGTTACACAATCCTGACAGGACGTCCTGCAGGATTTCATGCCGCGCGCGCCTGTGGGGGCACGCAGCGCGGCGATCGGTGATGCGGGGTGTCAGTCTGACACCCTGCATCTCCGATCTCGGTAAAGAGTCTCTCACGGAGACGGAGACTCTTTACCACGTGATCAGCCGTGTCCAATCACGGCTGATCACGATGTAAACAGGAAGAGCCATCGATGGCTCTTCCTCACTCGCGTCTGACAGACGCGAGTATAGGAGAGCCGATCGGCGGCTCTCCTGACAGGGGGCGTTCGCGCTGATTGTTTATCAGCGCAGCCCCCCCTCGGATCACCACACTGGACCACCAGGGATGCCCACCCTGGACCACCAGGGTGGGCAAAAAAACAAAAAAAATATGGAAAAAAAAAAAAAAAAAGCATAAAAAAAAAAGAAAAAAGATGCCAATCAGTGCCCACAAATGGGCACTGACTGGCAACCTGGGAAAATCAGTGCCACCCCACAGTGTCCATCAGTACCACCCCACAGTGTCCATCAGTGCCACCCCACAGTGCCCATCCATGCACAGTGCCCACCTATCAGTGCCCACCTGTGCCACCCATAAGTATCCATCAGTGCCACCCATAAGTGCCGCCCATGAGTGCCCATCTGTGCCGCCCATGAGTGCCCATGAGTGCCCATCAGTGCCGCATACCAGCGCCGCCAATCAATGCCACCTCATCTGTGCCCGTCAGTACTACCTCATCGATGTCCATCAGTGCCATCTCATCGGTGCCCATCAGTGCCGTCATATCAGTGCCCGTAATTGAAAGAGAAAAACTAATTTACAAAAAAATTAACAGACAAAAAATAAAACGTTTTTTTTTTTCAAAATTTGCTGTCTTTTTTTAGTTGTTGCGCAAAAAAAAAATCGCAGAGGTGATCAAATACCAACAAAAGAAAGCTCTATTTGTGGGGGAAAAAGGACGCCAATTTTGTTTGGGTACAGTGTTGTATGACCGCGCAATTGCCATTCAAAGTGCGACAGTGCTGAAAGCTGAAAATTGGCTTGGGCGGGAAGGTGCGTAAGTGCCTGGTATGGAAGTGGTTAAGGGAATCCAGTGCCCCCCCAGAACTAGTGTGTGGGTCCCCTGAAAATTACTGGGCGGGTCATACAAAAACAGGGTGTGACCTTGACAGGAAGGGGTGGGTCATTTTTCTATTAGGAGGTGCAGATATGTAGTCAGGCCTAGGGCAGAACAAAACCTAAATATACTACTGCATATTAGGGCTTATTTAGACCAGATCCGATTTACAGCGTGTTTTTATATTGTGGGAGGAAACCCACGCAGGCACAGGGAGAACATGCAAACTCCATGCAGATGGTGTCACGGGCTGGATTCAAACCAGCGACCGCAAATACCGTTGGAAATCAAATATAAAATGACCGCCACTTTATTCCCTAGGGTGTCTGCTAAAAAATTAGATATAATGTTTGGGGGTCCTGATTAATTTCCCAGGAACAAAATATAATTTTTACATGAAGGAGAGAAGTGCCAGAATAGGCGCGGTATGGAAGTGGTTAAAGTGAAATAATAAAAGTGAAATATTCCTTTAAATTTCAGACAGGGGGGGGAGGGGGGGTACACGCATGTTTCCCGTGCTTAGAACTGTCCCTGTACAAGATGTAATTTCTGAAGTGAAACAAAAAAAAGGAAGTTTAAAGTACTCATGGCTATAAAGAATACAGTCATTGCTCATTAAAAAAAAATAAAATAAAAATGGGGGTCCCTCCAAATTAAATTACCAGGCCCTTCAGGTCTGGAATGGATATTAAGGGGAACCCCGCCGTAAAAAAAAACCCTAAAAAAATGGCGTGGGGTCCCCCCAAATATCCATACCAGACCCTTCAGGTCTGGTGTGGATTTTAAGGGGAACTCCACCCCAAATTGAAAAAAAAATGGCGTGGAGTCCCCCTAAAAATCCACACCAGACCCTTATCCGAGCACGTTGACCTGGCCGGCCGCAGAAAAGAGGGGGGGACAGAGTGCGGCCCCCCCCCTCTCCTGAACCGCACCAGGCCACATGCCCTCAACATGGGGAGGATGTCCCCATGTTGATGGGGACAAGGGCCTCATCCCCACAACCCTTGCCCGGTGGTTGTGGGGGTCTGCGGGCGGGGGGCTTATCAGAATCTGGAAGACCCCTTTAACAAAGGGGACCCCCAGATCCTGCCCCCCCCCTATGTGAAATGGTAATGGGGCACATTGTACCTCTACCATTTCACCCCAAAAAAAATGTCAAAAGTGTTAAAAATGACAGTAGCCGGTTTTTGACAAATCTTTTAATAAAATCTTCTTTTCTTCTTTCATTCGGGTTTCTTCCTCTGCTTCTTTCTTGGGTCTTCTCGTCCACATCTTGCCCGACGTGTTCTTCTATCTTCTCCGTCCGTCCTTCAGCCTTCTGGTCCCGCATCTTGCCCGACGTCTTCTCCTGTCTTCTTCTCCATCCGTCCGCCAGCCTCCTCGTCCGCATCTTGTGTCTTCTCCGGACCCAGCGTTTGAATTTGATTTGGCCGCCGTGTTCCCGCTCCTGGGACCCGCCCCCCTCTGACGCCACAAGTAAACTCCTTAGAAGGTCATGTGCGTCAGAGGGGGGCGGGGTCACTGAGCGTCATACAGCGGGGGTATTCATTTTCAATCGCGCCCCGTGAAGAAGATGCCGCGCTTCCAATTGAAGTTCCCGCCGTGTCACACTCATGTGACCCCGCCCCCCTCTGACGCACATGACCTTCTAAGGAGTTTACTTGTGGCGTCAGAGGGGGGCGGGTCCCAGGAGCGGGAACACGGCGGCCAAATCAAATTCAAACGCTGGGTCCGGAGAAGACACAAGATGCGGACGAGGAGGCTGGCGGACGGACGGAGAAGAAAACAGGAGAAGACACCGGGCAAGATGCGGGACCAGAAGGCTGAAGGACGGATGGAGAAGATAGAAGAACACGTCGGGCAAGATGTGGACAAGAAGACCCAAGAAAGAAGCAGCGGAAGAAACCCGAAGGAAAGAAGAAAAGAAGATTTTATTAAAAGATTTGTCAAAAACCGGCTACTGTCATTTTTAACACTTTTGACATTTTTTTTGGGGTGAAATGGTAGAGGTACAATGTACCCCATTACCATTTCACATAGGGGGGGGGCCAGGATCTGGGGGTCCCCTTTGTTAAAGGGGTCTTCCAGATTCTGATAAGCCCCCCGCCCGCAGACCCCCACAACCACCGGGCAAGGGTTGTGGGGATGAGGCCCTTGTCCCCATCAACATGGGGACATCCTCCCCATGTTGAGGGCATGTGGCCTGGTGCGGTTCAGGAGAGGGGGGGGCCGCACTCTGTCCCCCCCTCTTTTCTGCGGCCGGCCAGGTCAACGTGCTCGGATAAGGGTCTGGTGTGGATTTTTAGGGGGACTCCACGCCATTTTTTTTCAATTTGGGGTGGAGTTCCCCTTAAAATCCACACCAGACCTGAAGGGCCTGGAATGGATATTTGCCGGGAACCGCACGTCTTTTTTTTTTTTTTTTTACAGCGGGGTTCCCCTTAATATCCATTCCAGACCTGAAGGGCCTGGTAATTTAATTTGGGGGAACCCCTACACATTTTTTTTTTTGTTTTATGAATGAATCCCTTTAGAATTGTCAGAGCCGACAATTCATTATAGCCGCGTGTGAATTTTTAAATGACTTTTTTCCTTCTGAATGTCACTTTGTGCAGGGGCAGTTCTAAGTGCGGGAAAAATGCGCTATTTCACATGCTGACATTACACCCCCCCTAGGTACGAAATTTAAAGGAATATTTCACTTTTATTGTTTCACTTTAAGAATTATTAATTTCACTGCTCCCGAAAAAACGGCCGTTTTAAAAAATAAAAAAATCATTGATACATGTTCCCTGGGACAGGACTGAGGTCCCCAAACACTTTTTAGGACAAACCTTGCAGATTAGCCTTTAAAATGAACACTTTTGATTTCTCCCATAGACTTCTATAGGGAGTTTGGCGCGGCTTTACATATTACTTTCAATGCGCCGGCTGCTACGCTGGTTCATGCGCCCAATTAAGCCTCCACCCGGAGTACTAATTAACGCATGAACCAGCGCAGCGCACAGAGCATAGTAAATCAGGCCCCATGAGTTTCCAACTCCCTATAGGCAGTTCAGCCTTTTTCTAGGCAACAGGGCCTACTTTGGCAGCAATGCCTCCTCCAATATCTATGTGAGAAAATAAAATAACACAACCCCAATCGTGTTCTCAGGTCAACTAACCAAAATCTACTTCAAATCCCTAAGGCCCGTTATAAGAGAAAGGGAGAACAGAGATTTGCAGTCCAAGGACCCCGACTGTGGAACGCATTATCAACCGATATCCGAACGGAAATGAATCACCTGGCCTTCAGAAAAAAGCTCAAGACTCACCTATTCTGAAGGCCAAAATGAGAAGGAAATGGATACCAAGCGCCTTGAGGCGATTCAGTTTGCATATGTAGCGCTATACAAGTTTTTCATTCATTCATTCATTAGGCAAGTAGTAGGTACATACACATGCAAAAGGGAGCTATAAAAGGACAATCATGTCTTATGAGTATTGCTACCATGTGCACTAAAGAGTAACAAAGTATTGTGTATCTTATCTACTCAAGGAAAACTTTACTGAATGTGTTACTTGGAGCAAAAACATTTTAATTTCATTTTACAGTCTTTGAATCTCATCTTGAAGTTCAAGTAGCATCACGAAAAGCATTCCTAAAATCTGTAATGCAAATCATAAATTACAATGTATAAATAAAAATATTTGCAAAGGATTAATGTGGCTGTCAACAGCTACTCATTCTTTGAAAATGTCAGTAACTGGGATTAGCAGATTTTACAATGAACTATCACAATTCACTAAACTTTGGCAACCGACCAACCCGTCTGAGTTTGTGTTGCGCAAAATCAGGAGCTTATGCCCTGTGTTTGTTGTATTCAGTTACAAATTATTGTTGATTTTCTTTTTTCAGTACATAGTGAATTTTAGCAAAGCTTAACATTTTATTGAATTTCAATGATTAATTAATTAATTTCAAAATAAATTATGGAATTTTCACAATCATTGCTTATTGATTAATGATATATACTAATATTATTACTGTACAAAGTTTAGTAAATGTTTAATTTCTACTGTTAATAAAATGCTACTGATCTTTAAATAAAATGTAGAATTACATTATATAAGCGTCTAAGGCTGTTACTAAATGTTGGCTGTTGGCCACAGTTTGATGCTCACTAATCCATGTTAATCCAGGTCTGTCAGGAGTCAAAGGACTGAGAAAATTGCATTCCAAGTAGCTCGCTCCCTGTAGAACAAGCAACATATGGATGTCTTAATAATAGAGTGATAGCAGATTTACCTTTACATATTAATGACTATGTAAATGCAGTTTGAACTAAACAAAATAAAGGCCAGGGGTCCTCTTACTGATTTAACAAATCTGTAGTCAAGGTAAACCCCAAGATTTAAAGTAAAATTCACAATAAGGCAACAGTTCATATTTCATTGTTCTGCTAACAGTCCTCAGCAGCCCACCCAAACCCTATGCCAAAGAAAATTATTTTTAGTATGAGAAAAAAGGCACAGCATTGTCTACATCCCCCAGTGAAGTGCTCTGCGCTTGAGTTACCTACTTCCAGGTCAAAGCATTGCCACACGGGAAGCAGGAGGCTACCTACATCCATGCACATATTAGCAATACTTCGTATCTCTAGATCAATGATTGTAAACAATTTTCCTAATATATTTATTTATTTACTTATTACTTAACTTTGAGTAAAATCGCATATACAAACCCCATGTGTGGAAGTACTCGACAAAACTGCCATGTTATCCAAGAGAGCCTGGTGACCATAAGTTAAGAAGGTTCTCTGATTTTAATTAAAGCTCATTTGACCTCTATTTATTCAATAAAAAGGGTGAAAAGATGCCCCATAGGGTGTGGTGATTGGTGACTTTTTGCTTCTGGAGCACAGAAAAAATTGCAATACTATCAAGAATCTCACAGAACAATTGTATGGTGTATGGGACAGAACAATATAATTTTAGGAACTATTTATCACTTTATTGTTTTCCCATATAGTTATAAATGCATATATGATTGTCTATGATAATTTTTGTGTTTTGTTTTGATATGGTGAAATTGAATATACATATTTTATCTGTGACACTTTAGAGATATTGTGGGAAGCGCTTCCCCTGTATATTTGTATATATTTTATATATCAGTGTGGTGATTGCATGATTGGGTGTAAGCAGCTTTTAATTGTAACATAATTATAGCTTATTTGTAGTACATTTATTTCGTTTTTGTGCACGTATGATAGCGCAGGGTTCATATATATACATATAAAACAAACAGTTGGGTGTCAGTCACTTTTTTTTATATTTATTGCTCAATAACCTCCAGAGAGAGTGCTAGGGGCACAGAATACCCAAAAAACTGCAAAACATCACAGGCTTTCTAATAGCTGCATTACTGTTATGGGCCTTTTATAAGCAGCCTTCTAATAGCAATTAACCCACTGACCCTATGTAAGTAGTCGCACGTACCATAAGACATTGATCAAAACATTGAGCATTAGGGTCCTCATGAAATCTCCTCTGGTAGCAGGTTTTTCCAAGGCTTCCAGGACACTCTTTAGCATAGAAAATACTTCTGAAGGTGCTCAATACAGTTAGCCATCTTCCTGATTTATCTAAGAGGCTCCCTAAAAGTAGTCATCTGTCTGATTTCTCTAGAGATCAGTGGTGGCTGGTGTTAAAACTGGGGCGCAAACAAACTGAAAAAAAAAAAAAAAAAAAACATCAATTGCAGCCACAGCACCATCAAACACAGCTACGGTGCCCATCAATTGCCGTCACTGTGCCATCAAACGCAGCCACTGTGCCTATCAAATGCAGCCACTGTGCCCATGAAACACAGCCACTATGCCGTCAAACGCAGCCACTGTGTCCATCAAATGCAGCCACTGTGTCCATCAAATGCAGCCACTGTGCCATCAAATGCATCCACTGTGCCATCAAACGCCATCAAACGCAGCTACTGTACCCATAAATTGCCACCACTGTGCTCATCAAACACAGCCACTGTGCCCATCAATTTCTGCCAGTGTGCCCATCAATTTCTGCCAGTGTGCCCATTAACTGCTGCTACTGTGGCCCATCAAATGCTGACAGTGTGCCCATCAATTTCAGCTACTGTGTCCCATCAGATGCTGCCAGTGTGCCCATCAATTTCAGCTACTGTGTCCCATAAGATGCTGCCAGTGTGCCCATCTTTGGCAGCTACTGTGCCCCATCAGATACTGCCAGTGTGCCCATCAATTGCCACTACTGTGCCACATCAGATGCCGACCGGTGTGCCCCATGAGATGCCGCCAGTGTGCCCCATCAGATGCTGCCTGCACTTTCCTGTCTCTGAGCGGGTCAACGGTAGTCTCCTGCACGTCCTCCATGTCTAATCAGGTGCTTCCAAAAAACACCCCCGCCGGTGTTATTCAGGTGTCCGGTGCCCTAAAAGGGGCAGGACACCGGAATAGGGGGTGTCAGTGGAGACCATAGATAGATTCATGCAATCCATAAATCTATCTATAGTGATAGTGGTCCAGAAGAGAGGGGGTGGTGCTCCTGCTCCCTTTATGGATGCACCGCCACTGCTAAAGATGCTTCATACAAGTGGCCATCTCTTGCTGTAGCTTTTTTCTGGATATGCCATCCAGCGAGGAGGCTTACCTTTCTTAGGCCTAAGGCCTAAGAAAAAGCCTCCCTTGCAAATTAAATTATAGTTTAGGTCTGGAGTACCAGCAACAAAGACTTTTACTTACCTTATCTCTTGCACACCCAGCAGCCAGTGTTCTTTTCTACCCCCTGACATTCAAACTTGTAGGCAGTCCCTCTGTGTCCTCACGTACAATGCAGGGCTATAATTAGGATTTGCATTAACTTATGGGGTTTCAGTGGGGTTATACAAATTTTAAATAGGAGGACTTAAATACGAAAATTGTTACCATACTGGGACCCAATAAAATATCTGCAAAAACATACAATGACAAAACAATGCCCGTATAACAAAAACAATCACGCAAACAGTAATTAATGCAGCTCTGTATTTATAATATATCATGGTGGGGGGCAAAGATTGTCTTGCCATTGAATAATTCCTTGGTTTTGTTTTCATGTTGTGAGTACTTTCTTGAAATGAGTACCTATTAAACACCTGCTCTCAGTGACCATAAAATGTTAGCTCAATAACAAAGAATGTCAGATGCTGTGTGTAAGGCCGCGTACACACGACCGGTCCAAATTGCCACTACTGTGCCACATCAGATGCCGACCGGTGTGCCCCATGAGATGCCGCCAGTGTGCCCCATCAGATGCTGCCTGCACTTTCCTGTCTCTGAGCGGGTCAACGGTAGTCTCCTGCACGTCCTCCATGTCTAATCAGGTGCTTCCAAAAAACACCCCCGCCGGTGTTATTCAGGTGTCCGGTGCCCTAAAAGGGGCAGGACACCGGAATAGGGGGTGTCAGTGGAGACCATAGATAGATTCATGCAATCCATAAATCTATCTATAGTGATAGTGGTCCAGAAGAGAGGGGGTGGTGCTCCTGCTCCCTTTATGGATGCACCGCCACTGCTAAAGATGCTTCATACAAGTGGCCATCTCTTGCTGTAGCTTTTTTCTGGATATGCCATCCAGCGAGGAGGCTTACCTTTCTTAGGCCTAAGGCCTAAGAAAAAGCCTCCCTTGCAAATTAAATTATAGTTTAGGTCTGGAGTACCAGCAACAAAGACTTTTACTTACCTTATCTCTTGCACACCCAGCAGCCAGTGTTCTTTTCTACCCCCTGACATTCAAACTTGTAGGCAGTCCCTCTGTGTCCTCACGTACAATGCAGGGCTATAATTAGGATTTGCATTAACTTATGGGGTTTCAGTGGGGTTATACAAATTTTAAATAGGAGGACTTAAATACGAAAATTGTTACCATACTGGGACCCAATAAAATATCTGCAAAAACATACAATGACAAAACAATGCCCGTATAACAAAAACAATCACGCAAACAGTAATTAATGCAGCTCTGTATTTATAATATATCATGGTGGGGGGCAAAGATTGTCTTGCCATTGAATAATTCCTTGGTTTTGTTTTCATGTTGTGAGTACTTTCTTGAAATGAGTACCTATTAAACACCTGCTCTCAGTGACCATAAAATGTTAGCTCAATAACCAAGAATGTCAGATGCTGTGTGTAAGGCCGCGTACACACGACCGGTCCAAACCGATGAAAACGGACTGAAGTTCAGTTTCATCGGTCTGTTCATCTGGCCGGTGTACGGCCCATCGGTCTGTTGTCCTTTGGACAAAAATTAGAGAACTTGCTTTAAAATCGAACCAAAAAAAATCGAACACAAAAGCATTGGTTCAAAACCCGCGCATGCTCAGAATCAAGTCGACGCATGCTTGGAAGCAGTGAACTTCGTTTTTTTTTCAGCACGTCGTGTGTTTTACGTCACCGCGTTCTAAACCCGATCGGTTTTTGAACTGATGGTGTGTACGCACATCAGACCATCAGTCTGCTTCAGCGGTGAACCGATGAAAACGGTCAGTCGGACCATTCTCATTGGATCGACCGGTCGTGTGTACGCGGCCTCACACTTGAGGTGATGGCATAAAATGTCATCCTTAATCACAGCGCTTAAACTATCAACCACAAATTATATTATATTATACAAATATAATATTATAGTGCATAATCCATATAGTGCAGCTTTAAAGAGAAAGCCCATTAATTAATAATGTCTTTCAAGTGCTGCTTGCAGCTATTATTTATCTTGTGCAATACTGTCCTAAAAGGTGCTCCGTGTAAATTGTGCAAACCAAATTCTAGTAATCATAAAATGCTCTTCAAAAAATGCTCTCGTGTTCAGCAGTAAGCCACCATCGCATATGAGAACTCACCAGACAGGATTAACTCCCTGCTAGAGTAGGTCAGTCAGCGCTTTCCCCAAGGGGTTAGTCATCCAAGGTAACACTGCTTCTCACCACGTAGGGTTGCCACCTGTCTGGGATTCACCCAGACAGCTTGGGTTTTGAATCATGTGTCCGGGTTTCAGTCTACCTGAAACCCGGACACATTATTCAGACAGGAATGTGGCTCAGAACAGGGCTTGACAGGAGGGTGAGTGGGCACTGTGCCACATTACTATTCTCTTTGGAGTGCCCAAAAGGGTTTCCAGGCCTGTTACAATCCTATAGTGTATACTAAAGCAAAAAAAATGTATTATTCGCCGATAAAGTATTCGGGTTTGGCTTGAAGAAAAAGTGGCAACCCTATACCCACGGTAAGAGATTTCATAAAATCAGAGGAGATAAGGGACCCCTATAGTGTAAAAACCTTTTTTATTTAGGCGACTGACATATACAACTTTAAAAATCCATAAGCTATCATGCTGACATTTAACTGCACATGGGTTATGTAGCAGTTTCATCATACAACACTGGCTTCACTATAACAAGTGCAAGCCCTGTTTATTTGACATGCGCATTCGTTTTGGTCCGAATGCATTTTCGTCTGAATTTCAGGGATTTTCACTTTCGTTTTAACAAACGATAACATACGCACAGAATCCGAAATCCAAAAGATCTGACATAAAAAATGCTTTATTTTCATTCCATTGCAACAACAGTTCGATATAGATAGAAGATTCGACATGACAGTGACAATAGCGATCTGTGTCTATCGAACCTGCGGTCGAATGTGCCTAACCTAACTCTATTAGTCCAAGATTATTCGACATAGAGAGAAAAGATTCAACATTATAGAGACATGAAGATTTGACGAAGCAGCTAAAAACATACGATCGACATGAGCGGACATTTATGGTCAAATGCTCCGCCCATAGGCTATAGAAGAATTCTAATGTTGGTTGACTAGTAATAATAATTAATAAATATAATTATTACTAGCCATACAACATTAGAATTCTACTATCGCTTGTGGGTGGAGCATTCGGTCGGAAATGTACGATTGCAGCGTTGTACAGTTTAGCTGCTTCAACTTCTTAGAACATTCGACAGACACCATCAATTGACAGATTCAACCTTAATTAGATCGGATTTTCGGACGAATGCATTTTTTAATTAAACAAAATAAATAAACACAAATTTCGGGAGTAACTAAATAAATGTATTTTTCCGGCGAAAACTAAATTCCGAAACAAAATATTTCAGTGTGCACCTGTCTACTGTTTATAGCTCTGATCACTTGGGCCTCTCACCATGTCCAAGTGTCTCCAGCGGCCCAGCGTTCCTTCCTGTAACCCTTCCTCAATGTATGCTTCATCGCGCTGAAGTCTTAATTTTCTTAAAATGCCTTTAAAGCTTTTAAATTTAGGGTTTTCATTACGAATAACTTCTGTACATAGCACACACTGTGGGCGCTCTTAATTTCTATGAGTTTTAGCAAAGCCAACCATAAAAAAATCTTTGTCTTCTCGTAGTAGACATTTCCAATTAGACCTGTTCTCTTTCCTTCACAAACTCTTCTCTGTACTTCCTTCCAACCCCCTTCTCCAATCTTGCATGCACTCTATTTCCCCATACATACATATCTGTGATATACTATCACACACCAATGATCTGCTGAACACATATTCAAGTTGGGTCACCGTAGTAGTTTAACCACTTAACCCCCGGACCATATTGCACTTTTTGCGATTCGGCACTGCATCGCTTTAACTGACAATTGCGCGGTCGTGCGACGTGGCTCCCAAACAAATTTGGCGTCCTTTTTTTCCCCACAAATGGAGCTTTCTTTTGGTGGTATTTGATCACCTCTGCGGTTTTTAGTTTTTGCGCTATAAACACGCGCACGGGAGTCAGGGACGAGTGGGGGGTGGCGCGCACGCGCCCCTAGTGGGCGCTTAGAGAGCCGACGTTATAGTACGGGCTCTCGCCCAGGGGAGCCGACCTGTCGCCGTAGAACTCCGGCGGCTGGTCGGCAAGTAGTTAAGAAACACTACTATACTGGAATGATCTGAAACCTCACACTTCTTGCTGTTTTGGCAGTATTAATTCACTAACTACAGATGATTTAATATACATAGAGGGTTATTATGATTTGTGATGATTTACCTTTCATAAGCAGGTAGAATATGATAATGAACAAGCAATAAACTTTTTGATTTAAGATATAACTCCAAGAGAAACAATATCTCCAGTTAAAATACAAAAAGCAAATAAACCTGACAGGTTCCCTAAGCTTTCACTTAAATACTAAAAACAATGGGCCAAATCCTCAAAGAAATTGCGGATCTTAGTTTTAGGCAGAAAAGTTACACTGGCGCAATTTTAGTATTTTAGGTAGCGATCCACAGAGCACTTACCTCTAAAATTGCGCCAGTGTAGCTGATCTCCTTGCATCTTAAGCGATCCCTAATTAAAATGGGCGATTCCCATTTAAATTAGGGCGCGCTCCCGTGCCGGACGGACTGCGCATGCGTGTGACGTCATTTTTCCCGACGTGCATCGCGCATACGTAGTTTACGTCGGGCTTTGTGGATAGCGACGGGTTCGTAAAGTTGCGACGGGAAAAAAAAAAGTTACGCGACGGGAAAAAAAAATCTAATTTAAAAAAAAAACGCGGCGATCGAAAAAAAGGTATGGTTTTGCATGGTCTACTAAAGTTAGTCCATATAAAACCAACCTTAGTTTTGCGCAAGCAAATTCGTAACTTACGCAAATCACACAATGCCTAAAGCTTTGTGGATCTCCGTAAGTACTAATTTGCATACGCAAGGAGGGATTTCGACTCGAAATGCCCCCAGCGGCGGATGCGGTACTGCATCCGAAGATTCAACAGCGTAACTAAATTACGGATGTCGGATCTTCTGCCTAACTTGGGAAAAATCCTTTTGAGGATCGCTCCCAAAGTTAGGCACAGAGATACGCAGGCGGAACAGCAGTTCCGCCTGCGTATCTCTTTTGTGGATTTGGCCCAATGGTTTTACTACTCTCTGGAAAGTGGACTATGAAGTGCAGTCGCTGTAGATCAAGGAATGCAAGGAACATGTACATGCAAGGAAAATAAAAAACAGCATTTTGGATGATAAAATCAGAAGAGCTTCCCCTCATTTCAGATCTACCCCCTCAGATCTACAGCGACTGCACTACCAAGTGCACTTTCAGTGCAATTGCAAGTGCACTTTGCACTTGTAGTTTGCACTTGTAGTACAAAGTGGATTTGCCTTTCGTAAATAACCCCATATGTGTCCTCCTTGGAGATTTACCTAACTTCTTGTCATTGTGAGACGCAGATGCACCCCTTTATCCAGCTCTTGTGGCACTATTCCTCCCACTTATACATGGCACTATTACTCCCAATAATGATACCAACAGTGGATAAATACTCCTCCCACTGACACCAACAGTGGGGCCCTGTTTCTCCTTCTGATACCAACAATGGGGAACTATTTCTCCCAATGATGAGCCACAAATTCTCCCACTGACACCAACAATGAGGCACTGTTTATTCCACTGACACCAACAATGGGGCACTATTATTCTCACTGACATAAATGATAAGACACTATAAGGTTGATTTTCTAAAGGCAAATACACTGTGCACTTCGCAAAATGCAATTGCACTCTGTGCAACAGCTCTGCTGATTTCCATCATCCAATCATGTGCAAGCAAAAAAAATTTTTTTCTTTTTCTTTTGCACATGATTGGGCAATTTTTGCAAAATGAAGCTTTACTTAATTTACTAAGCTCTGGAGCAACAGCACTTGCAAAGTGCACAGTCTATTTGCCTTTAGTAAATCAACCCCTATTCCCCCTACAAATACCAATGATGGGGCCTATTATTCCTCTTACTGACCACAGGCATTATTTTACTCTTAAAGACCACCACGCCTGCAGCTTATTTACTCCCACTGATGCCAGAACATTTTCTACTCCCACTGCCTACAGTCCAACACCCCTGAAGTCTGAAGGACAGTAAATCGGCTTTTGTTTAGAAAGTTTGTAGACCTCTGATCTAAAGGAAAGCTTTCCTTTAGAAAAGGGTGTGACTGTCATTTCTTAAATGTTAAATACTATTAGGCCTCGTACACACGACCGAGTTTCTCGGCGAAAACCAGCAAGAAACTTGCTAGGAGATATTTTTTTGCCGAGGAAACCGGTTGTGTGTACATTTTCGTCGAGGAAACTGTCGAGAACCTCGACGAGCCAAAAAGAGAGCACGTTCTCTATTTTCTCGACGGGAGTCTGATTTGGCTCGTCGAGATCCTCGACGGGCTAGTTTTCAACCAGAAACTCAGACGTCTGTATGCTAAGAAACCCGCGCTTGCTCAGATTTTAAGTATGAGACGGGAGTAAAAGTAGCATTTGTAATGGAGATAACACATTTTTAAAGTGCAAATCGTCTCTTACCAAACTTTTACTTAAAGCGGAGGTTCACCGCTAAAATGCTGTTTTTACCCTTAGAGTGATGCTCGTTGTGTCTAGGGGAATCGGCTAGTTGTTTTAAAATCGAACCTGTACTTACCTTTTTAGAGAGCGATCTTCTCCGCCACTTCCGGGTATGGGCTGCGGGACTGGGAGTTCCTTCTTGATTGAGAGTCTTCCGACAGGCTTCCGTCGCATCCATCGCGTCACGATTTTCTGAAAGTAGCCGAATGTCGGTGCGCAGGCGCAGTATAGAGCCGCACCAACGTTCGGCTTCTTTCGGCTACTCGTGACGCGATGGATGCGACCGTCGGAAGCCTGTCGGAAGACTGTCAATCAAGAAGGAACGCCCAGTCCCGAAGACCCATACCCGGAAGTGGCGGAGAAGATCGCCTTCTACAACGGTAAGTACTGCTCGGGTTTTAAAACAACTAGCCGATTCCCCTAGACACAACGAGCATCCATCTAAGGGAATCGAAGTTAAAAAAAACATTTATGGGAGAACTCCCGCTTTAACACGCAAACACATGAAATTAGCAAAAGCAGCCCCAAGAGTTTAGCCAGTGGAATCGAACTTCCCCTGCCGTCGTATGTGTTGTATGTCACCGCGTTTGAGAATGAGGAGATTTTGGCTTGACGGTGTGTACGCAAAGCAAGCTTGTCGAGTTCCTCGACAAGCCTAACAAGGAACTCGACGAGGAACTCGATGTGTTTCGCCCGTCGAGTTTCTCGGTCGTCTGTACAAGGCCTGACAAGAAATATTCAAGTCTGGGAGCATTGCCTGAAGCCAGAGCTCTATCTGCATACTTGACTCAAAGTAATGAAAACAGAGACTTAACGTGACAGCCAGGCAACTAGCACTATTAGATTGGAAAGTCAGCATATCTCTCTCACTACCCCGCACAGACTTATGTATACATACTGATATACACTGACAGACAAGCTGAGACAGCCGGACAAAGACTACGCTTCTAATGGTTCCAAGCTTTAGCAGTTAATAAAACCTATGGTCTTTAGAAAATGTGTGTGTCTACAGGCCCCAATGATGAAATTGCAGCTCTGATGATAATAATAAAGTTTACATAATCTGAGAAAACAGCCAAGCCATATCTCAACTGGAGTGCTCCTTATACAATAAGCAACATATGCAAATTGAATGTTATGGCTATAAATGAATCCATACATTACCGTTTTTTGCAGGCTTATCTCTAGAAAGAAGCTCCTGGCTTACAGACTTGTCCCTGAGATGTGCTTCTAAGTGACAGCCCACATCAGCTTCTTATGTCGACTGTTTGACTTCATTCTTATCTCTGACCTGGCAAGCTAATCAGCCATTTAAGTACTGCTCTTAAGATTTAGCTTAATTTAATTCCATAATGCAACTCTGACTAGATAAAAGAAGCCTGTTTATATTTTGCACAGAAGGCTTGGTTATTGGAATATTAAAGCGGAGGTTCACCCTAAAACATGTATCTAACATTACATTCTGCATACTTCCAACATTTACAGTATGCTGTTTTTTTTTTTTTTTTGCTGTACATACCGTATTATTGCTATTTTCCACCCGGCTTCCAGGTACACACTCCCGCGGGAGTAGGCGTTCCTATGCAGAGGCGCAGTGTCATGTGGGATTTCGCCCAGATGATTGAAGTCTTGAGAAAAACTTCCCCTCGGCAGATAAGGCGCGTCACGAGTTTCCGAAAGTAGCCGAACTGTGAGTCGGCTCTATACGGCGCCTGAGCAGTCAGTTCTACACGGCTCCTAGTCGGTGCGCAGGCGCCGTATAGCGCCGTATTGAGCCAACTCACAGTTCGGCTACTTTCGAAAACTCGTGACGTGCCTTATTCGCAGAGGGGAAGTTTTTCTCAAGACGTCAATCATCTGGGCGAAGTCCCACATGACACTGCGCCTCTGCATAGGAACGCCTAACCCCGCGGGAGTGTGTACCCGGAAGCCGGGTGGAAAATAGCAATAATACGGTATGTATAGCAAAAAACAAAAAACAAACAGCATACTGTACATGTCGGAAGTATGCAGAATGTAACGTTATATACATGTTTTTAGGGTGAACCTCCGCTTTAAGACAATGTCATTAAAATTACCTAACTTTACTAAGGTCATATTATAATGCGTATCCATAGACATAAAAAGTCTATATGCAATAACACAAGCCATGCAAATAGTTGCTTGTATGTGTGCATAAATTTTTTTTACACTCGTGGCATCCAGTCACAGTCAGCATTTTTCTTCCTCCAAACACGGCGAGTCCTGCACCTCAAGAAGGTGTACAGTCATGCCAATGAACATCTAAATGATTCAGAGAAGTATTGGAAGAAAGTGCTGTGGTCAGATGAGACCAAAATTGAGCTCTTTGGCATTAACTCGACGTACGATGTTTGGAAGAAGAAAAATGATCAAGAACACAATTCCTACAGTCAAGTATGGAGGTGGAAACATGATGCTTTCGGGCTGTTTCTCTGCTAAACGGACAGGCTGACCTTGTCACATTGAGGGGCCAATTGCCTGGGCTATGTATTGTAAAGTCTCGGATGAGAATCTTCTTCCCACTGAAGATGAGTCGTGGATGAGTCTTGACAATGACCCAAAACATACTGCCAAGGCAACAAAGCAGTGGCTCAAGAAGAAGCACATGTGGCCTAGCCAGTCTCCAGGCCTTAGTCCTATAAATTTTTTTTGGAGGGATCTGAAACTTTGAGTTGCCAAGAGACAGCCAAGAAATCTTAAAATAAATGTAAACCCACCACTCACCCAATATAAACTAATGGCACAGTATTAATGTATATATACATGCAAGACTCCTGCATGTATCGCTACCTTGCAAATGTCACCCTCTTCAGCCATAGGAGCCCCACAAAACTCTGGAGTCGGTGGGTTTCTTTGCCAGAGCTTGGTGGGTGGAGTCATGATGTCACAAGACTCCCTGTCCACCTCTATACTCTACTACTTTTTCTGCCGACACTGGGAACTGACTGCACCATGTAAATCCTCCTCAGTCACACTGATCTGCTGATCAAAGATCATGCCCCATGATGATAAACATCCAGTAAAAACTCAGGAAAGGCACCACATGACTACAGCATGCCCAATCATGCTGAGGTGTGAAGCCGCCAATCCTGGGAGAGCTGGAGAAGAAAGGAGGAGGGATGTGAAGCTGGAATCATAATACTGTCTCTGCTTTCATGATCGTTCATGCTGATAAAGGAATCAGATGTCAGTCATAGCAGTGGGGATGTGGTGACACACATTTATCTGTGTGTCGTTTTTTATCTTACTGTAAAAAGACAAGAGGCTTGCTCAGAGCTAGATTAACTCTTTGTGGCAAGACTGGGCAAAAAAAACTACATGGGTTTGCCCCCCAGTCCATTACCATGCCCTTTGGGTCTGGTATGAATATTAGGGGAACCCTGAACCAAAAAAAAATGCGTGGAGGTCCCCCAAAATTCCATTACCGGGCCCTTCAGGTCTGGTATGGATATTAAGGGGAACCCTGCGCCAAATAAAAAAAATGGTGTGGAGTTCCCCCCAAAAATCCATACCAGACCCTTCAGGTCCAGGTGACGTGGACGGGTGACCCTGCCCCCCTCTGATGCAACAGGGGTTTCCGGCAGGTTTCCTGTGGTGTCACGGGTGACCCTGCCCTCTCTAACGCATCACGGGAAACCCCTGTTGCGTTAGAGGAGTCGGGGTCACCCGTCCACATCACGGATGGCCCCGCCCTTGGTTATAAAACAGCTTTCAGGTGGGTCGCACGTTTTTCGGCCGGGAGCCTCCTATCGTTCGTAGCGGTGGGTTGGACTCATAGAAGGATTATGTCGCTGGAATTTTTTTTTTATGAAAGGTCTTGTCCCAAATTTGTGTGTGTTTTTTTACTTTTTTCTCACTTTTTTGGGTGAAATGGTAGGGGTACAATGTACTCTGTTACCAATTCACATGGGGGGGGCAGGATCTGGAGGTCCCCTTTGTTAAAGGGAGCTTCCAGATTCCGATAATCCCCCCACCCGCAGACCCCCACAACCACCTGGCAAGGGTTGTGGGGATGAGGCCCTTGTCCCCCTCAACATGGGGACATCCTCCCCATGTTGAGGGCATTTGGAAAGCAAGATAGCTGCTCCAGGTGGAAGCCTTGGTGGTGATCCACCCCACAGAGATCTCAGGTGCAGACAATGCAATCAGCAAGGCAGGAATAACAAGGATGTATTTCTGGACAGCCGCACTCTGAACAATGTTAGCCTTTATTAAAATTCGGACAGCACTACAAGTCACAGCAAACAAAACCTGAATATCTGACGTGTTTCACACTGTATCTAGTGTTTAGTCATATGACTAAGCACTAGATACAGTGTGAAACGCGTCAGGAATTCCAGGTTTTGTTTGCTGTGACTTGTAGTGCTGTCTGAATTTTAATAAAGGCTACCATTGTTCAGAGTGTGGCTGTCCAGAAATACATCCTTGTTATTCCTGCCTTGAGGGCATGTGGCCTGGTACGGTTCAGGAGGGGGGGCACTCTCTCATCCCGTAACAGGGTAACGCACGGTTTTTGATGATATATTAACACGAGCATGTTATATTTATGTGTGTATTTTCATATATACATACATAGTCATCTTAGAAGACCACTTGTATATAGACACTGGGTATATGAAGAATTGTCATGTGTTTATACATACATGGTTGGTGGATTGTCACTTATTAGTAAACTTGTGGTGGATTAGCACAAGGTGATACACATAGGCGTTAATTCATTTTGCTTATTACACATGACTAGGTGGATGTAGGCAACCTACCAGGGTAGCGCAATCCTTACATTATATTAAATACACTCTGGGCAAGCCACTATAGATGGACTTGCACCCTTTTGATTGCAGCAAATCATCCAACATAGAACAAAGTTGTTTTTTCCATTTGCACCAGTAACATCCGTCCCATTTAATCACTCTCTCATCCCCCCTCTTTTCCTGCGGCCTGCCAGGTTGCGTGCTTGGATAAGGGTCTGGTATGGATTTTTGGGGGGAACCCCACGCATTTTCTTTTTATTTTGGCACAGGGTTCCCCTTAAAATCCATACCAGACCTGAAGGGATTTTTGGGGGAAACCCATTCCATTTTTCTTATTTGGCACAGGGTTCCCCTTAATATCCATAGTAGACCTGAGGGGCCTGGTAATTGAATTTGGGGGGGACCCCCACACATTTTTTTTGTTCAGGGTTCCCCTTAATATTCATACCAGACCCAAAAGACCTGGTAATGGACTGGGGTGGCCATGTCGTTTTTTTTCAATGACTTTTATCTGTATTGCCGGTACCCGACAATGCATTATAGCCACGAGTAGTTTTAAATTACTTTTTTTCCTTTAGAAATGTCATTTTGCTGCAGGGGCTTTTCTAAGCATGGGAAACATGCGCTACTTTAGAGGCACTTTATAGACACCCCCAGGTACGAAATTTAAAGGAATATTTCACTTTTATTGTTTCAGTTTAAGCATTATTAAAATCACTGCTTCCGAAAAAACGTCCGTTTTAAAAAAAAATATTTGCATTGATACATGTCCCCTGGGGCAGGACCCAGGTCCCCAAACACTTTTTATGACAATAACTTGCATATTAGCCTTTAAACTTAGCACTTTTGATTTTTCATGTTCGTGTCCCATAGACTTAACGGTATTCGCATGTTCGAACACATTTTTTGCCAGTTCACATGTTCTGCTGCGAACCGAACCGGGGGATGTTCGGCTCATCCCTATTGCTTAGCGAGCAGCCTCTATTTCCTTAGTAAATTAACCCCACTGCCTGTCTGCCACCAGCCTTTACTCTCAACATGACAAAGCTTATCTACCACCAGCCCTCATTATGTTTTGCCTATAGACTAAACATTTAGCAATTTGGTACATTTCCATTTTTTTGCTCACTTGGCAGCTGTCACCACTAAGAGGTAAGTTTTACAAGCAACATATAACACAGTTTATATCCCTGCGAGGGGTCTCCTTTGATGACAAGCAGTCAAAATCCTTAAACTCCATGCCTCAAAATCCCTGCCTACCATGGGTGACATGGAAGATCCTCACGCATCCACAAGGCTAACAAAGCCAAGGACAATGAAGAAATCTGCAGTCTATAATGCTCCATAATGGTAAACACCTTTATTTATTTTGGTAATTCCTGATCTACCAGAATAAAATCCTACTTTCAATGGTGAAAATAACCTGGGTGACAATTTTGCCAGACTGTCACCCATTTTTTTAGACAAGAATGTAACATCTTGATTTAACAGAGAGGTTTGGATAGTAACCATATGTCGGTTGTGTTAGCTAGTAGTGGATGGATGCTTATGTGATGACATGGTTGTATATTGACAATAAAGGACCATAACATTCCTTGTGAACAGTGCCGATCCTGACCTCCCTGGGGCCCTAAGCAAAATTCTGCCAAGGGGCCCTCTACCTGACCCGTGATGACATGAACTATGTAAACGGGAGATATTTGTAATCTAGCGGTGCTGGGGACTTCTTGTCACCTTAGGCTAGTGGCCAGCAGGACCCACAGGTCAGTGGCCAGCAGGACCCACAGGTCAGTGGCCAGATCCCAGCAGGACCCACAGGCTGCGGACCTGTGAGTCCTGCTGGGAGCTGGCCACTAACCTGTGGGTCCTGCTGGCAGCTGGCTGTGAACCTGTGGGTCCTGCTGGCCACTGACCCGTGGGTCCTGCTGGGAGCGGACAATAGCCTATGGGTCCTGCTGGGAGCCGACCATGGCATGTGGGTCCTCCTGGCAGCGGTGCGCCCAGGCCAGCTACAACACGTACCCCAGAACATATGGTAGGTATCACAGTATCCCAAGACCAGTAGAAGGTTAAAAAAAAAGGTACCCCCTGGGACATGCAGAAGGTAAAGGATCTGCCGAAGGATAATAAAAAAAAAACAGTACCCTAGGACCTGTGAAATATAAAAAAAGGAAAAACAGTGCCCCAGGACCAGAATAATCATACAAATTAAAATTTGAGCACAATCTACTTTAGACCTTCTAACAACTATATAGGGCATGTTTGATTGGATACAGATTGATTGGTTCGTTTACGTAGGCCCTCATAATTACATCGTTTTGATCAATCTAAAATTGTATAAAAACAATACAGTCGAATTGCAAAAATGTATGGAGCATCCTATGAAAGTAATAAACCAATAGTGGAGATTGGAGGAGGCTTCTGTGACCAGAAAGTTGTTTGCAGGAGAAAAGTGCACTAATATTCAGGGATCCTGGAGTCCGTATTACTGGACAGAAGAACAATAATGTCAAGTACCAGGATTTTTTTGTAATTTACCCACTCTTGCCACACTATTTGCCCAGTAATACTCCTTTATTTCTTGATTCCCCTCCCGTTTTTTACTGTGGCAGTCAGAGGCAGGCTCTGCTCTGCTGCGCTCTTCTCATCAGACTGACTTCTCCACCTCCGGGAGCAGGGAGCTTGAGCACACCGCCGCGGACTACAACTCCCATAAACAACCGCGCCATCGGCCGTCACGGACTCACACGACGTCACGTTACCTGACAGACTGACAGTAGCGAGTCATGATTCAGTGGGTGGACACTCGGAAAAACACTCTCAAACCAAGTTACTCTCAAACCAAGGTTTTACTGTATTTAGGTGCAGTCTGTAAAGTTCAAATAACGCATAATCATAGGACGAGCTGGTCTGTTGTCAGGATTCACAGTTCCCAGCTTCTGCATCCTTTTGAATTTTCAGGAGCTCTTGAGACCTAGTGCTTGTGGGAGAGTAATTACACAGACTTTATAACGACCAGCTATACAATAAGATTCAGGCAGTCTTATAACCCTAATGCGGCATACACATGATCATTTTTCATCATTAAAAACGACGTTGCCCACACACCATCGTTTAAAAAAAATTATGAACAAAACACGTACGACGGCACTCTAAAGGGGAAGTTCTATTCGCATTTGGGCTGCTTTAGCTGATTCCGTGTTAGTAAAAGACGATTCGCGCTTTTCTGTCTGTTACAGCGTAATGAATGTGCTTACTCCATTATGAACGGTAGTTTTACCATAATGAGCGCTCCCGTCTCATAACTTGCTTCTGAGCATGCGCGGGTTTAAAACGTCGTTTTAGCCCACACACGATCATTTTTTACACGACGTTAAAAAATGCAGCATGTTCGAATTATTTTTTTGTCTTTTTTCAGAAGCCGAAAAATGATGTGTAGCCCACACACGATCATTTTTAATGACGTTTTTAAAAAAGTTGTTTTTTTTTCATGCCGAAAAATGATCGTGTGTACGCGGCATAAGGTTGTTGAAGAGAGACTGTTTATGCAAGTTGTCCAATTTTTCCATAAGTGCTTGCAACCTGGGACCTCTGCTGTGTCTGGCAATGACTCTTCCTGCTGAGCCACCTGGAATGCTTGACATTTCCCTGGACAAGTCCTTGAATGATCCTGCCTTGAACCTTGCTTGTCTTAAACCTTGGACTCTTTGCTCCTCCCATGAAATTACTGATTTAAGCCATGTCTCTGCATTTCCTGTTTGACAGATTAGGCTCCACGCACACAGAAGCAAAAAAAAAGCTATAAAAAACGCCAGTAACTTTGCGGGGAGCCTTTCAACGTTTTTTAGCATTTTTGCAATAGTGTTTATTAGCGTTTTTCTGTGTAGCGTTTTTTAGCTCTTTTTAAAAAAAAAAAAAATTTCAATGGATAAAAAACCGCAAAAAATAGCTGGCGAGCAGCGTTTTTGAGCATTTTTGAATGTTTTTGAGCGTTTATTAGCATTTTTCGGCGTTTTGTATTTTTTTGCGTTTTTTCTTGCCTAAAAATGGCACATTGGATGCAAATTTCGGGCGTTCAGAAAAAAGGTACGGTTCAGGTTCAGGTACATCCTCTTTAAGTGCCCAGCCGTGGGTCGCAGGCGCGCGCCCAGTACCCGGTCTGAAGCTTCGTGACCGTGACCGGGGGACCCGCAGACGCGATCGCCCCTGGAATCCCGCGATCGGTCCCCGGACCTGAAGAACGGGGAGAGCTGTGTGTAAACACAGCTTCCCCGTTCTTCACTGTGGCGCCGTCATTGATCGTGTGTTCCCTTTTATAGGGAAACACAATCAATGATGTCACACCTACAGCCACACCCCCCTACAGTTCGAAACACAAATGTGGTTAACTCCCAAACTGCAATTGTCATTTTTACAGTAAACAATGCATTTTTAATGCATTTTTTGTCTCAAAAATTTGTCAAAATTGTCCGAAGTGTCCGCCATAATGTCGCAGTCATGAAAAAAATCACTGATCGCCGCCTTTAGTACCAACAATAGGTAGAAGGTTTTTACCAACAATAGGTAGAAGAATATGTATCGGCCTAAACCGAGGATTTATATATATATATATATATATATATATATATATATATATATATATATATATATATATATATATATATATATATATATTTGGGGGATATTTATTATAGCAAAAAGTAAAAAATATTGTTTTTTTTTCAAAATTGTCGCTCTATTTTTGTTTATAGCGCAAAAAATAAAAACTGAAGAGGTAATCAAATACCACCAAAAGAAAGCTCTATTTGTGGGAAAAAAAGGACGCCAATTTTGTTTGGGAGAAACTTTGCACGACCGCGCAATTGTTAGTTAAAGCGACGCAGTGCCGAATCGTAAAACATGGCTACGTCCTTTAGCTGCTTAAAGGTCCGGGTCTTAAGTGGTTAAAAAAATGCCAAAACGCCAATAAACTGCAGTTTATCAGCTTCTGTGTGCATGGAGCCTTATTGTGCTCTCTCCAGCCAATATATCGCTTTTGTCTCTCCTGCGGCCGTATCTTGCTACCATTCCTTACCGATCTTTGGCTTGTTCCTCAACTACGCTTCTGCTTAATACCAACCAGCAGTGGCGGCCCGTCCATAGGGGGCGCCCGGGCGCCGCCCCCCCTCCCCAGGCAGTAAAAAAAAAAAAATATAAAAAAAAAAAAAAAATCGAATTTTTTTTTTTTAAACATGTCCCTTTAAGAAACATTTTTTTTTTTTTTTAAAAGTCCTTATTGCACTGTGTATGGGCGCCGGGCACAGTGCGGTATTTTGTAGCGCTACGTCTGTGCAATCACAAGATTGCAGTAGCAGACGGCAGCTAAAATATGCCTTTGTGGCGCAAACCGACGCGCCACTGTTCCCGGCGCGATGGCTTGTATTATAGCCGGGCGAGTGCACACAGTGTGATAGAACTATGTCACCGCCCAGTGGGCGGTGCTTTCTTTCACACAGTCAAAGGACAGTCGGGAAGTGACGTCACCTCAGTCAGATCTGCAGCTCAATATTGCTCCGCCTGAGAGGATCTGCTGCAACGAGGTAGGAAGGAACTGAAGCCTTCCCCATCATTATATTTTATATATCATGTGCAGTGGAGTGTGGGGGTTGGTATGCAGGGTGGTGGAGGGAGATCTGCTTCTGTGTCCCGGGAATCAACTCTGCCCTAAAATCAGAGATTCACCCGACAGTGTGCTGCTGTGTCAGAGAGACATGTGTCAGGCAGGAGAGGGGAGAGAAGGGGGGCCATGGGGGACTGATCTAATACTTCTCTTATTCATTACTAAATCCCTGGTGAAGGACAGTGATACATCTCCCTCTCTCTCATCTATCTATCTATCTTCATATCTATCTATCTATCTATCTATCTATCTCTCTCTCTCTCTCTCTCTCTCTCTCTCTATCTATCTATCTATCTATCTCTCTCTCTCTCTCTCTCTCTCTCTCTCTCTCTCTCTCTCTCTCTCTCTCTCTCTCTATCTATCTATCTATCTATCTATCTATCTATCTCTCTTCATATCTATCTATCTATCTATCTATCTATCTATCTATCTATCTCTCTCTCTCTCTCTCTCTATCTATCTATCTATCTATCTATCTATCTATCTATCTACATGTCTGTCTATTTATATATCTACATGTCTATTGATCTTCATATCTTTCTACATGTCTGTTTATCTATCTATCTATCTATCTATCTATCTATCTATCTATCTATCTATCTATCTATCTATCTATCTATCTACATGTATGTCTCTCTAGTTATCTATCTATCTATCTATCTATCTATCTATCTATCTATCTATCTATCTATCTATCTATCTATCTATCTATCTATCTATCTATCTATCTATCTATCTACATGTATGTCTCTCTAGTTATCTATCTATCTATCTATCTATCTATCTATCTATCTATCTATCTATCTATCTATCTATCTATCTATCTATCTATCTATCTATCTATCTACATGTATGTCTCTCTAGTTTATCTATCTATCTATCTGTCTGTCTATCTATTTATCTACATGTCTGTCTCCTCTATCTATCTATCTATTTATCTACATGTCTATCTATCTATCTATCTACCAGTCTGTCTGTAGGCCCTATTGCGGGCGAGTGATCAGGGGGGGGGGGGGTTGGTTGTGGTATTGTTTGCGCCCCCCCAAAAAAATGGAGCACCAGCCGCCACTGCCAACCAGTAACCATTTGTTACTGAACTTTGGTGTGTTCCTCGACTACACTTCTGCTTGATCCCTACCTGCTATATCTGCTACTGAAGATCTGGTACTAACATGCAGCCAAACCCATCTCCACCATTAGGAGCTCTGGTGAATACAGGGTAGTAATTAGACCCTGCACCTCACGTGAACCCATGTCATCAGCCAGGGTGACCTGCTTGTATACCTGTCCCACTTGTCGTGGGCGCTGCTCCACTGGTATAGCTACTCCAGACCATGACACATGGTTGGCATTGCTTCTATTAAATCTCCAATATTACCAACACCATGCTCTAAGGTTATAATTTGAGTCTTTTGTTCCTTTTAATGCAGTTTTTAATTGGGTTACAGTATATGCTGGTGTATTGCCTACGTTATGTTGTGGGACATATCCACCTTAAGGTAAGAGGCTAATCCTAATGCTATTTTTTTATAGTTAATGTGTAGCCCTGATGAAAGGCATTCACCATCTGTGCTTTGCTCCCACAAATCTGTGTTTGTGGTCTTTCTGGCAAGTGCTGGTTCATTTTGCAGACATTGATTTTGTGACAAACTTATCCACAGTGGATCCCAGCATCTGCAATGTTGATTCAGCTGAGGGCTGAAGGGCTATAATGCAGGGAGATAACCTTGCGAGACGGAGCTCTTACCACCTACCATCAGGTGCCGTAACCAGAAGTAGTTTCTTCTCAGTTGAAAATTTCAAAGCGATGTTCTACTGTATATACTGTATATATTTTTGCCATTCCTCTCCCTCTGCATATATATATATATATATATATATATATATATATATATATTATAGAAACACACAACAATGCTTTAAATGAAGAATGCTTTCAGAAATAGAAGTGTTAATAGTTTATTATTATCAATTAACAAAATGGAAAGTAAATAAACAGAAGAGAAATCCAAATTAAGTCAATATTTCGTGTGACCACTCTTTGTCTTCAAAACAACATCTATTCTTCTAGGTACACTTGCACACAGTTTTTGAAGAAACTCATCAGGGGGGTTGTTTCAAACATCTTGGAGAACTAAGAAAGAAAGAAAGTTACCGCTCCAGGTGGATTGTGTTAGGATGATCAGTATGGTCTCAGGAAATCAAGGGTGCTGGCAATGCACAAGGCAACAGATGGAAAAAGAAAATATGGACAGCCGCACTCCAAAAAACCTTGATGGTTGTCTTTATTTAAAAAAGGAAAAATGCACTACAAGTCACAGCACACTACACGGGAGTAAAACAGCTGACGCGTTTCACACTATAAATTAGTGCTAAATCATAGCTCTTGGAGAACTAACCACAGATATTCTGTGGATGTAGGCTGCCTTAAATACTTCTGTATCTTCATGATCCCAGACAGACTCCGTGACATTGCGATCAAGGCTCTGTGGGGGCCAAAACATCACTTCCAGGACTCCTTGTTTTTCTGTATGTTGAAAATAGTTCTAAAGTAGAAGTTTAGTCAAAACCTAACCCACTCTAAACCTAGTGTCAGACACGTCCTAATTTATCTAGCCCTCTAAAGAACAAAATCGCTATACTAACCTGTTCTGCAGCCACTCTGGTCCAGTCCCATACTGAGCTGTCAGTGGTGGCTTAAGTGTGTAGGCATGTGCAGGAGAGGCAGCCGACAACAGAAGACCCATAGTAAGTATATGGGTGACGTCACTTCCAAGGCATTTCACAGCTGTTGTCGTTTCTCTCCTGCACACAGCAGCCGCCACTGGAGACCAGACCGGATTGGCTGCAGAACAGGTAAGTGTAGCAATTTATTTATTTACAAAGCTAGATAGATTAGGCTTAGAATGTGGCATTTAGCCACCTTAGTTAGGTTTTGACTAAACTTTCACTTTAATGATTTTGGCTGTAAGTTTTTGGGTCATTGTCCTGCTGCAAAATACATTTAGGGTCAACAACACACCTCCCTGGTGGAATGACACGATGGATACATTTTATTCTGAGAAAAAGAAAATGTTTCCAAATGGAGAGCTCCAAAGGAGCTGGCTCCTTTTAGATACTCCATCTCTGATTGGGACCAGTACTGTAAGAGGGGAAGATTCTGACCTAATAATGTGTGTATGCAGATTTAAGCTTGAGCTATTGCACATTTTACAACAGGAGATAAATAGTCTGGAAAACATGACAAAGAGCTAATAGTTCTACTAGCTGGCTGCATATGAGAAAATATGATGAAAATCATGCAATATGTAATATTTAGATGAATAAAAAATATACTTTTATTTTATAGACCTGACCATAGTAAATAAATAAAATATGAACAAGCAATTAACAAAATAATTATGGCATCTGGAAAAATAAAAACTGAATAGAACTAGGGGAAAAAAATTAAAAAAAGAGAAAATGCAAACTGAGATGTACTGTAAAAGTCCAGGGCATGTGCGCCTGAGCACAGACCAAAATTACGGCTGATATTTGTCCCAACTGGAGGCGACTAGGATAGACGATATCTTTTAAAAGAGAAGCCAGGAAACAAACAAAACAAACAAACATTATAAGCATAGATGAGAAGAGACAGAGAATCAAAACATCTGCTCTAATAGCTTAGAGACCAAAGAAAAACAATACCCTATGGTCTAAACCAGGACAGGACCTGCCCAAATTGGATACCGGGAGCTTTTGTCATTACGGCAGCATTCCTTATTAGAAAAGAACATAATCTTTTCTTATGATAAACAGTACAATGGAACGGGAGCAAAATAGCGGTGTGAAAACTGACTGATGATGATAACCTTTAGCACAGGCCTAAACATTGAGACAGAACATTGAAAGTGATATGAAGCTAGCCATGAAATGTTTGTTGGGATGAACAATTTAATAAGCACGGACCTTCCTTTAATGCCGCGTACACACGGTCAACAAAAAAAAAAATTCGAGCATGCTTCAATTTTTTATGTCGTTTTTCAAAACGTTGTTTTTTTGTGTCATTTAAAATGATAGTGTGTGGGTAAAACAACGTTTAAAACAACGTTTTTAAACCCGCGCATGCTCAGAAGCAAGTCATGACGCGAGCTTCAATGGAACAGATTGCCGTCGTACGTGCTGAACGTAACCGCGCTTTGCTAGAGCATTTTGAAAAAAACGATGGTGTGTAGGCAACGTCGTTTTTTAAAATTAAGTTTGAAAAACGTTGTTTTGTTTCATGATGAAAAACATTGTTTTATTTCATCACAAAAAACGACTGTGTGTACGCGGCATAACACAAAAGGATGTTTGCAAAGTAGGAGGCAGAAAATGATAAGATAGACAAATTTATAAAGAGAAAAAAACTAAAACTTAAAAATCCTCAGACTCTTGGGTATCCTTGTTTTCTGTTTCACTTTTTTGCATATTGTTATTCTTTGACATTTAATAAATAAAAGGAAAAAATTATAGACAATGGGGTTGATTTACTAAAGGCAAATCCACTTTGCACTACAAGTGCACTTGGAAGTGCATTTGCTGTAGATCCGAGGGGGACATGCAAGGAAAATAAAAAAACTGCATTTTTGCTTGTACAATGAGACCTCGGATTGCGAGTAACGTGGTTAACGAGAGTTTTGCAATACGAGCACTATTTTTTTTAAAAACCTGACTCTGTTTGCGAGTGTTGTCTCGCAACACGAGCAGGATTCAAGCCAAAGCGGTGTGCAGTACCGTGTTTGGCCTGAGGTGGGGGGGTGCCGGAGCCGAGCGGAGCCGTTCAGAAATGCTCAGAAATACTCGGAAATACTCAGTGTCCGAGCCTTTCCGAGGTTTTCCGACTTCAGCCGAGCTGTCCCCGAGCCTTTCCGAGTGTTTCCGAGGCTCTCCGGCGCCCCCCACTTCTGGCCACATGCGGTATTGCATGCCATATAAGTCAATGCAGAACAAATTATTTTAGTTTCCATTGTCACTTTAAAGTCATTGTCTTCTTACACATCAAACGACTGGAAAAACATCTTCTGCACTGCAAATAGCTGAAGTAAAATTGTGTTGGATTAAACGTCTGTGACTTATTGAAGAGTTAAGCTGCCTGTGGATGGTGCCAAGTTAGCAGGTAGCCATACTGTCTAGACAGCCTTGGTCTAAAGAGGCACAGCAATGTCTAAATCAGCATTAAAAACAGAACAGATCAAATAGAATTTTTTTGGATTTTGTGGCAAAATCAACAGACCGAAAATAATATACATACACTCTACTAGTATTCTTTTTTTTTTTTTTGAATAGTTTCCCCTTTTCTGCATATGTTACTAGAGAAAAATCATAAACTGGCTTTTGGTGTAGAGTCAGCTGGATTTTGCTTTTCCATTTAAATTACAACAGCCTATTGCCACCAAACTCCTGTGATGCTGCGTACACACAATCATTTTTCGGGTTGTAAAAAACTTTGTTTTTCAGGCTCTAGAAAAAACAAAGTTTTTTTCAACTTGATCATTAAAACGGCCTTGCCTACACACGATCGTGAAAAAAAATGCTCTAGCAAATCGTGTGACGTACAACACGTACGATGAGACTATAAAGGGGAAGTTCCATTTGGATTTTCTGTCTGTTACAGTGTGATGAATGTGCTTACTCCATTACAAACGGTAGTTTTACCAGAACGAGCGCTCCTGTCTCATAACTTGCTTCTGAGCATACGCGGATTTTTCACATCGTTAAAGCCCACACACGACCATTTTTTACAACCCTGAAAAACGACAATGTTAAAAACGTTGTGAAAAAAGTATGTTCGAAAAAAAAATTGCCCATTTTTAGAACCCGAAAAATGCTCTGAAGCCCGCACACGATCGTTTTTATAGACGATAAAAAAAGCGTAATTTTTTAGAACCCGAAAAACGGTCATGTGTACGCAGCATAAGTCTTTCAATAGTCTGCTAATTCACAAACGGGGTGGAATGTAGCCCTGCAAGGAATAGAGTGGTTCTAAACACTTAGAAACAGTGGGCCAGATCCACAAAAGAGATACGACGGAGTAACTGCTGTTACTCCATCGTATCCCTTGTCCTAACTTTGGAACTGATCCACAGAAGCAGTTTTCCAAAGTTAGGCAGAAGATCCGGCATGTGTAATTGAATTACACTGCTGAATCTTAGGATGCAGTACCGCATCCGCCGCTGGGGGCATTTCGAGTCGAAATGCCACTTCTAGTATGCAAATTAGCACTTAAGGCGATCCACAAAGCTTTCCAGCTTCGTTTTTTCGCCGTAAGTTTTAGTTTGCAAGTGTAAAACTAGGGCTGGTGTTACAAAGTGTAAACTAGTAACACCATGTAAAAGCCCATTCCAGCATTTGGTATGCATTCCCGAGGGAGAACTCCACGGCAATTTGTAAAAACAAAACCGGCATGGGTTCCCCCCCCAGGAGCATACCAGGCCCTTAGGTCTGGTATGGGTTGTAAGGAGACCCCCCTACGCCGAAAAATCGACGTAGGGGGTCCCCCTACAATCCATACCAGACCCGTATCCAAAGCACGCTACCCGGCCGGTCAGGAAAGGAGTGGGGACGAGCGAGCGCCCCCCCCCTCCTGAGCCGTGCCAGGCCGCATGCCCTCAACATGGGGGGGTTGGGTGCTCTGGGGCAGGGGGGCGCACTGCGGGCCCCCCCACCCCAGAGCACCCTGTCCCCATGTTGATGAGGACAGGACCTCTTCCCGACAACCCTTGCCGTTGGTTGTCGGGGTCTGCGGGCGAGGGCTTATCGGAATCTGGGAGTCCCCTCAAATAAGGGGGCCCCCAGATACCGGCCCCTCTCCCTAAGTGAATGGATATGGGGTACATCGTACCCCTACCCATTCACCTGGAGGCAAAAAGTAAAAGTTAGTAAACACACAACACAGGGGTTTTTAAAATAATTTATTATTCTGCTCCGGAGGCCCCCCCTGTCTTCTTTATTAGCTCTATTACCAGGGGGGCTTCTTCTTCCACTCTCCGGGGTTCTTCTTCCACTCTCCGGGGGTCTTCTTCCACTCTCCGGGGGGGGTTTCTTCTTCCGCTCTGCGGGGGGGGGCTTCTCCGCTCTCCGGGGGTCTTCTTCTATCTTCGCCGCTCTCCGCTGTTGACTCGGCGAACCCCGGTTCTTCTGCAGATGTCCGGTGCCTTCTTCTTCAGCGCTGGCTGCCTGCTATCTTTGTGTGTTAGCTCAATTAGTAACAGGCAGCCAGCGCGGTCTTCTGTGACGTCATCTTCTTCTCTTCTGTTCTTCTCCCCTCTTCCAATGTTGCCTCGTCGCCTCTTGTCGCTGTAATGATGGAAGCGCGCCTTGCATCCCATTTATATAGGCATCACCGTCCCATCATGCTCCGGCAGGTACCCACGTGGTGGGTGCCTACCCACGTGCACCCACCACGTGGGTACCTACCGGAGCATGATGGGACGGTGATGCCTATATAAATGGGATGCAAGGCGCGCTTCCATCATTACAGCGACAAGAGGCGACGAGGCAACATCGGAAGAGGGGAGAAGAACAGAAGAGAAGAAGATGACGTCACAGAAGACCGCGCTGGCTGCCTGTTACTAATTGAGCTAACACACAAAGATAGCAGGCAGCCAGCGCTGAAGAAGAAGGCACCGGACATCTGCAGAAGAACCGGGGTTCGCCGAGTCAACAGCGGAGAGCGGCGAAGATAGAATAAGACCCCCGGAGAGCGGAGAAGCCCCCCCCCGGAGAGCGGAAGAAGAAACCCCCCCCGGAGAGTGGAAGAAGACCCCCGGAGAGTGGAAGAAGACCCCCGGAGAGTGGAAGAAGAAGCCCCCCCTGGTAATAGAGCTAATAAAGAAGACAGGGGGGGCCTCCGGAGCAGAATAATAAATTATTTTAAAAACCCTTGTGTTGTGTGTTTACTAACTTTTACTTTTTGCCTCCAGGTGAATGGGTAGGGGTACGATGTACTCCATATCCATTCACTTAGGGTGGGGGGCCGGTATCTGGGGGCCCCCTTATTTGAGGGGACTCCCAGATTCCGATAAGCCCCCGCCCGCAGACCCCGACAACCAACGGCAAGGGTTGTCGGGAAGAGGTCCTGTCCTTATCAACATGGGGACAGGGTGCTCTGGGGTGGGGGGGCCCGCAGTGCGCCCCCCTGCCCCAGAGCACCCAACCCCCCCATGTTGAGGGCATGCGGCCTGGCACGGCTCAGGAGGGGGGGGGGCGCTCGCTCGTCCCCACTCCTTTCCTGACCGGCCGGGTAGCGTGCTTTGGATACGGGTCTGGTATGGATTGGAGGGGGACCCCCTACGTCGATTTTTCGGCGTAGGGGGGTCTCCTTACAACCCATACCAGACCTAAGGGCCTGGTATGCTCCTGGGGGGTGAACCCATGCCGGTTTTTTCTTTGAAAATTGGCATGGAGTTCTCCCTCAGGAATGCATGCCGAGCGACGCTGTCATTTTTATTTTTTTTCCCGACGCAACTTTTTTAAGCCGGCGCGATCCACAAAACTCGGCGTAACGTAACTTCGCGCATGCGCAGTACGGCCGGCGCGGGAGCGCGCCTCATTTAAATGGGACTCGACCCATTTGAATAGGAACGCCTTGCGCCGGCGGAATTTTAGTTACACGGCCTGAAATTTCTAGATAAGTGCTTTGTGGATCGGGCACTTAGGTAGAAATTTTAAGGCAGTGTAACTTAAATGGGATTTTTTAAGTTACGCCAGGTTTTTGTGGATCTGGCCCAGTATTCTTATTTTTGTTCAGTTTTATGTTGGGGGTCCATTACAGTACATGTTTTCCTCACCAGGTAGGAACAGAGATTTGTAAATTAGTAACCTATTATAGAGAACAGCACTAATTGTCTCAACCGTGAATCTAAGAAAATACAAAACAGTGAAGGAACAAGGGAATGGTGCCACAGCAACAGGTGAGTAATTTTAGGCCTTGTGCACACTGGGAGTTTGCTTGGCTCCTCTAAGTTCCTTTTCTCCTGGCAGGAGAAAATTAGCTTAAAAGGTATTTAGGTGCAGTTAGGTGTGTTTAGGCACATCTAGGGTTTGGGCATTCATTCTATTGGCCAGAATATTCATTTATTCTGCCCATTGAAATTAATAAGCGCTCAGGCAGTAAACGTCCCAAGTGTTTAGGCGCGTTTTAATGCCTTTAGGTGCGTAAAGCATTTTTTCTGTTTAATGGCTCGTTTCCTGAATGTGCAAGTGATTTTTTTTTTCATTCCCTAAATGCTCCTATTCTAATAGACCTGTTACTGCCTATGTGTGCATGGCCATATTAGATAACATACATGGGTAATTAGAGGCTGAAAAATGTTTAATGTCCATAAAACTACAATTTTTATGCCCAGTGTGAATGAGGCCTTAGTCTCTTTTTTGCTCTCTCTAGCACTGTTAGAGGGAGGTCAACAATAGCAATCCACATACAGAATTTCTCTTTAATGGCATTGTCCTTTATACAATTTTTAAACTAAAATCAATCAATCTCAAGTCCAAAGTTCAAGTTTGGCAATTTTTATTTTTTTATAGAAAACCTATACTCTTTACCATCATAAAGTAGTCCTTGAACACCAGTTCAGTGACTTTGTCCAGGCTGAGCCTTGGTCATCCATCTGCTGGAGACAGACAGAAGCATTTCCTCTCCTTAATTCATTTGACAAACTAAAAGATTAAATCTTTGTACCAAGTCCTTAAGTGAGAAACTGCAGCAAGGGACGATTTTAGCAATTTATAAACACAGCAAAGACGTGAGCAGGCAGGTTGCCTACTGTGTGTATTTAATGAGCACCGGCTGCCCAGGTTGGGAAGGAAGGGGTTAATGCGTGTGCCACCTTTTCTTGTGTGTTCGCAGGTTTTTCTCTGGGGTCCAACCTCCCTCCTGTGTGATATAAAATGAAGAAGCCCTTGTCCTAGGAGGGTAATAAAACTGAGAACAAACCAGAAAACCCATTGAACAAGCAAAGGGACTTAGTATGGCTCGGGATACACGGAAACTCAGAGCTATGTCTTGCTTGCTGGTCAGCTTTAAATGCTGATCCATTGAAATACTCCTTTGCTCGAGTTATCTCCTGTTTGGACTCTTCTCAAAGATACTGTGATGGATTAGGGTTAAGCTTTGTCTAGTAACAACTGGATGTTAAAAAAAAAGTCAGTTAAACTAGTGAAAATTAAAGATACAACATGAACAGATGATGCAGTATGATAGAGCCATATTTATGGAACAAAATGTCACTTCCCAGGCTTCGGATTGACAAATGTATTAATGGAAGGAATATTGGGCCTTTATAATTGGATCCATGTGGAGGAACAATTAAACTTTCTGTATGTTCGTTTATGCTGAAGGCTGCTATGTTTGTTTAAACGGTCATGTGACAAGAGTATTCATACTGTATGATTGGTTCTGATAACTAGTGTAATTCAATATGAATAAGTTTCTTTAGCAAATAAAATATTTAGGAAAGAGCCCAATATAAAATTAATGCTCTTCTGCAAAATTAAAATGCTTATGAAGGAGAATATAGTAATTAGGTGAAACGGATGCTTTTATGAAATTTAACTTAGTAATGGGAATGTAGATTGGATTAATTATGTTTGCTATGGTCAACAGAGGTTTGTTAATAATAAACAGAGATACACTCCAAGGTTTAACGGAACACCTAGAGGCCACTTCACAAATGACTTTGTAAATCATATGGCCTTATACATGATATTAGCTGACAAGGGGGGTGCATTTAGAATGTTACCTGGGGACAGTATTTTGGGTGATAACACATTTGTACTCAGGTATAGCAATTTAGTTTCTGCTTATATTGGTTATGATTATGTTTTGTTATATTAACCGTATCCTCCATTACCGTCCTTACCTATTAAGAAAAACACATACCACATTTTCACGTGAGGGAGAGAATAGTGTTTGAACGCCTCCTGAAGTTTCGTTGAAGAAGGACTACGGAATAGCCCTGTCTGGAAGCTACACGAAAAATAAAAGAGTTGACAGTAGGGAGGCCAGACCAGGGACAAAGAGAGCATAGGGACAGTACTGATAAAATAGTCATTTTAAGGGGGGACTGTGATGGATTAGGGTAAAATTTATATTTTGAATTATTTTATTAGAACCACTAAAATGTTTTCTCCGCTTATATACTTTTGATATTGTTTTTTTATATTCATATTTTTATATATGCATGTGTGAAAAGTATATGTCGCAATAAGTGTTTATTCTCCTTAAAGAGTTTATATCAGGAATAATAAATGATGTTTTTTAAAGTTACGACTGCAAAATGAAGAACAAAGGAGAGCTGTTTGTTCAACCCTTCCCCCTCTTCCTGTGTTCATCTGACCAGAGGATTTCTTCCAAATAAGGACTTTCATTCCTTGCCCCCTTGCTCCTAGACAAGCTCTTTCCCTAGCTCATATCACCTTCTGAAATAAATATGGCCCCTGGACTTTGAAATGTGCCATGTGCTATAGTACAAATGTCACAGGTGGGAAGGTAACTGGGAGTAAAATGTATAATGTGAACCAATCAGCATGCATATGTTTGTGATGTCATTTTTACAATAAAAAGAACTAGGCCTGCCCAGTCACTTCCTGTTGGGCTGAGAAGCTGGAAGGTGAGAGATGTAGATTCTTTGTCTGGACTGCATATTTCACCTTATTAATTTGAATCAAACGGCAGAATGGGTAATCCTGAGATTGGATCAGGGGTCAAATCGCTATCAATACTACACCCATGCAGGTAACCTGGGGCAGCCACGGTTAGGTTTAGTTAGGATAAGGACATTATCACATATTGTATATGTTCTGCCAAAAGTTCAGTAAAATTATTTATATTTAAATACTATAAAAACAATTAATTGTGGAAATAGAAAAAATCACAAACAGCGCTGATAGTGGTAGGTTCTAGCGTAAATCCCAAAAAAGGAACCACTTCTACACTCAGTGCAGAATAGAAGAGTGTATCAGTAAGATAGGGAAAAGTCCATTAAACGAGTGTCCAACATAAGGAAGAAACAGATAGCAAACACCTTCCACCCGAATTCCTTAGAAGACACCACGTGGGACAAAATAAGCCCCCTCTGGGGTACGCACTCACCGAAAAGCAATAAATGCAAGGCGATGTAAAAGTTACTCCAGACCGGTACTACTCTTCATATAGGGTAATCAGAAGCATCTGTTATGAGTCTCCCAATCAAGCCAAAAAAACACAGAGAAATGCCATAGCGTAATTGACGCGTTTCGTCATAGGACTTCGACAGACGCCCTCTGTCGAAGTCCTATGATGAAATGCGTCAGGGCGTGGCTTATCACGACGCTCAGGAAGTGACCTATGCGCTCCACCAGAGCTTCGGCTGGAACCAGGACAGTTTGTCTCTCACGAGATTACACCAGGCCAGTATGACGCTACTCCGGTCCTTGGAGATGGTGACTATGATGCGATATTGATTTATTTACATGTACGTGCATTGATTGAGGGGAATCTGTGTTGTGGGGCTCTTTTTCCATTATCATTAAAAACGGAATTACGCTATGGCATTTCTCTGTGTTTTTTTGGCTTGATTGGGAGACTCATAACAGATGCTTCTGATTACCCTATATGAAGAGTAGTACCGGTCTGGAGTAACTTTTACATCGCCTTGCATTTATTGCTTTTCGGTGAGTGCGTACCCCAGAGGGGGCTTATTTTGTCCCACGTGGTGTCTTCTAAGGAATTCGGGTGGAAGGTGTTTGCTATCTGTTTCTTCCTTATGTTGGACACTCGTTTAATGGACTTTTCCCTATCTTACTGATACACTCTTCTATTCTGCACTGAGTGTAGAAGTGGTTCCTTTTTTGGGATTTACGCTAGAACCTACCACTATCAGCGCTGTTTGTGATTTTTTTCTATTTCCACAATTAATTGTTTTTATAGTATTTAAATCTCTTTTTATATGTTTGTATTTATTTAAACGGCTGCTTTTTTAATTTAATTTTATGCTGTGATACACAGATGGTCATGTTATTGCAAGATATCTGTTATTGATTATTGTATAGTTTCTGTCCATCTTTAGCGCCGGGAGGTGTATTATAGGCCCACAATACACTTTTTCTTCCCAAAATTATTTATATGGCTCAAAGCTTGGTCTGAAGTTACTCAAGGGGTACATGTAGGGTCCTGGCATCTCTCTAAACAACCAGGGTCTGAGATAGCACACTGGGGTCTGTGAAACATCACTACAACAAAAGGTTAACTTGCAAGGAAGTTGCTATTGGTAACAGCAAGGAAGTACAGCAACCAGTCATTGGCGTGTACCAGAATAGGTGGCAGGTCCTCCGGTAGTGAGGGGGTTCGGTGTTCGACTCTCACCCCAGCTCTCTGTCTCCGTTGGTCACCAGAAGTAGCATTATGGAGATCTAATACCTGATCACTTCGTACAGAAAGAGAAGGGTTAAGTGGAGCATGCATGAGGTCTGCTCGGCGGGACCTCATTCTGTTACTGGGAGTGATGTAACAGAGGTATGCTGACTTGTGGAGTGGGAAAAGCTTATGCCTGTCCCTCCTAATGCAACACGTACACCTGTTCAAGTGTGTAGGACAAGGGACAACATCTTCTGGAGGAACTCTGCATACAACACTACACACAAGTGGATCGAAGTTCGGGACTGGCTTAATGTTTGTCTTTTTACATGACCGTGGCCCCCCGCATGGTTCTCGGCATTGAGCAAGGTGTTACTCCTATGCTAGGAAGAGTGACCCCGTTTATTGCCTGGTATCCACCTCTGGGTAGGGCTCCTATGTTACTGTCACGAACAGGTGTGACCAGAACTATGTGGACTGCAACAGAGGGAACCAAATGCATGTAAAGTGAAATAATGTTGTTTATTAAAGATATGTGAATACAGATATAAACGCACCTCCAATACCAAACAGTGTACAACAATCAAACAACCAAACAAACAGTGACCCACAAATAACAACAGTCTAAACTAGTATGTACAATAGATAGGGAATACCAGAATCTTAAACGTTGCAAGGCCAGGGTCATACACGGGAGATCGGCAGATGGGGGCAAGGAGCAAGACAGGACAGGGAGAAGGTGGAAGGGATCAGGCTGCAGGGCAGGGGTACAGGATCACAGGAGGGACAGGAACAGGAACAGGTTCAGGTTTCAGGTTTACAGGATCACAGATACAGGTCAGGGCTCAAGGACAATACCAAGGCAAGTGTGTGAGTGCTTGCATGGTATAAGTACACATCTCCTGCAATCAGTCTCAGGTGACGCCTGATTGCAGGAGATGATGTAGGCTTTACACTGCCAGGAGACACCCGCTGGTAGACACCAGTACTGCAGCCCAAAGATCCAACAGTGCCACCAGCAGGTGAAACCTGTCCTGACAGTCACCCACAAGTGTTACCCGCCTGTCCTACTAGTGCACAGGCACCAGGATTTACAGAATTGTGCTATCTTTTAGGAAGCATCTCAATTTAGAAAGTAGATACTGATCCTAGATGATACATAAAAAAAAGACGGAGCCATCCTTATGGAGAGAAGGGCAAATAAAGACATTGTCAAGGGTAGTACTGTGGTTATACAGTAAATACCTGTAAGTGTTAACTTACACTTACATGGAAACTTACATGTTACATAGCTTGCATTTGCTTCAAATTAAACAATATATCTAGCGTTAGGTCCACTTTTAGGATAGAAGGTAAATAAATGCACATTTGGTATGATTAACAATTGTAAATAAGCTTTGTTGCATATGCCCTAAGTGTGTACTGTATTCCAATAGGAAATATGCAGTATATGTCCATACACTGAACTCAAAAATAACATGTGGGGAAAAGCAAGCAGGAATAAGTATTAGTGGCATTTTTAACGCTCTGTAGAACTATCTCCAGGCTGTGCCAAGGCACCAGATGTCACTGGCAAGAAAGTGTTTTCCACAGCTGGGCCTGCTGAGCACTTTGACAGTATCCTGTAATAAAAAAGTTTTTAATTCTATTAAATAAAAAATTCTCACATATTTAACCCCACCATTGTTGATACATAACAGTACACCTTTAATACATTGTGGCATTTAACTGAATTTGTGCAAGAATTTCTGCTACATTGTCTGGACATACAGCTACAGTTGCCCTAAAATCACATGCCCCTTTAATTAATGACCAAATATCTGTTTTTGGTGGGCATAATTCCTCCCCAACTTTTTTTAACTCTGCGATTGGTGAGCTGATAACATCAGCAGTGTTTCATGTTTTGGCAGACAATCTTTAATACAACAGAGAAGTATACAATTAGAATCCATCAGCAAGAGTCTCAGGCCCCGTACACACGTCCGAGGAACTCGACGGGAAAAACACATCGTTTTGCTTGTCGAGTTCCTTGTGAAGCCGCCGAGGATCTCGGCAAGCCAAGTTTCCCCATTGACTAACGAGGAAATAGAGAACATGTTCTCTATTTGGCCCGACGAGATCCTTGTCCGTTTCCTCGGCCGAAAGTGTACACACGGCCGGGTTCCTCGGCAGAATACAGCTCCGATCGAGTTTCTGGCTGATTTCTGCCGAGAAACTCAGTCGTGTGTACGGGGCCTCACATTATAGCATTAGGTTCACTGGGGAAATTTGCCCGTTTAGTTAAACTCTGGTTTGGCAACCCCTTTTCAGCTAGTGTTAGCTGTTTTTTTTTTGTTTTTGTTTTTTAAATGTGCTACATTTATAAAAGGTTGTAGAATGACTTTGCTTAAACAGTTTTTCATGGTTAGTATGCTTTGTTCCAGTTTTGCTAACACAGAGGTGTCAAAGTCAAAATACATTGCGGGCTGATTCAGAACTATGGTTGGCCTCAAAGGGCCAGTTGTATCTGCAAGACTATATACATTTATCCAAGACTTTTTCTCAGAGAACAGGTGCATGAACTCAAACATGCCCCCCACACTGAACCTCATCAAATGGTAGGTGTGGCCAAATTGCAACAGTGGGAGGGTCGTAAAGGAGTAATAAATACCAGGAGAGCATTATGTGTGAAGTGCAAAGCTTAAGATGGGCCCTATGTACAGAGTGCAGAGTTCAGGGGTGCGCTATGTGCCGAGTGCAAGGTTCAGGGTTGCACTATGTACAGAGTGGAATTTCAGGGGATGCCCTATGCACAGAGTGTAGAGTTCAGGGGTATGCTATGCACAGTGTTCAAGATTCAGCTCACTTTCACAGGCTGATCACATCTCACTTCCACCCCTCTTTGGCTCTCACCTCTGAACCACTCTCCCCCCACTTCTGCACACATCTCCCTCCACAGCCCACATCTCCCTGTGTCTCTTCTGTGAATACAAGTAAAAGTTTTGAGAGGGTTGTGTTGGCTGAAAAAAGCCCTGGTTGTGGGGGCTACATGAAATGGCCTGGCAGGCTGGATTCAGCCCACAGGCCTTGTGTTTGACACATGTGGGCTAACATGTTTAACTTTTTTTTTTATTCTTCACTAAAAATATAGTCATTTTGAAAATTCTAATGACTACATTTTTCAGCAGTTTGTTTGCTGTTCGATCTTAGTTTCAATGGTATTTATTAAAGAATTTTCAAAAGAATACAAACATTATGCTTTAAATTCACAAAAATTTGTCGTACCATATGACATTAAAGCGGTGGTTCACCCTCCTTAACATCAGTCTAGCATTACATTCGGCATCGTAGCGCGAGCTACAGTATGCCGGTCTTACATTTTTTATCCCCGTACTCACTGTGCTATTGCACATTGAAGATTCCGACTCCCACGGGGAATGGGCGTGCCTATGGAGAGGGAGGATGATTGACGGCCGGCTCTGGCACGTCACGCTCCCCGAAGACAGCCGGAGTAGGTCTCGGCTCTTCACGGCGCCTGCGCACAGGCTATGCGCAGGCGCCGTGAAGAGCCAAGCCTATTTCGGCTATTTCCGGAGAAGCGTGACGTGCCAGGGCCGGCCGTCAATCACCTTCTCTCACCATAGGAACGCCCATTCCCCGGAATCTTCAATGTACAATAGCACAGTGAGTACGGGGATAAAAAATGTAAGACCGGCATACTGTAGCTCGCGCTACGATGCCGAATTTTATGCTAGAATAAAAAAAAAAAAAAATTTTTTAATAGGGTGAACCCCCGCTTTAACTCTGCAGGGACAGTATATTGCGGCCCAAGTAAAAACAACAAACAATACAGAGCATAAACTCAGGGCAGGGCCTAGCAATGAGCAAACCTAGCACAATCAAATCTGTTACCTCTGGGGCCAAACATTATTCTGGATAAGCGCTGCCCCCGCAGGGGGCTCTCCCGACCCAAGGGCCCCACCCAACTGAGCAAGGGAAGGAAGCTCGACCCCCACGTGCTGTTCGATCTTAAATGCTGAAGAAAATAACCAGCCTACAGGCTCTAGAAGTAAAAAATGAGGAAGGAAGTAAAACATTTCGGCATACACCTTTTTAAATAATATTTCAAAGAAAATCCTATTTCTACTGGAGCTTAAAGAACCATCAATAGGTGAATATTGGCATATAGGGCTATCTTCACATGATCGCAGTGGAGCAACCATGGGTGGCTGCCAGCGAGAGTCTGTAAATTCTTGTTGAAGCATTTAAATGCTGCCTACATAAACTGTGTGTGAAAAGCAGCAGCTGTTAGTGACCCGACCCTGAATGCAGACAGTGTGCTTCCAGGACTGGAGTTACTGCAGCGTTTTGGCAACACACTAGCTGGCAACGGCTAATCCGTCAATTTGTATGAGACAGCTTTTAGCTGCCTCTGAACGCAACAAAGATTTCCCCCCTGCTTGCCCCTGAGAACGTAGCCTAAGTTTAGGGTATGCTACACCTTGACCCTAAGGACCATGCTAAAGGTAGTTTATTATTTTAGTAAACATAATGGCCCAGATTCACAGAGATCGGCGTATCTCTGTGTGGGCGTAACGTATCTCATTTACGTTACACCGCCGCAAGTTTTTCAGGCAAGTGCTTTATTCACAAAGCACTTGCGTGTAAAGTTGCGGCGGCGTAACATAAATCACCCGGCGGGGTAGGGGGCGTGTATCATTTAAATGATGCACGTCCCCGTGCCGAACGAACTGCGCATGTGCCGTCCCTAATATATCCCAGCGTGCATTGCTCTAAATGACGTCGCAAGGACGTCATTGGTTTTGACATGGACGTAAATTACGTCCAGCACCGTTCACGGATGACTTTAGCAAACAACTTAATTTTTTTCATTTTCGACGCGGGAACGACGGCCATACTTAACATTGACTGCGCCTCATAGACCCAGGGGAAAAGCCTAACGTAAACGTCGTAACTTTACTGCGTCGGCCGCGCGTACGTTCAGGAATTCGCGTATCTAGCTAATTTGCATACTCAACAGGGAAATCGACGGAAGCGCCACCTAGCGGGCAAAAAAAAATAGCAATTAAGATCCGACGGCGTAAGAGACTTACGCCTGTCGGATCTACTGAATATCTATGCGTAACTGATTCTATGAATCGGTCGCATAGATACGACGGCGCTAGGCAGAGATACGACGGCGTATCTGGAGATGCGCCGTCGTATCTCTTTTGTGAATCTGGGCCAATGTTTTTTCAACTAGTGTAGGTACTTTATCATGATGTTAGCTTACTCTGTATAGCAGCACTGTAAAGGGGAGAACAGCACTAGAAGCCAATCAGGTCCTGCTGCAATGCACATGTACTGACATCTAACGTGCCAACAGGAGGAGCGAAAACATATTACTACACCGCTGCTCCTTTTTTTTTATCTAATCAAAAATGTCTGTTAAGTGCTGCCATCTTGTTTGATGACCTGACTGCTGCTTAGCAGGAGTGCCTGGATCACAGCCTCTAAAGCATCAAAAATTCTTTGGTACATAAAATGAATGCCCTTTGTCAATTTCAGCTGTGTTATTTTTCTGGAGGTCTTAAAAAAGAATGATTATTTTCAACTGGGTGTTGGCCAGAGTAGTCCCATTTTGTATATCAATGCAGCAGACCAGAGGCAAGGCAGCAATATGCCTACAGATGTCAGGTTTCAATAGTAGTGAGCCCTTGTAGAAAGCCAACTCAGGGTTCCACAGGGCACAGAGTCTAAGCCCAAGCTTGCTTCTTCACCAGGCCCCCTGATGGTGAGGAAGGACTTGCAGCAAACTGGAACCAGGTCAGGGCCCCCAGGTACGCCGCACTGACAATGCAGAGACCTCTGCGCAGAGTACAGGTGACAGGAGACAGAAGAAAATCCAGAAAACAAGCCAAAGTCAGGGCAGGCGGCAGACAAACGAAAACAGTAGAAGCTGGGGCCGGTTCCTGGGTAGTCAGGCACAGGATACAAATAATACAAGGAAAACCAGGAACACAGAGAACTAGGAAGTTGCTCAGGCAACCTGGGCTGCACTGAGAATGTCTTATATAGGGAATCAAACTGGGTGGCAAGTAATAGAACGGAAAGGAATGTAAATTCACAGTAAAACAGGCAATGCCCATAGGTGAACACAGAAGACAGCAGCACATGTGAATGGAATTACAGATCTAACAGAAACACTGCAGCAAGTAGGTAAGAGTAGGTAGGTAAGAGGTAGGAGTAAGTAGGTAAGAATGCTGCAGACTAGGGCGTGGCAACAGAATAACTTTCTTTGACCTTGTGCAGTCATACAATACAGTGGAGCATGATAATATATGCTTTACTTTACGAATCACTTGGTACATAAACTGATCATTACATACAGTATGTTCTCAGTTGTCTAAGTTACTCTTTGATGATGACAGCAGGCTTTGTTAGCACCTAGTAAACATATAAATTCACACTTACTCATTAATTCCTACACTGAACATATCTGTGTAAAATTAATTTGAACATGTGAAATATTGAACATAGCACATAACTAATGATGTTTATTGGACTGAAACATGCAATTGTGTTAATGTAACAATCTGTGATGCGATGTTTCATCAATCCCACTCTGCCTCCAAATATCTCTATAAAAAGGATCCTAGGTGGTGGCCCCTTTAAAGCTCACTCTCCCACGCATCAGCCATGTATTAGAAAAAAAGCAGAGTAATCTCCTATGGTGTAGTATTAAATTCAGTGTATTTATTAAAATAAGAGTATCTCACATTAAAATCCAGCGACAAGCTCTCAGCTATGTAAAGATATGCAGCCGTTTTCCATTCTCTGACATCACTTCCGGTCCGGGATGCCCTTCGCGTTACGTCACGGCATGTGACTTTATCACGGGACCCAATTTTTTGAATGAGCTGGCATTTCTCTAGTGGAGACCAGAATTCCCCACTAGTGTATTCTCCACTGCGAGTGTCACTTAAACACAGCAGCGCGGGAAGTCAGGGTAACTTGGTTCCTCTATGATTTTCTCGGTCACTAGGGAGCCGTCATCTGATTGGATGTCTTGTGGCCTCTTGGGTCAGACCGAGTATATTTAAAACTCTGACTCCTAGGCTTGGCACGCTTCATTTGAGTGGCTATTGTAGGGAAAGGTTCCCCGTCTGGCAAGAATAGTGCTTGGAGACAGGGAAAGGTTCCTGCATTTATGCTCCTTCAATTTCCCACTCACCATGCCCCTTATTGAGTCAAGGTCAGCTATTGGTGATCAAGTCATTTGCATACAGGGCTCCAGATTGACCTTGTATTATATGCAGGACTGCACCTTATTGCTCTGGAGATATATTCTCTATTATTACATATTTCATGAGTATTCCCTTTGATTAGGTCTGTGGGTATGAATGGATGTATGACTGCATCAGCTGCCTAGCTTGTGATGACAACGTTGTCATTTGAATCTTTTGTAATGGTGGATTTTTAAAGCTGTTGACATTTTTTATGCCGATTGATTCCTCATTGAAGACACTCTTGTGGATCTGTGTGTTCTCTGCCTACCGCACAACGCTGCACCTAGCCCACATACCGATAAGAGTAAAATTACATTATATTTAAATATTTAAATTAGAACTCCAATTTTTTTTTTTATCTTTTAGACAGAGCAAGGAAAGGTTAAAACCTCTACTCAATGGTGAGATCTTCCATGACTTCCTGTTCCTGTGACAACTATCTGTAGAACAGGAAGTGAGCTGAGTCTGTGCAGTGAGGACACAGACACCTCTAAAACCTGACAAGTCTTTGGCTGGAATTTTACATTAACAACGTATAATACAAAGCAATGGTTTTAACAGTTTTATATTGATTGAAAACAGCACGCCAAAGCTGGAATTCACCTTTAAAAACTTAGTAGAAGGTCAGATAGAGGATTTTAGTGCTGTGACTAACAATTTAGCAACATGCTATTTAAAGCTTTCACTTGTTTTTAACAGGCCTCTCTCCTGTTTTGTGACAATATGTCTTTCTTGTCTTTCTTGACAAGGTCAGGGCGATTTGTATTTAGATAAATTGTACAGTGGCTGACAAGCATGAGAAATGCTGTATTAAGACATTTTCTACTAAGTCTCGTGAACTAGCCACTGATGTACTTGTATGACCGCGTTCAAGTGGATATGATGAGTTTTTTTGTAACACACTGTATATGGTAAAATAAAATGTATCCCCAAGTTTGCAACTGGTCCATCCTGTGAAACAGAGGTGGATTAAAGTGTATTTCCTCTTTTGCAGCCCATTTGGGATAACACCTATATTTGTTACATGCCCCCATTTAGATAAAATAACTTTATAACAATATTTAGAAATTGCAGCTTACCTTTTTTAGATGATCTATTCTGGACCCTCCAGCAAGGAAAAATGCTACATAGTTCTCTTTGTGAGGGGGGTGGGCAGTTGTTTTTTTCCATAATTATCCCTGTCTGTATTGTGTAGGCAGATCTTTGTTAACAATAGTACCTAGAATTGAACACTGTCCATCCTATCAAAGGGTTAAAGGCGTAGAGGCTGGGCTTCTTGGATTGTATGTGAATGAGGACAGACTTGGGACAGGCTCACTCTAAAGCCGTGTACACACTATTCGTTTTTCTTTTTCATTCAACCCCGTGGGGTTGGATCCACTGTACTAACCATGCAAGGTTAGTTCAGTGATCTCCCCCACTGAGCTGTTGTGTTCTGACAGGGGGAAGCCAGAACACTCCTATCAGCGCTGTCTGACATTGGCTGAGAGCGCTGATGTGGATTCAATCATCTGCTGTTTTTCCAGCATACACCTCTGACATACGCACAGGCCGAATGTCGGCTGTTTTCTTTTGAACCAAGAAATGTCTCTCGACATTCTGCTCATGTATACGGGGCTTTAAGCTGCCCATAAAAGTTGGTTCAACAGGAATCAGCCAAATTTTTATTCATTCCCATTCTACAGAAGATGATCTAACGATTGACTTCTGTCGAACAAGACTGCTCAGTCTTAGTATTTGCAGACGATACAAAGCTAAGCAGGGCTAAACTTCTATGCAGGATGTGGAAACCTTGCAAAAAGACCTAAACAAAATAATGGGGTGGGTAGCTACATGGCAAATGAAGTTTAATGTTGGGGGCCAAAAATACGAAATCAGATCACTGGCTAGGGGGAGAACCTCTGGGGGAATCTAGGATGGAAAAGGACCTGGGGGTCCTAGTAGAAGACAGGCTCAGCAATGGCATGCAATGCCAGGCTTCTGTGAGCAAAGCCAACAGAAAATTGGCATTCATTAAAAAGAAGAGTCACTCCAGAGATAATACAACAATTCTCCCGCTCTACAAGACTCTGGTCCGGCTGCATCTTGAGTATGCCTTCTAGTTTAAGGCATCAAGGATGTTCTGGAACTGGAGAGAATCCAGAGAAGGGCAACACAGCTAATTAAAGGAATGGAGGACCTCAGCAATGGGGAAAGACCACAAGAAATTAACTTATTCTCTCTTGAGAGGAGACGTTTGAGAGGGGATATGATATCGATATACAAATAATGTACTGGCGACCCTACTATAGGGAAAAAACTATTTAGTGAAAGGGAATTTAAAAAGACTCACGGCCATTCACTAAAGTTGGAAGAGAAGAGGTTTAACCTTAAACTGCATAGGGGGTTCTTTACTGTGAGAGCGGTAAGAATATATAATTCTCTTCCACATGCAGCGGTAGCAGCAGGGAGCATTGATGGTTTAAAAAACGATTAGATGGGCACCTCAACTACCACAACGCATGGGGGTATACGATGTATTGACATAAACACACACACACACACACACATCATAGGTTGGACTGGAGTCTTTTTTCAACCTCACCAACTATATAACTATGTATGTAACTACGCAACTGTTGGAAAACTTTAATTTTAACAGCAGCTGCAACCAATCTGCTGCAGCGATGATCAGTATAATCTACCAATGGATTCAGGGAGGGTTCCCCCATCCACCTTGCTTGTGTGGATTGGGGAATTCATTCCTTTTTTTTATCTGCCCTGTGGCTTATGGGAAAAAAGCAAACATGTATAGCCAGCCTAACATCCTAACATTGTTAATAAAAAAACAAAAACCTCGTAGTCAGCCGTGACTCCTCCTCTTATCCAAAATGTAAATAGTATTTAAAAAAAAAAAGTATGCTTTATGAATGAGAGCACATAACAAACATATAGTGGGGTTTTTTAAAATTCGACTGCAAAAGTGGAAATACGCTTTAAGGCAGAATTGGGGACTAGGCAAAGTAGCGGCTTCGTCCCCACCATACGCTTGACTGACATTGATAATGATTGGAAAAGGCTGATGATTGGAGAAGCCACTCCATTTGCAGTATACTATAAGTATTAGCATCCTCTACATCAGACACCAACGTCATGACAAGTTTTTTGAATAAACTAAATTAACCATACTCGTTTTTATATTTATAGAATACAAGGTATTAGGTGTTAAAACATGCCGATTTTTAGAACCTGTTGAGAGGCTACAACAACATTGAAAAAAGCTGATACATACACGCGTGGTTCACCAGCAGCTGGTTGTAGACCAAATTCTAGATAAAGTTATAATATGTGCCTTTAGGCTCTGACAATAGCTATCCGTCTGTGATGACAATGTGATGTTATTCATGTAGTATCCACACAAGCTGCAGCTGTGGCAATGCTCATTATAATCAGCCTCAATTATCATCATTGTATGTTGGCCTACTGCACTGCAAACATCCTTACAAGCTGTCATGCTTGCAGCAAGATCAGAATCTGGGATGACATGTACACTGCCCATTTTACATCTTTTCAAACTGATACATTAAACATAGCACTGACGTAAATATCACTTAATGTTATCAGGGGTGAGATATGTTCAGCTTTTCTTTTCTTTTTTTTATTGCGATCAGAAATTAATTAAGCTTAGGTAAAATTGTTGCCTTTACTATTCGTTGTTGCCAAAAATATAATAGGCATGTGTAGCAAATGCCATGGAAAATACATATGTAATATAATGTCAACCATGCAGTCAATTGCATTTTTTAACAATACCGATATGCAAAACGAAAACGTTTAACAACAATCCCATTTTTCTCTTTAAAGGGTCAGTATTGCCCCAAAAAAGTACAACCTTACTAATAATTATTAAAATGTCTATTCATCCCTTAAAAAAAAAAAGAAAAACGTTTGTTAAAAAAATTACCTGTTGGCCCTGGCAGTTACTTATCATTCTTTGTTCTTGGTGGTATGTATCTCCCGTTTCATAAAGCCATCCTCCTGCTCTCTTTCAATTACTAAGTAAGGCGTGTCTACTTACAATTTGCTTAGTTTCTGTTATAAAAATTTAGCAAATAAGCAATTTTTATTCTTCACTGATGTGCACTGATGAGACTGCACTGATAAGCAAGACACTGACGAGGCTGCACTGATGAGGTGGCACTGATGAGGCTTCACTGATGTGCACTGATGAGGCGGCACTCACAATGCTGCACTGATGAGGCAGCACTGATGAGTCGGCACTGATGAGATAGCATGGACGAGGCGGCACTGATGGGTACTGATAAGCTGCACTAATGGGGCTGCACTGATGATCAGTGTAAACAATGTACTCACTTTTATACTTAGTTTCTATTTTCTGCCTCATATAAAGTCCCAAACCTCTCCTCTTTCTTTTTATAGATTTAGGGATGGGATGTATGTTATCATATGTCTCATATAAAGCCCCAATTCCCCCTTCTTTTAACATGTACTAAACAGGGATGGAGGCATTTGACGAGTATAGGTGTGGTTGTATTTTTGCCTAATAAAGGCTTTATATGTTTTATGCGGTTCACAGGTGTTATTTGGTTGATACACTTAGTTACCTATTTTCAGCACTTTGTTATAACTTTGAAGTTTTGCAATTTCATATGGACTGCTGCTGTGGAGCAGTCTGGCTGTTTGTTACCCGGGAGCTGTGATACACACCATATGCCACCCCCTTCCCCTTCCCCTCCGCCATGATTCACGGGGATCGGGTGGGCAATCACTCGCTGCACATCGGCGTCATGCCCCGTGCCTTGCGCATGACGTCTCTATGGGCGTTACAGCGGGGCCACGTGATTGTTCATCCTTTGGCTGATTCACATGGGGAGCATTTTGGTGCCAACTGAGGGCGGCGGTCCATCGCCTGGTTGGAGATGTCTTACCGTACACATCATGTCAGCGTGAAACTGCTTGAGCCATGTGGTTGTTGTTGGACCTATATAGGACACCTCCCCTGGTCACAATCTTTTGGGCGGTACACTCGGCCATGCTGAACCTACATGTGGATCATGTTCCTAACATTAGGCATCAAAAGCACTGGAGAAGTCAAAAAACATGACCCTCACAGTGCTTGCTGACTTATCCAGGTGTGCATACATGTAATTTACCATGAAAATGAGAGCATCCTCAACCCCCAGTGTTGGCTGATATGCAAACTGCAAAGCATCTAGACATTTACTAACCATGGGTCGTATATGAACTGTATTACTTGATGACCTCTAAATATATGAAATCATTTCCACATGCTTATCTACTGTAATGTTACATGATATATGTTTATGTTAATAAAAGTGTTAAAGGGGTTGTAAAGGTTTTATTTTAAAAATAGGTTCCTTTAAGCTAGTGCATTGTTGGTTCACTTACCTTTACCTTCGATTTCCCTTCGAAATGTTTTTTTTCTTTGTTTTCTTTGTCGGAATTTCTCACTTCCTGTTCCTCCTCAATAAGCTGTTCTGGCTGACTAACCCCCAGCCAGAACGGCTCGAATGATGCGGGCAAGCTTACTGAGGAGAAACAGGAAGCGAGAAATTCAGACAAAGAAAAAAATATTTAGAAGGGAAATCGAATGAAAAGGTAAGTGAACCAACAATGCACTAGCTTAAAGGAACCTATTTAGAAAATAAAAATGAACCTTTACAACCCCTTTAATATATTTTTTACTTAGTCTTTATTTTCTGCCTCATATAAAGTCCCAAACCTTTCCTTTTCCTTATCAATGTACTCACTGTGCCCTGTCAGACTTGTCGGTTATCGGCTCTCCTTTCCTCACACAGAGACAGTATGTGAGGAAAGGAGTGCTGATAACTGGTAAGTCTGCTTACATGTAAGCAGCTGTGATTGGAATCTGTACTGCACTGGTGACAATATTTAAAACATAAAATAAAATCTTTATTTTCCAAAAACGTATGACAAAAATCATGCCTTTTACTAAATACCTTGTACTGTCTTACTTTCCAAAAATTGGTCATTTAGGGCAGGGGTCGTCAACCCCCGGCCCTCGGACCACTACCGGGCCATGGCGCTTCTGCAGCCGGGCCGCGGGTGCGGGCAGCCGGCAAGGGAGATGCTGGGCTGCCGGTGTCCTGCCGAGAATTGTCCCCGGCGCATAATGCCCGCAGAACACTGGTATGAGAGCGCTGTGTGGATGGGAAAAAGCGAGCGGGCAAGCAGAGATGATATCTCTCTCCGCCCCCCCGCATCACCGCTCTTCCACCCTCAAAGCCAGTGCCTATCTGTGTCAGAGATGTGGCGGGGAGCAGAGAGATGACATCATCTCACACTGCCTGCATCACCGCTCTCCTGCAGCTCCTCGCTGTGTGAAACTTGCCGGCGCAGATTGCCGCTGAACAAGGGAAGGGAGACCAGCTATGCTCTGGTGATCTGGTGACAGGCAACATGGCTGGTGACAATCCATATCTGGTGACAGGCAACGTGGCAGGTGGAAATCCACATCTGGTGACAGGCAACGTGGCAGGTGGCAATCCACATCTGGTGACAGGCAATGTGGCAGGTGGCAATTCACATCTGGTGAAGGCAATGTGGCAGGTGACAATCCACATCTTGTGGCATGGCAATCCACATTTTGTGGCAGTAAGCGTGGCAGGTCATGTGACAAGTGACATTTCGCATCTGGTGACAGGCAGCGTGGCAAGTGACTATCCACATCTGGTAGCGGGTGACAGTGGCAAGTGACACGTCAGGGCTCCCACTGATTCTACATTATGGTGAGTTGAACTATTTAATTTATTACTACAATGTAATAATAGAAAAAATGCGCTTCAATCATCCTGACACCATAACAAGCTTGGTGCCGGGATGATTGAAGCGCTAACATCAGCCACAATTTCCTTCCACGCAGCTGGTCCCCGGTTCCAAAAAGGTTGGGGACCACTGATTTAGGGGATATCTGTGCTGTCCTGACATTGTAGGGCCTCAATAAATGATATAGGCAGCTAGCACATCAGGATTTATTTGCAACATTAAAAAAAAAAAAAGTTTTTTTTCTCCAAATTTTCCTTCTTTTTTTTTTCATTTAGCAAAATAATAACAAAACCCCTAGGTCAGTGGTTCACCATCAAAAGCTCTATTTGCATGAACAAAATTATAAGAAATTTGGGTACAGTGTTGCATGACCGCGCAATTGTCATTCATAGTGCAACAGTGCCGAAAGCTGAAAATTGGCCTGGGCAGGAAGGGGGTAAAAGTGTCGGGTATTGAAGTGGTTAAATTCTGGTAAATAACAGCCTCCTGCCAGCTTGTTTTTGTGTGTAAAAAAAATAAAAAAAAACAGCATGGAACCCCCAACATTTTGGTGACCTTTTTGTGTGTCTTCAGGCTGTTTTTAACAAAAAAGAAGCTTACAGTAAAATGTAATTTACCAGTATTTTAAAAGTGTTTGCGGGTTCGACTACAACCCCAAAAAAATTAAACTATCATGTGACTGTGAGAAAAAGAAGGGGGAAGGAAATAGAACAGGATTGAAAGACGAAGAGGAGAACAGAGGAAGGATGACCATAAAGCCAAGGTTTCCAATGCCTATAGCAGTGTGTAGCTTTCAGAGGACATGGAGGGATATCCATGGTGCTCAGGGTTTTAAGAATGTATTTTGTGTGTCTAGGAGAATATTACTAAGCTTTTCTTTAATAAAAAAGTTTTCTATGCGATGATGAAAGAGACAAAGGATTTGATTTACTAAAGGTAAATAGACCTGAAAGTGCAGTTGTACTCAGCCAAGTGCAGTTTCTCCAGAGCTTAGTAAATGAGGGGAAGCTCTGCTGACGAGCATCATCCAATCATGTGAAAAAAAATGCATTTATTTTTTATTTTTATTTTCCTTGCATGTGATTGGGTGTTCTTTGTAAAGTGAAGCTTTACCTCATTTACTAAGCTCTGGAGCAACTGCACTTTACAAAGTGCACAGTCTATTTGCCTTTAGTAAATCATCCCCAAACTGTTGTTTACAAGCTTTTACAATAGCTTGTTTCACCTCTAGTAGACTGTATGTAGCCAATTTAAATTGGGAAGTCTGTTGTTTTTCAAAAGAACAAGTTGTCGTGCAAAACCAAAGACAAACCATTTACCATAGGGGCATAGGGGTGCTTACAATGATCATCTTTTATTTATTTACGTAAAAACCTTTATTCTGAAAGCAAAGAAATGTTTACGGTCACTGCTTTTAAAGTGGTAGCTGGAGTTTGACTTCATCTGTTAGTGTATCTAAATCTGCTAGTCCCTCTAATGCTGCGTACACACGATCTGAAATTCCGACAACAAAACCATGGATTTTTTTCCGACTGAATTTTGGCTTAAACTTGTCTTGCATACACACAGTCACACAAATCTTGTCAGAAAATCCGAACTTCAAGAACGCAGTGACGTAGAACACTACGACGAGTTGAGAAAAATGAAGTTCAATGATTCCGAACATGCGTAGGATTTTTGTGCATCGGAATTGCATACAGACGATCAGAATTTCTGAGAACCAGCTCTCAAGTTTTTGTGGTCGGAAAATCCGACAGCAAATATCCGATGGAGCCTACACACTTTCGGAATTTCAGACCAAAAGCTCCCATCGAACATTTGTTGTCGGAATTTCCGATTGTGTGTACGCGGCATAACACTCCCCTCCCCCTAGGCTGACAATGCTGCTGTCCAAAGCTGGCCCTATGCTCCTTCATCCAGGATGGATTGATTCTAATACAGGAGGTGTGCTACTGGCCAGATCACCAGGCGAAAACAGAGGGTAAAAAAGCATAAAAAAAAGAAAATGTATACAATTGCCACATCTAATGATTGGTAAGCTACAATGTATTACTTTTTTGATTTTGATTTTAATATCACTTTAACAATTCTCGATTTTTTTCCTTTAAAATAGCAATTTTAAAAAAAAAATATATATATATAAAAAACTCAGTAGTTGGGAACAACATGCATGTCTAGGTATTAATCTTTTTATTCAATAACTGATGTAATGCACCCCTATACACTATTTCAGCCTTTTTCAACTGGGGTGCCTTGAGGTTTCTTCAGGGGTGCCTTAGCAAAATGCCTAAAAATTGCCCAATAATTTATACAGGTGCAGGTGCCTTTTAGTGACACAAAGCCACAGGTTTTAATTGTACACAATTTTACCCTCCTAGCTACTGGCATCCTCTAACAGCCAGTGATGTCATCCATGTTGATAAAAAGGGTGTTGATCGCCTCCACAGCATCCTTGTTTTTGGACATTATCACACGTTGCTGTGCGTTTTTTTTTTTTTTTTTGCCTATTATTATAGTATTATAGTGCACGTACTGGCATTTGGGTTCACCCTTTTACTACGTTTATTTGTGGTTACATGGATTCACTCTTACAAATGCAATTATCCACATTTTGCTTCATCATATATGATTGTGTATGAACTCTAGACATTGAGTCATAAATATTGTTTGGATCTCATTATCTTCACACATCCCCTCCTTCACATCATAAGTCATTGATGCGAGAGGTAGGGGGGGCATTTTGGGACTTTAAATGAGGTCTATGAGTATAGCACCTCCATCCCTAGTAACGTATGTGAAAAAATAGGGTAGGAAAATGTTTGGGACTTTGAGTGAGGCTGCAGACAATACGGGTGCTATATATTTTATTACAATATTCTAATTGATCTGATTATATTTATACATGCTTTTACCAGTCGTTTTTACCTTTACATATTCGCCTAGACTGTTACCTTGACATCTGTACATATGTATATTCACCCCATGCACTCATTTATCCATGCGGATGATCATGTGACATCCGGTCAAGCATTGTTGTATCTCTGCTACCCCCATTGTATCTGCACATATTATGTGCTCTAATATGAGGTAATGTCATTTATATCTGAAATGTATGTATTTCATTTACACGACCTCTGGATGTTGATAGGTGTTTTGCAAATGTGTGACCAATAAATCTGTACGTTTTTTACTACCCGCGCCATGTCTGCAGCCTCACTCAAAGTCCCAAACATTTTCCTACCCTATTTTTTCACATTGATGCGAGAGGATTTTAAAGAGGAATTTGGAGTGGAACACATTTTTTTGGACATTATCACACGTTGCTGTGCGTTTCTTGTCTATTTTATTTATTTATTTACTGCAAGCGCCACTACACCCCCTCTTTCTTATATCCTTGTTTGACCCTCCCTTGCCCCTCTCTGTCAACACTGGGGTCACATTAGCTGTGATGGAAAGAAACTGAGGGAGAGGAGAAACACTGGAATACTAGTCGATACTAGTGTGAAAAAGTGTATTTGCTTTCTAAGAATAAATCACCTCTAATGTTGGGTGTCCTACGTGTGTCGATACTGCCGCATTATGTAAAACTATTATGCCCTGTACACACGATCGGTTCGTCTGATGAAAACGGACCGATCGTTTTCATCGGACGAACCGATCGTGTGTGGGCCCCATCAGTTTTTTTCCCATCGGTGAAAAAAAATAGAACCTGTTTTAAAATTTTCGTATGGTTAAAAAACCGATAGAAAAAAACGATCGTCTGTGGGGAAATTCATCGGTCAAAAATCCACGCATGCTCAGAATCAAGTCGACGCATGCCCCCGAAGCATTGAACTTAATTTTTCCCAGCACGTCATAGTGTTTTACGTCACCACGTCAGATTTTTACCCGATGGTGTGTAGGCAAGACTGATGAAAGTCAGCTTCATCGGATATCTGATGAAAAAATCCATCGGTTCTTTTCATTAGATGAACCAATCGTGTGTACAGGGCATTAGAAACGTTTTTTACATTTTGAATCGGATGCCTTGAGGTTGTTCATAATTTTAAAGGGTGCCTTGACTGAAAAAAAGTTTGAGAAACACTGCTCTATTCCTCCTAGTCTCACTTAGGGTTACAGCTATGCTCGCAATATTTCTAGACATACCCCTTCCCTCTGTTATTCGTGTCTATAAGGAAGCGGCTGACTTTCATCCTGTGTCTTTTGGCTTTTGGTGCACTGGCCTTACCACTGTTCTTTACTACACAAGTTAATAATAATAATGGCTGAAAAAATATCAGGTCCGTGACACTAAATAATGAAAAAAAAAACTTTCCCCTTTTTCTTGGTCTTGGTCTCCATCCCAAAATATGTTTTTTTTTATTGAGTTTCCTCATCCCTGTGATCCTGATTCTCTTTTTTCTGCCCATATGGATCTTGGCGTCTTTCTATCTGACTTTAAGCAGCCATTTATTTATAGATGTTTCTGACATACAGAAGAAACTACTTCAAGAGTGAGGTTCTTGCTCTAATATGCGAAGAAGGATCCAACGATCGTGTGATTGGAAACAAACATCCTTCTTGTATCTTCCTTTGAAGTAAGATCAGAGTGACAGTCAGTGTAGGAAAATGATGATATTGGCCCTGTGCCCAGTGTGCTATCAGAATTAGCTAACTTGGGCTCAAACAACGAGCATGAATCGAAAAAAAAAACATCTTTAATTAGCTTGCAGAAGCTCCAGCAGTAAAGTATGCTATTTTGTCAAAGATATATGTCTGCCAAAAGTCTGTGTTTTAAAATAAACAAAGAGCTCAGATTGTAACTAGAAGAAAATTGTGATTTGGGTTGGCAAACAATTATTTTATAAGATAAGATATCAGATAGCAAGATATCAGCACTGTAAGGCCTCATGCACATTGGGCGTCAAAAACACCACTTTTAAGGGCATTTTGATTATTTTCTTTCTGCCTCTAAATGCCCCTCCATGTTAGCCTCTGTGCCCATGCTGACATAGGCGTTTGCAAGCATTTCGAGGCTGGGGTGTTTAGTGGCAGAAAAAAACCCCAGAGCCAACATATTCAGTAGAGGAGCGCTTTGCCGCTAAAAATTGCATGACATGCCTAGACGCATACAAAAGTATTTAAATGCACGTTAACACTAGGCACATCAAGCAGTTGAGTGTTCGTTCATTTCAATGACTGAACGCTTAGCCTTGTTTCCCTGTCTGGGGATTTTGGTAGTTCATAAGCTCAATGAATAATGGCATGCAATGCCAAGCTGCGGTTTCCAAAGCAAGCAAAGTCCTTTCTGGTATTAAGAGAGGTATGGACTCCAGCGAGAGAGATATAATTTTGCCCCTGTACAAATCATTAGTAAGACCTTATCTGGAATATGCAGTTCAGTTTTGGTCCCCAGTTCTCAAAAACTGTGGGCCAGATTCACCAAAGAGATACGACGGCGTATCTCCTGATACGCTGTTGTATCTCTGTTTCTATCTATGCGACTGATTCATAGAATCAGTTACGCATAGATATCCATAAGATCCGACAGGTGTAATTGTTTTACACTGTCGGATTTTAGGGTGCAGTACCGCAGCCGCCGCTGGGGGGAATTTGCGTCATAAACCAGCGTCGGGTATGCAAATTAGGAGTTACGGCGATCCACAACGGATTTTCGCGTTCGCTACGTCGCCGCTAGTCTAGTTTCCCGTCGCAAAGTTAGTCATTATTTGACCTGCCCTAACTTTACACAGCAATCGTATTGCTGTATAAAGTATGGCCGTCGTTCCCGCGTCGAAATGTAAAATTTAACGTTGTTTGCGTAACACGTCCGGGAATACGGAAATACGCTACGCGCGTCGCCGTTCGAAAAAATGACGTCACGGCGCGCAAAGCACGATGGGAATTGCGCAACTGAGCATGCGCAGTAGGTCCGGCATGGGAGCGCGCCTAATTTAAATGGCACAGGCCCATTTGAATTGGCCCGCCTTGTGCCGGAGGCCGCCGGCGTAGTTTTCATCGCAAGTGCTTGGTGAATCAGGCACTTGCGATGAAAACTTGCAGCGGTGTAACGTATCTACGATACGTTACGCCGCCGCTCACCTATGTGAATCTGGCCCTTTATCTGGGAACTGGAGAGGGTGCAGAGAAGGGCAACCAAACTGATAAGAGGCATGGAGGAACTCAGCTATGAGGAAAGATTAGAGGAACTGCATGTATTCACTCTTGAGAAGGAGATTAAGGGGGGATATGATCAACATGTACAAATATATAAGGGGTCCATATAGTGAACTTGGTGTTGAGTTATTCATTTTACGGTCAACACAAAGGACAAGGGGGAACTCTTTACATCTAGAGGAAAGGTATTTCATCTCCAAATACAGAAAGTTTCTTCACAGTAAGAGCTGTGAAAATGTTGAATAGACTCCCTCCAGATGTGGTTTTGGCCAGCTCAGTAAATTGCTTTAAGAAAGGCCTGGATACTTTTCAAAATGAACAAAATATAACTGGGTACTAACATTTATAGGTAAAATTGATTCAGGGAAAATCCGATTGCCTCTCGAGGAATCAGGAAATAATGTTTTCTCCTGCTGTAGCAAATTGGATCATGCTTTGATGGGGTTTTTCGCCTTCCTCTGGATCAACTGTGGGTGTAGAATTGGGTATATTGGATTGTACGATATTTTTTATTTTATTTACTTCAGGGTTGAACTAGATGGACTTGTGTCTTTTTTCAACCTGACTGTGTAACTATGTCCTATGCACAAAAACATATGAACTTGGGTGCATAAAAATGGCAGCAGGTAATCTGGACTGATGAGTAAAAATGTTTAATGTTTGGCTGTAGTGGGAGGAAGTCTGTTCAAGGGTGGAGAGCAGTACAATTAAGAGTGTCTGCAGGCTGTTATACTGCAAATGGAGTATGAGATTTGGTCAGGATAAATGCTGAGAAATACAGGCAGATAAGTATTCATCATTCCATACAATTAGGGAAGCATGTGATTGGCCTCAAATGTATTCTGCAGCAAGACAATAACCCCAAACATACAGCCAATGTCATTAAGAACTATTTCAACATAAAGAAGAAAAAGGAGTCCTGGAAATGATAGTTTGGCCCCCACAGAGCTCTCATCTCAACATCAATCAAGTCTTTCTGGGATTACACAAAGAGACAAAAGGATTTGAGACAGCCTACATCCACAGAATATCTGTGGTTAGTTCCCCAAGATGTTTGGAATAACCTACCACTACCTGCAGAGTTCCTTAAAAAATGGTGTGCAAGTGTATCTTGAAGAATTTATGCTGTTTTGAAGGCAAAGGGTGGTTACACTAAATATTAATTTGATTTGGATTTATCTTCTGTTCATTTACTTTCCATTTTGTTAATTGATAAAAATAAACTATTAGACCTACTATTTTTGAAAGCATTCTTTATTTATAGAATTTTTTTCACACCCGCCTAAGACTTTTGAACAGTACTGTATATACTTTAATACTATGCTGCTTTGCCATCTTCTATCAAATGGTGGAGGCTGGACGGGGGCATGGCAGCTAAATCTAACTATGGGACTACAGGCATGTCTTTCATCGGCACTGTGTCCTGTAGCTTCCAAGTTAGGAAAAGCAATGCAAACAAACTAACGAGGCTGGGATGGATCTGCTTCTGTGACTAGCATGGTCAGTTGGAAACAGCAACCAAGAGGAACTGTCAGGATCACATAACATTGACACCTACATATAAAAGGAGCTATATATAAAAAAAACATATTATTTTTTGGGGTAACACTTTAAGAAGAACATGACTTGAAATTATATACATTTACTTATAACATTTACCTTGACTTGAATTCTCCTTTAACCCTCCTGGCGGTGTTCCCGAGTCTGATTTGGGGTTAGATTTCTGTGCTGCGATCGGTAACCCCGAGTCAGACTCGGGCTTGCCTCGCAGCATCCACAGACAGTGTTTACTTACCTTGTCCCTGGATCCAGCGATGCCACCGCGCTGTGTGAGCGAGCGTGTCCTCGCTCGATTCACACAGCGTCCTCCTGTGCCGCCGATCTCCGTTCCCTGCGACGTTACGACGCACGGGAGCGGAGAACAGCGCCAAATTCAAAAACGTAAACAAACACAATACACACAGTATACTGTAATCTTATAGATTACAGTACTGTATGTAAAAAATACACACACCCCTTGTCCCTAGTGGTCTGCCCAGTGCCCTACATGTTCTTTTATATAATAAAAACCTTTCTTTCTTCCTGCAAACTGTAGATTGTCCATAGCAACCAAAAGTGTCTTTTTATGTAAAAAATGGTTTTAGAGCAGCTAGAAAACAGCAATAATAAATTATAATCACTTGCAGAATTGTGCGATAGCCATTTGTGGGGAAATTCGTCATAAAAAAAATAAAAATAATGACAGCAACAATTCTGCAACTGAGCAAATTTCAGTGATTTTGAGTTGATTACATTATTGAATAATTTTTATTATGATTATATTATTATTTGTTATAATTATTTATAATTATTTATTATATTATAATTTATAATTTTGTTTTTAAAAAGAATGTCATACCAGGAATGCCTACAAGACTCTTGTTTGGTCAGATTTAAGTGAGTTATTCCTGAGGCCCCGTACTCACGACCAAACATGTCTGCTGAAACTGGTCCGCGGACCAGTTTCAGCGGACATGTTCGTTCGTGTGTAGACAGTAACGTACAGGATTCCAGCAAACAATCGTCGGCCAGACCGTTTTCCAACGAACAACTGTTTCCTGGTCTTGCTTTAAAACAGTCTGCTGGAATCGTGTCCGTCAGACATGTTCGGTCGTCTGTACACAAAAGCAGCGTACAAAAACCCCGCGCATGCTCAGTCCAAATGAGGAGACGGGAGCGCTCGTTCAGGTAAAACTCGCGTTTGTTTGGGATATGGCACATTCGTCATTAGAAACCTTTTATTCTAGCAAGAGAACAATGTCTTAAAAAGGCGCACTAAACCACATTTTCTTGCCTCGTTTTATTAATTCTTCTCTTGCTAGAATAACCCCGTTCTCTTGCTGATGCAATTTCAATAGAGTTGTCCCATACTGAAATGTCACATTTCTTGCTTGTGATGTAATCCTTTAATAATGTTTTCTATGCCAGACGTGTGTTTTGGTTGGTGGTCCTCCATAATTTATAGTAGTCATTTTTGTAAAGGAATGTGCATTTTTTTTGTTTTTTTTGTTGTTTCTAGTTATGTCACCATTTAAAAAAAAAATTTTTAACATGTTTTTTTCTTTTTTTTTTATTTTTTTTTTTTTGTGTTTCATTTGAGAATATTAAACCATGTTGGCACACCAAATGTCCCCCCCCCCCCCAAGGAGTGTGTCCTTTGTAAATTACCCATTGTATATTTATTAAAGGTTTGCTGCCTAATAATCCCCACAGTATAACAAACAATAGACATGTTTTCAAATGAAAGCAAAAAGCCTTTTATTCAGGCAAATGTCATCACAAAAAATAAACAGAACGGCAGCACTAGAATAGATAGCAAACTATATGCAAACTTGCATTTCCAACATGGTGAAGGATAAACTTCCAAGCCTCAGGAGCCAAACACAAAAATATGAAGCAGCAGCACACAAACAAAGGAACCCAAACTGTGGTAGTACAAACAATATGTCCTTTATGTGGAAGGAAATGGAAGGCAGAAAATCAACGTTTCCTCCTCTTTCCAGCCTTCCCTCCAGGCAGCCTTCCAGCGGATCTAACACGGGGTCTTGCAGGTGGGGTCGATGTGGCAGCAGGAGGATGGTGTTCCGCAAGCCGGGCCGGGTCACATAGCCCAGTCTCTGGGGTCAGCAGGCCCCTCTGCATCCACCAAAGGACCTGGTTCATCAGGGCCTTTGCCAGTCTTCTCTGGTCCTCCTCCCCTTCATTTAAATCGTGGGCCAATGAGGCACTGAAGGCCTCTGTGGGGTTGAGGGGGGCCCTCATGATGGCGCTTGCCTCCTGTATCATGCGGAGGCTTGCCTCCTCCACAGGCCTCAACTGCCTCCTTCGGCCTGATGGCCTCACCTGGGGGGGAGAAGACTGGCTGGTGGTGGTTCTCCTGGCCGGGGGGACCTGCTGCAGGCCACTGGGCCCAGCCTCCTCCTGGCTGCCACTGACCCCGGCCTCCTCCTGGCTGCCACTGACCCCGGCCTCCTCCTGGCTGACAGACACCTGAGGATCTGCCACCTCCTGGCTGATCTCTTCTTCCTGTGTGGGAAAAAAAAGGACATTTTTTACAATTTCGCAAAATAAAACCACACTCATTTTCATGTTTTTCGTTTAGTATTTTCTGTTCATTATTACTTGAATACACTCTACTTCTGACCCCTGCAGTTGTCATCTCTGACACCTATTTGTCTGTACACCTTTTTTTTTGCTTTTTCCCAGCTTGGCTTTTCTTTTACAATATCAAATCATTAATCCACCAAGAATTATTTACGCCAGAAATATAGAGGAAACTACTATACCTCCTCATCGAAGGGTGGCAGATCTGCATCTCTGTCAGCCAGGCCCTCTTCCTCCGACTCTGCAGGGCTGTGGTCATCTGGGGAAGGTCCGCTGGAAGGTAGCATGGAGGAAAGGTTGGAAGAAAGACTCGACATCGTTTTCCTGCCTTCCATTTCGTCCCGCAAAAAAGCCATCTGTTTATAATACCACAGTTTGGGTTCCTTTGCTTGTCTTGCTGCTGCTCCAGATTTTTTGCTTTTATTAGCTTTGTATGCTCTCCTGTATGTGCTTCTGAGGTTGGCAAGTTTATCCTTCACCATGTTGGCAGTGCATCCTGGCACCCAAGTTTGCATATAGTTTGCTAGCTCTTCTAGTGCTGCCGCTCGTACATCTTTATTGCAATATAATGCGTGTTTTGAATTCCACAGGATGGGCGTCTCCTGATATTTTTGGAGTAAGGCCTCTATAGCTTCCTTGGTTTGTAGTTGGTCCATTGAATTGTTTGAAAAATTATATTTCTTTTTGAGTCTAGATTCAAAAAACATAAACCACAGAAAAATAAATATTCAAAAGGATCAGCGTTGACCTTGATATAATATGTGTCTTCAAATTTATTACCTATATCTAATTACAAACACAGTCTCTCTTGTTTAAACAATGATTGGCAGCTCGGCCGCATTGCTTGTACCAAACATTGATTTGCTAGATGCAGAGCCATTGTTAACATTGCAGTAAATATTTTTAATATAGAAAAATAAACAATGCTTACAAATGACAGTATTCATCTAGGCACTCTTTCATGTGTAAATCTCATGCCCCTGACAATGGATGACATAAAAGACACTTCCTAATGACCTCTGTACAACCAACACTTGAACAATACTTTGCCTGATCTGAATACACCATTCAAAAACTTGACAATGAGGTACAGCATTGTTCACATCTCTATTTTGTGAGTTGTCCAAAAGCATTTGGATACCAAAATAACATTGTGGTACCCCATAGACAGAATAGCTTAAAAAGGGTGCAACCAACAGCCCAAACCCCCATCCCATGTGTCTACATTTTCCAGGCCTCTGCTGATCCCATTTTTAATTTCCTTACCTTCCTGTCTCTCGCTCCTCGTTTCTCACGCTCGCCTAATTACCACGTAAGATGCGTAATCACGGCGTGCACCTTTTAAACACTCCGCGTATTTATTAAACCCCGCCCTCGTCACCTTTGCGAGGCCCCTAATCAATGAGTTTAGGAAATATGGCGTTAACTGTGTATGTTCTGGATGCGCTCGAAAATTCTCCGCGTAACCTACGTAAACACGTTGTTTGCATTCTCTACACTCCGCGTATGTATTAAACGCCGCCCTCTTCTCCGCCCATGGCGTAAGAATTCATCTTTTCCACGCCCATAATCTCTGTGGGAAAGGAAAGATGGCGATGTCACACGAGCGGGCACGATGCTCTCATGCCACAAGTGAAGGGACAGAGGCAGGGACGTCCCGATCAAGGCAAAGAAGATACAAAGCCACTAATATGCGGTTCCAGGAAATGGTGGAGTTAGTTTACATCATGCGAAAGAAGGACTATGATGGTGAATTAGGGCCATACAAGACCCCTAACCGCCGAAAGGCACATATTATGGACAAGGTGGCGAGGAGAATGCAGAGGATGTTTGGGATCACCAGGTCCAAGGAACAGCTGAGGAAACGATGGTCAGACTTAAAATTGAGGGAGCCACATCAGATGAAGAAAATACTTAAAATTCTGCGTAAAAGTAAGTAAATATATATTGGGGTTGGGGGGGGGGTGGGTGATTGTCTGCAATAATGTGTTGCCATGTATATTTCACCATCTGCCTCCTTGGCCTGCTTGTAATTTTCAAGACATGTTGTCATTTTTTTTTTAGGACATAAATAACTACATATTTACAAATAGTGTTCTTAGTAAACCACGTAACATCACATAGTTTATCAGAAAGGCTCGGTTATTCCAGGAACAACACACCTGGACATGGCTCACTGGCCAAAAACTTTGTTTGTAAACATTGTGTAAAAGCTAGTTCTAAAAAATAAAATTAGGAGAATGGGAAAGGCAAACAGGATTCATTCTAAAAACAGTGGTAATAAAGCAGATGTTTTCACATCTGCAATGCAGAGCACCTGTGTCTCCCCAAAACAAAAAAGGCTTTTGGTAGGGTCTCCCAGAAATACTGTTTAGGGGGGACATCCATGTGTGTCACTTTGCTAAAAAGGGGCAGGATCAGAGCTTGCCATATAGAAGTAATTGCAAAATGTAGGTTTGGTGAAAGATAAAAGTAACTAAATTAAAGCATCTTCTAAGCAATGTGTGCGATTTATGCTCTCCAATATCTGTGTGCTGATGAGTCTACATTTTTTTTTGTTTATTTCAGGGGAAAGAAGTCGCCAGCATTTGGAGGAGGCAGAGAGGGCCAGACAAGGCCAAAATCTTCCATCTCAACATGTGGAGGAGGAGGAGGATGTGGAAGGAGAAGAGGATGTGGAAGGAGAAGAGGATGTGGAAGGAGAAGAGGATGTGGAAGGAGAGGAGGAAGGAAGAAAGGAGGAAGGAAGAGAGGAGGAAGAAGTAATTTTGGACTTAGAATTTATAGCAGATGAAGGGCAAGTGGCGGAAGAACAATTTGGCGAATTGAAAGAAGGTGGATTGATGGATGAAGGAGGAGTCCAAGATGATGGGGAAGTGGTGGAAGAAGGAGGAGTGATAGAAGATGATGGTGAGGTGGTGGAAGAAGGAGGAGTGATAGAAGATGTCGAAGAGGTGGAAAGGAGAAGCCCATCAGGTCAGTGTCACCCTAGCTTGATTAAAAAAAACATATGTAGATAGGCCTCATCGAAAAATAATGTTGTAAATGCCATTTTTTGTTTTTTTTTTAGGGGAGGAGGATGGTGTGCCAATATTTTCACGTGCAAGTGCTGCTATAATTATTCAGCAGGTAATGGAGTGCAGCACTGAAATGCACAATATGCGTGAAAGGATGGTTGTCATGGAAGAGAATTTAACAAATGTCCTTTTGGAATGCTGCACGGAAATGGACAATATGCGGCAAAGAATGATGGTCATCGAATCTAATTTTAAAAATATTATTGACATGATGGGCCGTGTCAAAGACTGAAACACCCCCCGCCCATCCCCCGCCCCCACAAACAGTTTTACAGTTTTAATAATGAATACGCCAAAATTTGAAGATACACACACAGTGTGCCAACATGTGCTATCTGCCATCACAGAATATCTAGTGTCTGTGCTTTGTGGGTCCAACCCCCTCCTCCATCCTCAAGTAGTTGAGAGGAAGGGTTTGCTCCCACAGAACACAGACATTGATCACCCATGATGTCAGATAGCACATGTGGCCATTTGTCTGTTGAACCAATGACATTTGGCGAGTTTGCACTGAATGTGTGTATCTTCAAATTTTGGCGTGTTCCAGTGTGAAAGCACACCATGACTGACTGCTGTTGTGAGTTTTTATATTTTTTTGAATTGGATTTTGTTACTTTTTGACCATGTTGAACATTTTTGGATACTATAACGTTTAGACCATAAAGAATAAACAACGCCAAAAAAATTAAAATATATATATATAGAATTATAAATCTCTCTAATCACTGAATTTAGTGAAGTCGAGATTTGACTCCTAAATCTCAACAACAAATTTTATTATTGAAAAACACAAAAAAAAAAAAAAAAATTCTTAAAAAAATATTGGTTTTTGTGCATAAAAAATAGGCCGAAAATAAAAAATACTAAGGCGGTAAACACCCCACCAAAAATATTCTATATATATATATATATATGTAAACAATAAATCTAACTATATTTGATAAACAAAAATGTGAACTTGTTAAAAAATGTATAATCTGCATAATATTTTTGGTTGAATTACCTGAAAAAAAATAAAAAAATAAAAAAAAAATTTGTAGACTCCTAAGTACAAAAGCAGGGAGTAATGAAAAAAATCTCTAAAAATTTTTGGGGTCATGAACAAGCAAAAATTAAAAAAATTGACCTCAAAATTTACAAATGGAGTTGCTTCTTATTTCTAGACTCAATACCCTGTTTGTAGATGAGTGAATACTGTGCAAAATGTGGTTATTTACTAAAAGTGGAGAAATCAATTATGCATTAAAATTGAAGAAGTTAGTTAGAGAACCAGGAAGACAGATAAAAAGAGAAAAAGCATTAATGACAAACAACTGTATAAAGTCCAATGGTCTAATTATTTTTTATTTGAGAGAATATTCCTTTCTTTGGGGGCCGAATTAGAAAGAAATATGATCTGGCATAGCAATGGCCCCCCGACCCATGAAGTACTCAACATATTTGTCGCGTACCTCACGAGCTGATTGGGGGGGCCAAGCCAGCGCGACCAGTGTCCAGCCCGGGAAGGGGATCTGAGGGTAGTCTTGCCTCAGAACCGATGTCGGGTAGGTACGTCTGGGAGTGCCTGCGTAAAAAGTTGTGCAAAATGCAGCAGGCAAATACAACGGTGTCCAATTTATATTCCGCCAGATGTATCGATGTCCTGAACAGGCGGAACCGGTTGGTGAGTATCCCAAAGGCATTCTCGACTACCCTCCGAGCCCTGGCCAACCGAAAATTAAACACACTCCTCTCTGAGGTGAGGGTCCTCTGGGGAAAAGGCCGCATGAGGTGAGGACCAAGCCCGAAAGCCTCGTCCGCTAGGAACACAAACGGAAGTCCTTCCACATTATCTTCATCTGGTGGCAATGCCAGACCACCAGCTTGGAGACGATCATAGAAATCAGTCCGTGCGAACACTCCTCCATCAGACATCCGGCCATTCTTCCCCACGTCCACATATAGAAACTCATACTGTGCCGACACCACCGCCATCAACACGATACTATGATAACCCTTGTAATTATAATAGTAGGACCCCGAGTGGGGTGGGGGCACAATGCGGACGTGTTTCCCATCTATTGCTCCACCGCAGTTAGGAAAATCCCACCGCTCGGCAAATTGGGAAGCCACAGACTGCCATTCCTGTGGTGTGGAGGGTAGCTGTGGGGACAAACAAAAAAAGAGATTTAGTACTTTGGAATAAAAACATCCTACAAGCATCCTTGTGACACTTCAAAGTATTAAAATTGCATTTGAAAAATGTGCATGGAGAATTTGGGAAATTAAATATATAGGGCCACTTCATTAAGAGACTCCACAGCCCTCTGATGGGGACAATTAAAGTTTGAAGGGGGGGGGGACACAAAAACCAAAAACTCCTGTTTTAAAAAATGGCAAGGTGGGTTTGTCCCTAGGATAGCATGCTGGACAGGTTAATATTGGGTAAGGGACAAATATGCAGGTAGGCCAAGAAAAAAACATGTAAAGCTTATATCAACATGCATAGGGAGAAAAGGGAACGTTAGTTAAACACACAGCATATCTGGGAAATGAAAAATAAAGTTAGTTAGCAACATTATTACAGCCAGGAAACTTACCTTAATATACTCCTCATGCATAACTTTGATGATGGCAGCACACGTGTCCGGTATGATGACCCCAAGCGCCTGCGGAGAGATGCCTGTCGAGAACTTGAGGTCCTGCAGGCTCCTCCCAGTCGCCAGGTACCGCAACGTGGCAATAAGCCTCTGCTCGGCCGTGATGGCTTGGCGCATCACAGTGTCCTGCCTCGTGATATAGGGGGACAGAAGTTCCAGCAGACTGTTGAATACGGGGTCCGTCATGCGGAGAAAATTCCTAAAGTCATTAGGATTATTCTCCTGGAGTTCCCTAAGCAGAGGCATATGTGAGAACTGGTCATGCTGGCGCAACCAATTCTTGGTCCAGAAACGCCTCCGCCCCCTGTTTCTGGCCAAAGTACTGGAAAAATGAACATATCCAGCAGCCATCCCATAAACAGCACCAACTCGCGAAAATTGACGCTGCTGCTCCATCATGGCTTCAAACCGGCCGGCTGGTCAGTCAAGAACACACTGAAACAGAAAGCACTCGCAAATCCAGCACTACCTGCGACAAACGCGTGACAAACAGATACGAGCGCACAGGATGCAACTGCTAAAGCAGAAACAACCTGCTAGCCTATAGCCGAATGACAACTACGTTACCGCAAGCACACGCACTGAACCCGTGAATACACGCTGTCAAAGCCTGGAGACCGAGAAGCGCGAATCAGCTCTAACCAAACCTTCACTAACACGAGCAAACCCGTAACTAGCAAAAGAGGAACAGAGGGCGGCGCCATTAAGTTTGGTCTTCCCCTTTATAGTGACGTCGTACGTAGTTTACGTGCACGCGTTCCGGTACGACGGTAATTTGGTCCGCTGGTGTGTACACGCCAGCGGAACCAAACACAAATCAGCCTTGTACGCCGGAAACTGTCGGGCAGACAGTTTCCAGCGCACAGATCCGGTCGTGAGTACAAGGCCTAAGAATTACAGACCTACAGTATAAAACGCAGAATTTCCTTGCAAATAATGGTACCGCTTTCAGCACCTTTTTTCTGAAAGAATCATACCGCCAGGGAGGTTAATAACAAGAAGAAAAAATATGAATAATAACTCTTAGCAAACATCCAAGACAATGAAAAATAATGTATACCATTTGCTATGGGCTACAATAGTTTGCATCTAACATAAGTTGAGAATTGTTGATGTTGATCATCTACGCACTGTTTGTTTCCCAAAGAGAACAAAACCACATATAACTTTAAACTGTGTAAGCCAAGAATATTAACATAATTATTATGTAAATATCAGCAACCCTTTAGGGGTTTACAATTTGATTGATATCAATGTTGAAGCCAGCGCTACTTGACTTAAGTCCTGCCATTTCTAGACACTGATCTGACGTTTGTACCCAAGTGGTCTCCTAAGATGTCTCATAAAAGCATTGCTGCAAGTTCAGTGCAATCTGCAAGGCTCACGCAGGAAAGTTTGGTCTTCCCAGCTCAAAAGTGCTCATTAATCTAACCTGTATAAAAAGTCTCCAGACATTTCTCAAACAACCCACAGGCTAGGCTCCTCTGCCAAGGTATGATACATTGATTAATATGCTGTGCACTGTAAAGTTGAAATCTTTGTATAATTCAGCTTCACAAAGATGCACCTGCAGGTGTGCTTACTACACAATTTTAATTAACAGATTTTTTTTTTTACTAAGAAACGTAACAAATCAAACCAGTCTCTTATCAGCATGATAACATCAATAGGACTGGGCATTTTGCCCCTGCTTGTTCCTCTTTGCTCAGTGAATTTATGTTCTTTCACATGTGGCTTTGTGGCAGCTTAAAAAAGTTACATCAGCTCTAAATTGCAGTTATTTACAGAAGAATATATGTACAGCATCAGAACAATACATTAGTGGGGAGGACAACCGGCGGCTCTGCAGCTGTTATTGAACTGAAAATCCCTGGCATGGGGAAAACAAGTAGTTATCCAGGCTTGCTATGCTGTTTAGAATGGTCCCGGGCTGTTCAAAGCTATTTTCTACATTTGCTTTAACGTATAATTCAACTTTAAGTATATGCTAATTACTATAAGTAATTGGTACAGCAAAACAGGATCAACTACCCGTACATGGGGGATTTTTTTTGTCATTTCAGTAAAGTTTTTATTGGATTTCTGACATACCTACAGCCATTGAAGATAAATGTATATATAAAGTCCCATCAGTTTTTAAACTAAAATAATATGAAAGTAACAATAAACCAACCCAACTACATATATAGACTGACCAGGGTTCATATACTTTTTGCGATAAAGGATTGTGGCACCTTAAAATGACTGAAGCAAAGGATATCTTCATCTAGGAATTATTTCACAACAGGGGTTACACCCCATTCTCTGGCTGTTGGACTTCCTGAGATAGAAGAAAGACACACAGGGGCTTGAAACAGTACCATGACAAACAGAAAAGGGAAAAAGAGAAGAAATAATAATAAAAAAAAGTAGGGAAGAAAAGGGGGATGGTTTGGCAGAAAGTTGGGGTAGGGGAAGAGGGAGGGAGTGGTGGATGATTTTTACTTGCGACTATTATCTCTACTGATTGGTTGCTAATTTTGCAATATTGGTATGTTAAAAGAACCAAAACCACATGTAATCTTATATTTTTTTAGTTGCTGAGGTATAGGGCCAGATTCACGTACAATTCCGGCGGCGTAACGTATCCCATTTACGTTACACCGCCGCAAGTTTTCAGCGCAAGTGCTTGATTCACAAAGCACTTGCCTGTAAACTTGCGGCGGTGTAGCGTAAATCCGTCCGGCGCAACCCTGCCTAATTCAAATGGGGCATGTATCATTTATCGTTCCCGCGCCAAACGTACTGCGCATGCTTCGTTTTGTAATTTCCCGCTGTGCTTTGCGCGAAATGAAGTCGCACCGATGTAATTTTTTGAACGGCGACGTGCGTTACGTCCTTTCCTATTCCCGGACAACTTACGCAAAAAAAAAATAATAATTCAAAATTCGACGCGGGAACGACGGCCATACTTTAACTTGGCTAGTCTAAATATAAGCCATTGAAATAGCATCCGTAACTTTACGACGGGAAAAGCCGACGTAAGAGAATGCGACGAGCGCGTGTAGCTTCGTGGATCGCCATAAACAGCTAATTAGCATACCCGACGCGGAAAACTACGCAAACTCCACCCAGCAGGCGCCAAAGTATTGCATCCTAAGATCCGAAGGCGTACGCCTGTCGGATCTTACCCAAATGCCGTCGTATTTTGGTTTGAGGATTCAAACTAAAGATACGACGCAGAAAATTTGAAAATACGCCGGCGTATCAGTAGATACGCCGGCGTATTTCATCTGTTAATCTGGCCCATAGTGTGTAAGGGGTTCTTACATAGTTTTGCCTCATTTCTCCCACTATAGTGGAGCAAAAGAGGTCCTGTTTTATGATTTTTTCCAATCAAGAGTAAGACCTGGTTCACATCTGTGCAGCTCTGCAAGCCACATTTGTGCAGGCACAGCAGCTCAGTCATTTAAAAAAGGCTGCTGGACCATTTTTAAAATGCGATTTCCTGAAACCACACATGTGCTGAACTTTCAGATGCATGAGGTGCCATTAAGAATGAATAGTAGTCCTTTGTATGTAAAAAGTAGCAGCGCAGCTTGGCTGCAGGTGGTTGCGAGTGCGGGAACGGGTATGATTTACACACTGTCCCGCACCTACAACCACCTACACACGTCTGAACCTAAACTTAGGGTGCTGATCAATGATGGTTGGTGAAGGTCATTCTACAGAGGCAGTCGGTAAGCCATTTCTCTTTGTGCTAAAGACACCAAGGTCTATCTTGTTAACACTCGACAGGGTTCAACTGTCCTACAGTGAAGTGAACATTAGGCAGGGACAGTGTTACCCAAGAACCCTTATTCCATAAGGATGCTAAAGAGACTCTTGAAGAGAAATCTGCTTCATAGTGCAAGATGTAATAACTAAAGCCAAAGCAACATTATTGCTGTTCAAGTGTGTAGGATGCTGTGCAACATTGAGAAGATTTCAGGAAATGTTTGTAATAGGAAGTGTATTGCTGCGCACAGACGATCGGACATTCCGACAACAAAACTGTGGATTTTTGGCTCAAACTTGTCTTGCATACACACTGTCGCACAAATGTTGTCAGAAATTCCGATAGCCAAGAACGCGGACACGTACGACGGCACTATTAAATGGAAGTTCAATACCAGTCGTGTTAGTAGAAGTTTGGTGAGCCTCGTACCTTTCAGTCCGTTACAGCGTGACGAATGTGCTAGCTCCATTACAAACGCTAGTTTTACCAGACCGAGCCGTTCCGTCTCATACTTGATTCAGAGCATGCGTAGAGTTTTGTGTGTCGGAATCGTCTACACACGATCGGAATTTACAAGAGCGGATTTTGTTGTCGGAAAATTTGAGAAGCAGCTCTCAAATTTTTGTTGTCAGAAATTTGGACAGAAAATGTCCGATGGAGCATACACACGGTCAGAATTTCTGACAACAAGCTCCCATCGAACATTTGTTGTCGGAAAATCTGAGCGTGTGTACGTGGCATAAGTGTACCCCTTTTATCTGGTGGAGCTATACAAAATGCTAGCTCTAGGAGCAGAAGTAAATGACAGTTGGGGATAGAAGTTGGTCAAGATGCATAGCATAGCAGTCAAGGAAAAGTAGATGCATCTCTTTGGTCTTTCACAATACCAAAGAAATACATTTCTAGAAAGAGGCCAGAAGGCTCCTCTGATGAATAATGAGACCAAAGGGTAAAAGCTGGCCCATGCATGTAGAGTACTGAGTCTCAGATGAGCTCACTGGGTTCAGCTAAACACTGGCTAATTGTGTGGTGACTCAATGATTTAATTGTCTTTTAAAGTTAATATGTCATAATTCTCTTGAAAGTGGAAGTCTCCCACCTTTAGAAATGGGACATATCAATCTATAACCTCAATGGCAACATGTCAGGAAAGAGAGCAGCATGGCTAATTTGTTTTTAATCTATTAGACAAGTATGGATTGATTAGTACCAGTGTGCGTATAACACCATGTAAGCTGTTGTGCTGTGTTACTTATATTATAGGAAGGATTCAAGCTCACAAAGTGTGTATATATATGTATATATATATATATATATATATATATATATATATAGCTCTACCCCCGTAGGAGCTGCTGGTTTAGATTTGGGTTTTACACGTTACCTCTAAGTTTGTTGCCAGGAGAAGAAAGTCTATAGAAATTGCAATGTCCACACAAGATGTATACCCTTCAACTGTTAGGTTTTATTTTTGCTGTATAAAACTTGTGAAGAAAGTGGAGATTATAGAGAGAAGGGGGAAGGTTCAGGTACACGGTACAGCATGCACAAAAATATCTCAAGTTCCAATCAGTCAGTGACCCTCTTGAGTGGGTATTGCTCACCCGGATAGACCCCTATCACATGGCCTAGCAGCCGGGGTGACGCACGAACAGTATGAAAACAATCTCTGCCACAGACCATCTGAAATACGAAGATGGATAGTCAGGGATCCTCTGCCACAGGATTTAAGTCCCGAAATTCCAGCCTTACAGTAAAAGCCTTTAAGTCGATCCCGTGAACTGTAAGACAAATAGAATAGTGAATCCCTTTATAACGAAGTCACTAGGCCTATCCCAAGACATTATCTTCCCTTGCTTGGTCTCCTCCAGGGCAGGTCCTCCCTCGGTTTCCTTCGTTAAGCAGCTTCCCCCACTTGGATGGACAGCTTGGGATCCCCGTTTGTAGGCCCCAACCAACATAACTGGGCCTACTCCATGAAGTTGCGACCTCGTGCCAACGTGGTCCCAAAGTCAAGATCACACACACGTGCCTCGTGCCAGGAGGGCCACGAGGCAAAGGACCCTGAAAAATGGCGCCCCTTAAGTATCCCTTCCCGGCATGCACAGCTGGGCACCACTCCCACTGGGCTGCTGCCGAGAAGGGTCACTTAACACACCATGGTTTGCTTGTGTTCCAACATAGGCCTGAGGTGGTAACGCCACCTACAGGCAACAGGGGAAAATCTATTCAAGCACAACCATAGCCAGAACAAATTTTAATTTCAATAGAATTCAACAAAGTCTGAGCCCACTATTGGCTCAGACACCCTCTAAATTTAGAATAGTGCCCATATTATTGGGAGCAGGGCGCTACATATATATTCATATAAATTTCCTTTTTATGCACTTACTATATTAGGAAAAAAATAAAATCATGTTAGTAGTGTGGTATCATTTTAATTCAGGAAATCACATAATTGCTCGAAGGTTCTATGAATGGAGGACAAGCGGATGATTGAAAAGCTAAAACCCTTCATTAATAGATCATGTTTCATTCATAGAAGCTAAAGTATCCCCTCTTCCCATCTATGTATTTTTAAAAGCAGAGGAACTACTGTAGAATTAAATAATATAAATCTTGTTGTTTTGTTTTTTTTCTCAAATATTTCTCAAATCTCAATATTTATAGTGTACAGACATGATGTTAAAGCAATTGTAAAGGAAAACATTTTTTTAATTAAAATAACAAAAATCTCTAAACTTACCTGCTCTGTGCAATTCCATTGCACAAAGCGGCCCCACACTTCCTCTTCTCAGGTCCCCTACAGATGCTGCTGGCTCCTCCCCTCTGTCCAAGCTGCTTCACATGGGGGTACTCCTGCATGCTCGCTCCCGAGCCCCACCGCTGCGTCCATTGTCACAATCAGCAGGATTCAGCCCCGCCCAACGTCCCCCGTAACTGGCTTTAATTGGCAGCACTTGGAGTCAATGGCTACCTGTACCCCAGCAAAGCCAGCGAGACATGGAAGTGAGGGGAGAGAAAGGCTTCTGAAATTCACACTGTTGAATCGAATGAGGACTCATGTAAGTCCTGGCTATATTGCTAGACTAATAATCTCCTGCACTATGCTTAAAAATGCAGATGCACAACATTTTAAATAAGTGGTGTATAAAACTAAAAAATATATTTTTCACTGGCATGTGTGGGGAAACCTAACATGTGTAGTGTGATAGGCATTTATGTACAAATGGATGCATAACTGCATGTACAGGAATGTTGGTCTTTACATATGGTCTTTAAAAATATATATATATATGTATATATTTTTAATTTTTTTAATGATTTTTTTTAATTAGTTTTCTGTTTATACATTTATACTGTCACAAGGGGACAGACTTTACCCCTATGTGACAGTGATAGTTGATGTCAGCTACTCATTAGAAGACAGTGGGAATCTAAATAGACCCTATTTAGCATCTGTAGTGGACAGACCCCCCCCCCCCCCATCTTTAACTCACCCTGCCTGTCCTACTGATGCTGTAAAACTCCAAACTAAAAATGATAAACTGGTTCAGTCAACATAAAATACTTGAATTTACTGTTCTCCATCTACTCTAGTGTCAATTTACTTGCAATAATACCCAACTCAGGTAGGAGCCAAGAGAACCCCAAGATCAGGAATGGGGGGCGGCATGTCTTTCCACTCTTCCCAAGACTCTTCTGTACTATAAAAAAAAGCCAGATGGTAAACTTTTAGGGTCCTTTCACACGGATGTTCTGTCCCTCCATTTTTCATCCATCTATTGATGGATGAAAAACAAACAGCAACACACTCTTTTTGGGCAAACGCATGTTAACGGATAATCATCTGTTAATATCCACAAGCCAATTGATTGGTACTATTACATGCCCTTGATTGTCCTACATTTACATCATGCTGATTGACTGCCTAATTTGCACAAATCAGTTTCCTATTTTATCATTGAAGCTGGAACTTTTACAGTTTCAGAAAACATTTCAGTTTTTCTAAAACTTTAAAAAGAGCAATGTTTATTTGGGTGCTTTAACTACAGCTATTTTTTCAATTTGCAGCATTTGTGAATGGAGGCAATATGTTTTTTTAAACTTTATTTATATGGAATCTATTTTGCAGAAAAGTACTTTAACCAATTTCCTTTGTCGCAATAAATAATTGGTAATATTATTTATAAAGTAGGCATCTCTGGCACTCTGCATGAATCACGCTTTTCTATCCTTTTGTCATTTGTGAAAATGAGGCTTTTATGTATTTTAGAAATGCAATAAAGCATTTTGTGGCTGTTTTAATTCAACAGCAGAGTCTGTGCTCTTCCTTTCCGAGAGTGTGACAAACAAATGCCTGAATGGGAAACCAATTTCCTATGTTGGCTTTGCAGGTGGGAATGAACAAAATACATTACAGCATACCAAAAGTGTTTCTAAAGTAACTGTGAGGTGACTCATCCTTAAATGAAATTTCTCTTGAATCAGCTAGCAGGATAGAAGTTTGTTGTTGCTTTAGTCATTTTGTAATAATTGTTGAGCCTTGTATGTATAGCACTACCCCCGAAGGAGGTTTGTTTTGGGTGGCATGTTACCTCTATTCCTTCGCCGTCTAGGGTATGCGATGAGAGCTGAGAAGAACTTCAATGTCCACACTTTAGGTTTCTTTTTCTTTGCTTTATTACCAAACGGCGTAAAAGAATAAAAGTAGTAGTTGAAAAGGTGGAAAGGGGTAATAGGTAGTAGGTTCAGGTGTACAACTTTGTTCGGAAACACTCCTGCTTCCAGCAATGTAACGCTCGTCGCCACTCTAGCCAGAGTGGGTATTGTGCACCTGGATAGGCCTCTCTCACTAGCCTTGCAGCCAGGGTGTCACACGGAAACTTTAGCAAAGTCTCTGCCACAGACCTTCCCATGTATTCAGTACAGAATCCTTCTCAACACAGGATTAAGCACCCGGATCTCTCTTGAATAAACTTTTGTGAAATCATAACTGACAGGCGACCATCACTCATCCTCTCAGCAATCGTGCATCCTTTGATGAAGTTTAAGGCCTCTCCTGAGATACCAGCCTCGTGCTCGGTGCTCTCCAAGACAGGTTCTTCATTGGGCGCCTTCCTCCTTCAGGACGGAAAGCACGGGACCACTCTTTGAATGTAGACCCAGTCTGACTACCAGGCCTACATAGTAGATCACAACCCTGGACCAATGTGGTCCCGGAGCCTGGAACACTTGAACACGCACCCCCAGCAATGAGGGCCATACACGGGGGGTCGTGGGATGACAGCCAGGTTCGGCTACACAACGATATCGACCCAGAACTAATGATGTCTGTCCCTTAAGTACTCTCCCCCAGCATGCACAGCGAGGCGATCAACCCCCACTGATTGGCTGCTGAGGAAAAACACACAATACAGCCTGACTTGACTGCTACCACCCTTGGCTTGGGGTGGTACCAACACCCCAGACAGCAATAATGGTCACTCACAGTAAAGCCATGGCTGGAACAGAGGCCCAAATTTGGTAAAACAATACAGTCAGAGGTAGTTAAATCTCACCCTCTAAATTTAAAGCAGCACCCGCTATGAAAGTAGCAGGGCGCTACATATGTATAAAACTATTAGGAAACATTCTGAGGATGGTCTGATGTTAAAGTGGATGCAAACCCTTTCCTATACCCAGTGAAGTCAACAGCCTCAAATGATATGCAGAGATGAAACAAATCTCCATGCATAAGTTTTACATGTATGTCTGCTGTCTTCAGCTTTATATATCTTGCGAGCACTGAACTTATTCTTATTCTCTCTGGAGAAGAGAAGCTTATGAGGGGATATGATTTCAATTTACAAATACCATACTGGTGACCCCACAATAGGGATAAAACTTTTTTTGCGGAACAGAGTTTAACAAGACACGTGGCCACTCATTAAAATTACAAAAATTAGGTTTAACCTTAAACTACGTAGAGGGTTCTTTACGGTAAGATCGGCAAGGATGTGGAATTCCCTTTCACAGGCTGTGTTCTCAGCGGAGGGGGGGGGGGGGCATCGATAGTTTTAAAAAGATAAGCACCTGAACGACCTCAGCATACAGGGATATACAATGTAATGCTGACATATAATCACACACATAGGTTGGATTTTATGGATTTGTGTCTTTTTTCAACCTCATCTACTATGTATTAGTAGTAGTAGTAGTAGTAGTAGTAGTAGTAGTAGTAGTAGTAGTAGTAAGAGTAAGAATAGTAATTAGTCTTGGGTGGACAAATACTTTAACTTTCAAATAACTAAGTGTATCTAAATCCAACAACAAAAATATAATATACTGTAGTTAGTTCTTATGCCGCGTACACACGATCATTTTTCAGCATGAAAAAAAAAACGTTTTCGTCATGTAGAAAAAATCACGTTTTTCCAACTTCATTATTAAAACGACGTTGCCCACACACATCGTTTTAAAAAAATGCTCTAGCAAAGCGTGGTGACGTACAACACCGTCCGACGGCACTAAAAAGGGGAAGTTCATTCGCCTTTGGGCTGCTTTAGCTGATTCCGTGTTGGTAAAAGACGATTTGCGCTTTTCTGTCTGTTACAGCGTGATGAATGTGCTTACTCCATTATGAATGGTAGTTTTACCAAAACGAGCGCTCCTGTCTCATAACTTGCTTCTGAGCATGTGCAGGTTTTAACGTCGTTTTAGCCCACACACGATCATTTTTTACAACCTGAAAAACGACATTGTTTAAACAACGTTAAAAAAATGCAGCATGTTTGAAAAAAAATTGTCATTTTTCAGAACCCGAAAAATTATGTGAAGCCCACACACGATTATTTTAAATTACATTTTTTTAAAACAACGTTTTTTCATGCCGAAAAATGATTGTGTGTACGCGGCATGAGATTAGGTGCAGCATTAGTTTTCTGGTTAGGTTTATTTTTATTTTTATTTATTTCACCTGTTGATCCTGCTGGAAACACACTTCCCATCCTCACCAATGCTCTTTCACTGTACTGTGTCCATGTCCTGTACAGCTTTGTCATCCGAGGCTACCACGTCTGATTTGGACTACAGAACAGAATGTAGTAATTCCACCCAAAAGTGGCCCCCTTACATGCCACATTTGGCATGTAATTTTTTTTGGGGGGGGGGGGGGGGGAGTGGGTACCTTCTTTTAGTGGGACTTCTTGTCTCACTTCCTCCTTCCTCTTCACGGCTGCCTAGGCAACTCCCCCTCTCGCCCTAGGTGGCCCCTCCCTGCCATCTTCTAGACACGTCACAACTCCCGAAGATTGCCTGGCCAATAGCAGAGCGCATCGCGACTCACGCATGTGCAGTGCAGGCTTGGTCGTGAACCCATAAGCTGTCACGCCCGGGTGCCCACGGTTGCTATGATGGCACCGGGGAGAGGTGGGGGAAAGAGAAGCAAGGCTCCAGGCACCCGCATTACTGGACCGTGGGGCAGGTAAGTGTCTGTTTATTAAGAGATGCCTACAATGATTTTCATACACTTTAAATAATCAAAACTGATATTGTGCAAAGAGAAATTGGAGACATTCCAATCAACACTTCAGGTGCTTTCATCAGTTTAGGTGTGTATTTGTACCCATTCCAGTTTAGGTGTGTATTTGACCCATTCCAGTTTAGGTGGTGTATTTGACCCATTCCAGTTTAGGTGTGTATTTGACCATTCTGTCTTTCAAAAAACAAATAAATAAAAAAATCACAGTTTTTGGCTCTCTTCTTCACAATAAAATTCCATAGTAGTTCCCATCAAAGAGATTTTCAGAGCTCCTCAAAAAAATTGCGATTAAAGCTCATAAGTCTAAAGGATTACTAAATGATTTCTGAGGACATGATCCTCATCAGTCACAGTCAGGTAAAGGCTTATTCAATAAAACCGTTGCAAGAATCGGAATCACAAAGTGCAATTCCTTTCATTTTGGCCGGAGTCCGACTTTAAGGCAAGCCATGGTCTTATTTAAAGGTGAATTTAATCTAAACATAAGTCCTTATATTCCATACCAACAGATATGTGTTGTTTTTTTTAATAACATATTAACAATTTTATCTTAGTTTCAGAAGCCCGGAGATCTACTTGCATGTTTAAAACTGTTGTTCTGGAATATTAGAAGGTGGAGTACTGGATTCGAAACCCACTGGCTGTCAACTCTTGAAAAGCCCCCATTATTGTCACAAATGTAAAATTCATATCCCCACCACCGACATCTAAGACAAAATTAAGGGAAAACCTAATAAAAGAAAACCGTTGTATGCTGTCATTGCTGAGCTCTTTATATAAATTCTAGTTGTCGACTGTCATTCGGACCTCAGCAAAAATATGCATCTAGTTAACCACTTAAGCCCCGGACAATAATGCAGCTAAATGCCAGAGGTGTTTTTACAATTTGGCACTGCGCTGCTTTGGAAAGGGATTTCTCTGTATAGACAGAAAAAAACACTGCGCTATCGTTGTAAATAAATTAACAGTGAAAAAAATATATTATAATTTTCTGTGAAAGCTGCCTGTATTAATACTAAAATACCATAGTAAACAAAGAAACAAAAACAAGATAATACGGCGCTAATATTTAAACCTGTGAAAAATATATATGTGAAATATATCTTAAAAAGTTGAATGCAAAAAAAAATAAAAGTAAAATAAATGACCAAAGGAATGATCAAAAATTTGATAAAAGAATTGACAAATGGTATTCAATGTGACAAAATCCAACCATATAAATAAATGAAGTGACAAAGAAATAGTCCCATAAAAATCAGTGCAAATTAAGTCCAATTAAGGTGAGCATCTGTGATTAATCAGGAAAGGTATCCTCCACCAAAAAGGTCACCAATGTGTGGGAAATGAAATCTCCTTACCAGAGACAAAGACCGGGGCTTTCAACGGTCTAATTCAGATAAGGATGTTTAAAGTCTTCCCTGAAAAGACTATTCCAGACACTGCTATGAATCACCAGTATGGATAACTCAAAAGATAGAATCCCATTCAAATCCGCTCCAGTTAAACATTGGTGTTCATAAAAAATAAAGAATGGTAGGAAACCACATAGTGCATTACTGTGTAAACATTGAGCTTTAATAAAAACAGGTGTGCACTTACAGCAAAAACTTTGGAATCTCGCATGTGGGATATGGTATGGAAGGGATGGCGTTTCCTCAAGCCTCCGTTCGCTTCGTGTCTCCGTCCGTCGCGTGTCTCTCCCTCTAACGTGATGACGTCACTGTGGCTAAGCTCTGCTTTAACTGGTAATTGCGCGGTCATGCAATGTTGTACCGAAACTACATTTGCGTCCTTTTCTTCCCACAAATAGAGCTTTCTTTTGGTGGTATTTGATCACCTCTGCGGTTTTTATTTTTTGTGCTATAAACAAAAATAGAGCGACAATTTTGAAAAAAATTCAATATTTTTTACTTTTTTCTATAATAAATATCCCCCAAAAATATATAAAAAACATTTGACACATTTTTGGGACCATTGTCATTTTCACAGTAAAAAATGCATTTAAATTGCATTGTTTATTGTGAAAATGACAGTTGCAGTTTGGGAGTTAACCACAGGGGGTGCTGAAGGAGTTATGTTTCACCTAGTGTGTGTTTACAACTGTAGGATGGTGTGGCTGTAGGTCTGATGTCTTTGATTGTGTCTCCCTATAAAAGGGATCACACGATCGATGCAGTCGCCACAGTGAAGCGTGTTTACATACGGCTCTCCCCATTCTTCAGCTCCGGGGAGTGATCGCGAGGGGGCGGCTAGAAACCAATAGCCGCCCCCTCATCCCGGATCGCTCCCACGGAAGAACCGACCGCCGCATTTACCGGGGGGGTCCCGATCGGACCCCCGACCCGCGGAAAGGCAGGGACGTATATATACGCCCATCTGCCTGTACGTGCCATTCTGTGGACGTATATATACATGCGGCGGTCGTTAAGTGGTTAAGATGTCCTTTATACAGTGGGTATAAAAGAATCACCCCCCCGTTTTGTTATATCCAGCTGTATTTTTAGCGCTGTGCCACCTGAAAAACTCCTCAGTGTGAAAGGGGTCTTAGTTTGCACATCTAGTTATTGCAATATTTGCATACTCTTCTTTGCAGAACTGCTCAAGTTCAGTTTAATTTGATAGTGACCGTTTGTGGACTGCAGTCTTCAATTCATTCCACAGATATTCGATGAGGGTTAAGTTAGGGCTCTGACTAAGCCACGCAAGGAATTTTTCTCCTTCAATCACTGTGTGGTAATTTTTAATGTGTGCTTTGGGTCATGTTGGAAGGTAAAACTTCTTCCCATTGACAACTTTCTGGCAGAGGGCAGCATATTTTCCTCAAGAATTTGATGACATTTTGCCCCATCCATCCTGACAAGTGCTCCAGTCCCTGCTGCAGAGAAACATCCCCATAACAGGATATTACCACCTCCATGCTTTACTGTAGGAATTGTGTCATTTGAATGGTAAGCTGTATTGGAATTCAGCCAGACATATTGTTTGGTGTTGAGGCCAAATAATAAAATTGTATCCTTATCTGAACATAACACCTTTTCCCACATGGCCTCAGAATCTTCAAGGTGTGTTTTGACAAAGCTCAGTCATGACTGCATGTGGCCTTTCATGAGGCCCTTGTCCCCATCAACATGGGGACATACTCCCCATGTTGAGGGCATGTGGCCTGGTACAGTTTAGGAGAGGGGGGGCCGCACTCTGTCCCCCCTCTTTTCTGCGGCTGGCCAGGTAACCGTGCTCGGATACGGGGTCTGGTGTGGATTTTTGGGGGAACTCCACGCCATTTTTTTTTAAATTTGGGGTGGAGTTCCCCTTAAAATCCACACCAGACCTGAAGGGTCTGGAATGGATATTTGGGGGAAACCCCACGTCATTTTTTTTTAAATTGACGGCGGGGTTCCCCTTAATATCCATTCCAGACCTGAAGGGCCTGGTAATGGAATTTGGGGGGACCCCCACGCTATTTTTTTATTTATTTTTATGAATGAATTCGCTCTGAATTGCCAGAGCCGACAATTCATGATAGCCGCAAGTCAGTTTTAAATGTCTTTTTTTCTTTCAGAAATGACACTTTGTGCAGAGACAGTTCTAAGTACGGGAAACATGCGCTATTTCACATGCTAACTTTACACCCCCCCAGGTACGAAATGTAAAGAAATATTTCACTTTTATTGTTTCACTTTTAGCATTATTAAATTGCCTTCTCCCGAAAAAACTGCCGTTTCTAAAACTTTTTTTGCATTAATACACGTCCCCTGGGACAGGACCCTGGTCCCCAAACACTTTTTAGGACAATAACTTGCATATTAGCCTTTCAAATTAGCACTTTAGATTTCTCCCATAGACTTTAACAGGGTGTTCCGCGGCTTTTCGAATTTGCCGCGAACACCCCAAATTGTTCGTTGTTCGTTGAACAGGCAATGTTCGAGTTGAACATGAGTTTGACTCGAACTCGAAGCTCATCCCTACTTAGAAATGCTAATAGGAACTATGATTTCATATTTGTCTTCACTACCACATAGCAGTAGTGCAGCAATACAAGACTAAGGACATCCTGTACTGACATGACTGAACAATACTTCACACAATAGCTCTACCTTTGAGAGAAAAAAGAATTGATTTTAAACATGGGTACAAATAAATAACATTTAGCACAGTGCCTGAAACTAACAACTATCTCTAGCTGTAACAATGTCACGGAATTCAATAAAACTCCAATTTCATTGGGACAGGCCGGGATTTGCATTGTGACAAAGCAACTGCAGGTTTGACTTCACAAGGAGAATAGTGATTAAAGCAATTTAAAAGAGCTGTGCCTAGAGAAATGGAGCTAATTGCACATGGGGAGAACCAATGAGACATTTATTCGGTAAGGGTCAATACCTGTTGAAAGAAAGCGACCTGAAAATCACAAGGCAGCGGAAGGTCATTTTGTAGCCAATTAGCAAGAGAAAAGTTATAACTAAACTACTTACAAACTTGAACAGGGAGTAGAGTTAGCCTCAGGACTTTAGTGAGCAAAACGAATCACAGAAATATTATTATTGCTGTACTAATGCTGTTGCTGATATTTTTGGTATTATATTGTATAAAAGATGTAGACAAAAGGTCGAACCAAAATCACGGTTTGCTCTGAAGATTATCCGATCGGGTGTTACGAGGCTTTAGACTTTATTTATTTTCTCTACTTGAAAGTCTGTACTCTGTACAGAAAAAAGAGGAAGGTGGCAAGATAGAATTCCTGGAACTCATTCAGCTGTGTACTGTATAATTTGACCTTGAGCTGTTGAGCTCTGTACACAGGCTTTTTTATTTTTTTATTTTTAAGCAAAGCAGGTAATATTAGCTGATAAAGAACTCTAACGGTTGAAAGGAATAAATGTTCACTATATTTGAAAGTCATATTTACCTAAGGCATCATTCACACGGGGCATACTAAATTTGTAACCACTTAAGGACCGCCTCCTGCACATATACGTCGGCAGAATGGCACGGCTGGGCACAGCTGGGCACAAGCACGTACAGGTACGTCCTCTTTAAATGCCCAGCCGTGGGTCGCATGACCGCGACTGTGGGACCCGATCGCCGCTGGAGTCCCGCGATCGGCCCCCGGAGCTGAAGAACGGGGAGAGCTGTGTGTAAACACAACCTCCCCCGTTCTTCACTGTGGCACCGTCATTGATCGCGTGTTCCCTAATATAGGGAACCACAATCAATGACGTCACACCTACAGCCACACCCCCCTACAGTTAGAAACACAGATGAGGTCACACTTAACCCCTTCAGCGCCCCCTTGTGGTTGACTCCCAAACTGCAATTGTCATTTTCACAGTAAACTATTTTTTTGCTGTGAAAATGACAATGGTCCCAAAAATGTGTCAAAATTGTCCGAAGTGTCCGCCATAATGTCGCAGTCACGAAAAAAATCGCTGATCGCCACCATTAGTAGTAAAAAAACAAAAAAATTTATAAAAATGTTAAAAACTATCCCCTATTTTGTAAACGCTATAAATTTTGCGCAAACCAATTGATAAACGCTTATTGCGATTTTTTTTACCAAAAATTGGTAGAATAATACGTATCGGCTTAAACTGAGGAAAAAAAATGTTTTATATGTTTTTGGAGGATATTTATTATAGCAAAAAGTAAAAAATATTGAATTTCTTTCAAAATTGTCGCTCTACTTTTGTTTTATAGCGCAAAAAATAAAAACGCAGAGGTGATCAATACCACCAAAGAAAGCTCTATTTGTGGGAAAAAAGGACGCCAATTTTGTTTGGGAGCCACTGTCGCACCGACCCACGCAATTGTACAGTTAAAGCGACCGTAGTGTCCGAATCTCAAAACTGGGCAGGTCCTTTACCTGCCTAAAGGTCCGGGTCTTAAGTGGTTTTCCGTGCATCCCCATGCAGCCACTGCATGCACAGTTCCAAAAGGACATCCCCGAGAGTGCAGGTCGCGTGCCCCCCAAACACAGTGTGCATTTGGAAACACGCACTCACACACACCCACACACACACATGGATGTCAGATTGGGAACAGCAGCCGTGCCCATGGACATCAATGGGACTGCTTGCACAGGGATGCATGGAACACCTTTGCATCGATGTGCAGTCAAACAAAATCATCTGCTGCGATAGGTCAGACGGGTATCCTCTATGATTCTGGGTAAAACCAAATTTGTACAAATAAGTTTGCACATTGCAAGCTTATATGTGAAAATGTTATGTTTTCTTTTTTTACTCTAATAAAAAGAAGAAAATCTAAAAGTTTCAGTGAAAAAGGAAAACTCTTTTGAACTAGCCCATCAAGTGCAGATTCATCAAGTTGTATATCATCGGAGAGCCATCATTTTGATGATGTATAATGTTGAATGTCATGGCTTTGGTGATGGATAAGGCAATGCACCATTACCTTGCTGATATGCTCTTGTCTGGGAGAGTCTGCTTGTAAAATTCCTTATTAGGATAAGTTGCCCTAAATGATTAATTGTCTGAGCAATGGTGCATTGTGCTACAAATCTTCATAATAAGGAGCAATTGGGTAAGATATATATAACCTCTTACAGTTTTAGATTAATTGATATCTGTAAGTGCTCATCCCTAGAGAATGTCAACCTATTATATGTCTATCTGTAAGTTCATTTTACTTATCCAATATTTAGATTATATATTCCTGTTATGATAAACTCTTTAGGAAAAATAACTGAATTAAAACATGTATAATAAAAAATATATTGCTTTTATAATTGTATGCTTTTATACAGCCTCTAAGTAGACAGTTACAGCTAAACTCCAGGCAGAAATAAAAGACACAAGTTAAAGCGGAGGTTCACCCTTAAACTAAACTTTCTAGCTATGCTATCTGTAGCCTTAATAAAGGCTTGTAGCGTTGTCATTTTTTTTTAAATCTGTACACTTACCTGTCTTCAGCCTCACTTCCGGGTCTTCTTCCTTGCGGGGAGTGGACGTGTCGCTCCTTTTCCCCGACAGGGAGATCTGCGCAATGTCTCCTGGGAGTGAGTGTTGATCCTTCCAGGAGACACGCTGTGCTCGAGGCATAGATGATTGAAGTGCGGGTAAAGCACGTCACGCCTTCCGAAAATATCCGAGGGGGACTCGGCTCTTTACGGCGCTATACGGCGACTGCACCTGCCGTGTAGAGCTGACTGCGCAGGCGCCGTATAGTGCCGACTCGCAGCTCGGCTATTTCCGGAAATCTGATGACACGCGTTGTGCGACAGGGGAACTGTTTCACAAGCCGTCAATCAGCTAATCCAAGCATAGGAACGCCCAGTCAGTCCAGAACCCGGAAAATATAACGGTATGTACGGGGAGAAAAAAAAAACCTACATAAAGTAAAAGTCCTTAGTATGCTGAGTCTACTGGATTTAATTTTAGAATTTTTTTTTTTGGGTGAACCCCTGCTTAAACCACTTCACCCCCAGAAGGATTTGCCCCATTCCTGACCGGGCCATTTTTTGCGATACGGCACTGCGCCGCTTTAACTGACAATTGCGACGTTATACCCAAACAAAATTCATGCCCCTTTTTTTCCCCACAAATAGAAATTTATTTTGGTGGTATTTGTTCACCTCTGCGGTTTTAATTTTTTTCCTCTATAAACAAAAAAAGAGCAACAATTTAGGGGGAAAAAAAACATAATATTTTGTACTTTTTGCTGTAATATATATGCCAATAAAAAAAAAAAAAAAGTTTCCCTCAGTTTAGGGCACTATGTATTCTTCTACATATTTTTGGTAAAAAACCCTGCAACAAACGTATATCGATTGGTTTGCTCAAAAGTTATAGCGTCTACAAAATAGGGGATAGATTTATGGCATTTTTATTATTATTATGACATTTATACAGCGATCAGAGCTATAAAAATGCATTGATTACTGTATAAATGTCATTGGCAGGGAAGGGGTTAACACTAGCAGGCGATCACGGGGTAAACTGTGTTCCCTATGTGTATTCTAACCGTGGGGGGGATGGGGCTGACTAGGGGAGGAGACCGATTGGTGTTACTACTTAGTAGGAGCATATGATCTGTCTCCACTCCCTTGAGAGAACCAGGATTTGTGTGTTTACACACACAGATCCTGGTCCTCACCCTGTCACGAGCGATCGCGGGTGCCCGGCACCTGGGGGGCAGGCTGCGGGCGAATTCTTTGCAAAGTGAAGTTTTACCTAATTTACTAAGCTTTGGAGGAACTTCACTTACAGAGTGCAACTGCACTTTGCGAAGTCCACAGTCTATTTGCCTTTAGTAAATCAAGATTTTGCAGCTTACCTGCTCTTTGATGTGGTGGCTGCATTAGTTATATGGATAGGAGTTATCCCCTCTACCCCCGAGTGATTCCATTGATTTTATTGAATGCTGCTTACCTTGCAGCTGTAAGGTAATTTGCTAGCAACACCTTCGGGTTGTCACCATACACCGAAGATTCACCAACAAGTCACCTTGCCACCTGCTGATGTCATGTTAGCACCCAGCACTGTCACATCGCACGTTGCAATGTCTTGTGATTAAATTTGCATCACCTGCGGGGACTGAGTTGCAGTGCACCAATTTGCACTTTGGTAACATTGGGACATCTGGTGTGCCATCCACCATTTGCATATAAGGTGATTTTACTTACATATACAGTACCTATTGGGATTTATTTGCACTCTTAATGCAGTGCCGGTATTATTCAGCCATCATTGTTGTTATCAGTTTGTGCATTCACTTTGAGTGAAGCATAACACCATCCTGGGAGTTTCTGCTGCGACGGCAGATTGTATGAGCGGGGCGGTGGGATTTGATTCAGGCACCCAGCACTCTACTTGCACCATGCAATTTTTTTTAATCAAATTGCATCACCTCTTGGACTGAGTTGCAGTTGCACCATTTGCACTTTGTAACAATTGGACAATCTTGTGGTTCCATCCACCAGCCATACGATGTGATTTCGCTTACATTATACAGTCACCTATTTGTATCTATTTGCACTCTTATTCAGTTCACTGTTTTATTCATCCATCATTGTTGTATATCAGTTATGTCCAGTCATTCATTTTGATTGGAGCATAACACCATCCTGCGATTTCTTCTGCGACTGCAAATATTATTATCTTTACATTGTGATTTTATTTATGCACCCGAGTCACCTTATCTGCACTGTTTGCACATTCATTCAGTTTAACTTTGGATACACCTTATCTTAGCATTTATAATGATTTTATCTTTCAATCGGTCTATTTGCATATTTGCACATTCATTTATCAATTATACTATTTTGGTTATTTATACATTTTACCACTTACGCTATTCTATGCTATTGGAGTGCAACACCATCTCTTGATTTTTTCCACGTAAACCATAACAACACACAAATATAAAAACAATGACTAACCTGTCATTATCTGGATGAAGGATAAAAAAGTCCTACTCATGGCCTCTGAGGTCTGGTAAAGCCTAGCAGATTGCTCTTTGGAAGATTGTAGATGCTCTTAAGAAGATTAATCTCATGTGGTCTCCAGAGTATGATCACTCTCCACACTAAAGTTAAAGCATACCTAAAAGCAAATATTTTATATATCACAGCTTACCAATCCTTAAATCAGAACCAAAGTAAAATAAAATAATTAAAATTACAAATAGGCAGCCTGTTTACCACTAAAATGAGATGCTATTTTTTTCTACACTAAAATAAAGGAGTCCTTTTATGTGCTCCTTGCTGCAAAGGCCAGTTATAGGTGGGGCAGTGGCCATTTGTTTGTACTGTTGGAATATTGGTGGGGGGACACACTGGACACCTTTGCTGCCATTGTGCTTTATGCTGGTTGTCCAGTGTCCAGCCAGAGGAGGATACAGGGGACAATCAGGGATGGTCGGTGTGGCAGCGGGGGAAGTTATAATCACCGATCTCCCTGTATGGCTTTCATTAAAGCACCTGAAAGCCACGGAGGAGAGAAGAGGAAAAGCATCTTTCAGCTGCTTTAATGAAAGACATACAGGGAGATCGGTGATTATAACTTCCCCCACCGCAACAATCATCCCTGAGTGTCTCATGTATCCTCCTCGGGTTCCCCTGTGTCCTTCTCTGTGCTCCTCCGTGTGCTCCTCCGGTCCCCCACTGTCCTCCTCTGTTTCCCCTCTGTGTACTCCTCCAGTATTCCCCCGTTCTCTGTCTCCTGTCCATTCATGTTCAGTTCCCCTGATCCTCCCTGAGTGTCCAGGTATTGGACTAGGCATCAGGAGCATTTACACAAGTACAAGTACTCCTGAAAATACTCTGTATCGGGACAACCCTAATTCTAATACTAAGGCTCTTTCTTTAAAAAAACAAGCTGTCTAGCAAAGTGGCACTTATAGGGTTGAGACAAACTGTAACACTGACAGGGGTGCATACAATGGTCATCTTTTGGTCAGCCATTTACTTTACCTACTTTGGCCTACAGCTTTCACCCAATTGAAAGCTTTAGGCTTAAATAGATTAAGGTTAATTGGGGTGTTCGAAATCCTATATATAGCCCATATAGAACAGACAGTGCACAATCCACATGTGGTTTATCTGATGCTTGATTGCAAACAGGGAACATCATTTTTTTATACAGAGAAAAGACATACTGTAGAGCAGAGGTCTCCAACCTGTGGGCCGCGGCCCAATGCCGGGACGTTGCGCCACTGCTGCCGAGGCCGCGGAGGAGACAAGAAAAGTCAGCAGTGCAGCGGCAGGGGGAGAGAGATGACATCATCTCTCATTGCCCGCAGCGTTGTTACTCCCTTACTTACAGGGCCGCGAAGGCTGCTCTACACAGAGGTGCAGCGCGACCCAGAAGAGAGAGAATGACGTCATCTCTCACCGCCCGCCCTCACTTTCATATCTCCCTCACATTTGCCTGTGTTTCACCTGCAGCTATTTTACCCACGCCAAGGAGAGGCTGACAGTGTTGTACCTGGCTGAAAGTACTCTGCAATGCTGGGGGGGGGGGGGGGGGGCTTTATTTTATGTAAATGAATTAATGACAAACTGCTATTTTTTTGGGTGGCAGCCAGGTAACTGGCAATCTCCATGATGCTAGCAGGCAGCATGGCAAGTGACATCCTCATCTGGTGGCAGACATTCCTGTAGTGGCAAGTGACATCCTCATCTGGCAGCAGACGTTGTGGCAAGTGACATCCCCATCTGGTGGCAGACATCGTGGCAAGTGACATCCTTATCTGGCGGCAGACATAGTGGCAAGTGACATCCCCATCTGGTCGCAGACATGGTGGCAAGTGACATCCTTATCTGGTGGCAGACATAGTGGAAAGTGACATCCTCATCTGGTGGTGGCAGACACAGTGGCAAGTGACATGCCCATCTGATGGCAAACATAGGGGCAAGTGACATCCTCATCTGGCGGCAGACATAGTGGCAAGTTACATCCTCATCTGGTGCCAGGCATAGCGGCAAGTGACATCCTCATCTAGTGACGTGGCCTGTGACAAGCGATGGTTCCAAGGGACACTGTAACAAGTGACAATGTAATGATAGAAAAAAACGCTTGCCCCCCGCCCCGACCATCCTGGGCCTTGACAAAATTTACTTGCACACAGCCGGTCCCTGGTGCCAAAAAGGTTGGGGACCGCTGCTGTAGAGTTTAACCATAGAGCAGCTACAAAACTTATAAACACTGCCATCTATTGGCTGATGTAGTTGTTGTACAAAAATACATGAACAATGTATTCCAACAGGGGGATATACATCTTTTATAAGTAGATTTACATAACCGCAATAAATATACACTTCGCATTCAGATTCCTGAAAAACCCATCTTGATATTTCATAAAAAGTTTATAAACCGCAAACATTTACTTTTCATCGCTAATTCATTGGCCAACTTAGACGCCTACATTATGGAGTAGTGGAGATACTTGGCCATGAAAAATACTTTATTAACTGAGCGCAGATTGCAGAGTGTCATAATTGAAATTTCATATCGACACAGCCGGAGTTTTTATATTATCTTAATATTTGTGTGCTGCGATAAAACCATTCATGTTTCAGATAATTATTCTCCTATATGCTAGAAAGCAATCACTGAGTCGGCTCCCCATCAACCTTTAACAGACATGCAGAACACAGCGCCAATTATTTATGAGTATAAAGGAACAGAAAATAACAATATAGCCAGTTATGTTGTGTCTCCAAAGGAACTCTGAATAATATTATGTTGTTCATATTAAAGGTCATTTGTTAAAGTTAAAATATTTGTGGCTATGTTGGTACTGATGAGCATTATATTATATATATTGTTTTTTATCCAGATGTTTCCTAAGTGCAACATATAAAATAAAAGAGCATTTTGAAGCAGTGCTGTCTTTTGGGGTGTGTGCCAAACTTTTATTGACCATTGTTGTGAACTGGTCCTATCAAAGCGTTATGGTCAGTGAAACATAACAGATTTATTTTTTAATTTACTGCTGGAAAAGGCTGAGCATTATACCTAGAAATGCTTTGTGCTGCATCTATCTAATTGGATTGGAAGTGCTGAAAACAGTGTGAAATTAAATGAATTTTACAGCCCAATACACAGTAGCAGCTGTATTGTCATTTTTCTCATTTATGGGTTTATGGTTTCTTTCTGCGATTTACTAAAGGAAATGAAGGTATGAAACAAAAATAACAATACTTTCAAAGAGCATGTATAATGAACTAAACTTACCCTTGTTATAATAAACTTTATATTGCAATGACATATATAATAAATGGCAAGCTCCAAGTCCCCCTTTTATCAATTTACAGGTGAAACTCAAAAAATTTGAATAAAAGTTAATTTATTTCACTAATGCAACTTAAAAGGTGAAACTAATATATGAGATAGACTCATTATATGCAAAGCAAGATAGTTCAAGTTGTGATTTGTCATAATTGTGATGATTATGGCTTAATGCTCATGAAAACCCCAAATCCACAATCTCAGAAAATGTGAATATTGTGAAAAGGTGCAATATTCTAGACCAGGGGTCTCCAAACTGCGGCCTGAGGGCCAGATGTGACCCTTTGCTAGCCTTTATCTGGCCCTTGGGGCTTTATTCCTCCCACTGATATGAGGCACTATTCTTCCCACTGACGCCAACAAGGGGGCACAATTTCTTTCAATGATACCAATGATGGGATACAATTACTTCTACTAATAGGGGCACTACTCCTTATCCTACTGACTGCAAACTCTGAGGCCATATTTACTCTCACCAATGCTGGGCCGGGACATTTTCTATCCCCACTGGCCACAACCCGCCCTCCTAAAGTCAGAAGGACAATAAACTGGCCCTTTGTTTAAAAAGTTTGGAGACCCCTGTTCTAGACTCAAAGGGCCAGATTCTCGTACGATCGCGTAACTTTGTGCGGGCACGGGACAGCGCATGCGCCGTTCATTTTAAGTACTTCTATGGCGCTTGCCCCATCATTTGCATGGGGTCACGCCTCATTAGCATGGCTCACGCCCACTTCCACCTACGCTGGCTTACGCCGAGGAAACCCAGCGTATCTTTAAGAGCGAGTGGGAGCGAGTGCTTGGTGAATCCAGTGCTTGCCTCTGTGCGCTGCGTCGGCGTAGCGTATATAAGATATATTACGCCCGCATAAATATGCGCCGATGTATGTGAATCCGGGCCTTAATTGGCAGGAAAAGTACTCTTTTACCAAAAAAATTAAGCCAAAGCCTCATACTGGAAAATCTTCTTTGGCCTCTAAAGCCCAAACCAGTCTCTAAATCTAGGCCCAAATCTGTGCCCAAACCCAGTTCATTCATAAATCCTGGACTCCTAACTTCTAAAAGCAAGACGCATATGATACAAACCTCCTTGGCTCACCAAAAAAAGGGAATAAAAAGCAATTAGAGAACTACAGCTAAAAAAAATAAAATTTTTATGCTCACTGTCAAATCCTTTTCTTGGAGTTCATCACGGGACATGATCCTACCCTCTATGTTTATGATCTACTCCTAACACTGCTTTTTAAAAAAAATCCTAATAAATGAGGAAACCCCTCCAGGGTTATATCTCTGTATACTTAGGTTTGCTAGTCCAAATTGAGTCCTAATTGCCATTTGTTCCCTTTATTTTCTATGGTGAACCCTGGAACCCCCAAAAACTGTTTCATTTTGCTTCTTGCCATTGGTGATTAGTAAGCACGGGGACACCTATGTAAACAACAAGAACCCTCTAGACTCAACCTGATTGTCTTAGACCAATTGCATACTACACACATCGAAGACTGAAGAAAATAGTTCAGTGTTTGTTGAAATTTTTCACTAGAAGAACATTAATGGGGCTGTATTTTGCTCATTCTTGCTGTTTGTCTGATTCTTGCAGTAAAGCCAAGGAACCAACCCAGAAGTATTAATAATGTGCCTTTTCTAAACAAGAATGCTGCCTATATAACCTATTTACAGTTAGGCCTCGCACACACGACCGAGTTTCTCGGCAAAAACCAGCAAGAAACTTGCTGGGAGAAATTGTTTTGCCGAGGAAACCGGTCGTGTGTACATTTTCGTCAAGGAAACTGTCGAGAAACTCGACGAGCCAAAAAGAGAGCATGTTCTCTATTTCCTTGATGGGAATGGAGAAAATTGGCTTGTCGAGTTCCTCGACAGCCTAACAAGGAACTCGACGAGGAAAACGATGTGTTTCGCCCGTCGAGTTTCTCAGTCGTGTGTACGAGGCTTCAGAGAGATACGAGACAAGTCATACTGCATGCTACAAATATGCATACATATGCACATGCATATACTAACTATCGTTTATTAGCAAAATGCAAATACACTAGTCTGTATGCAATAGGGATGCAGTAAAAGTAACTTGAGGAGTACACAAAAAAGCACTGCAAAGCACTGGCACATACAGATACAGAGTTCCCACTAAATGTTTACTTTAGTGAGGCGGGTGGGGCGGGTGTAGCAGGTAGATGAGCGGTGGGGGGGGGGGGGTGGAAATCAGCTGGCCGGCTATAAAAGTTTCATACAAATCTATATTTCAAAGCAAATGTTAATTCTTTGCAATAAAATGGTGTAGTTGGAGTTTAAGCTGACCGACAAAAGCTTTCACTTTATTCACACTAAAGATATCTGGCGGAGGTTCTGCCAATCAGAGGTTACTGTATGTCATGCACCTACAGTAGGTCTAAAGTGCGTATGTGCTGGGAGTGGGATTAACAGGGAGGTGAAGCCTCCATCAATCAACATTTTATATCCCATCTCCATAGTGTTTAGCAATATGAGGATGTGGAGAGAGGGAAGTGTCGTCTATTACTGTGAGGCCCCGTATACACGGCCGAGGAACTCGACGTGCCAAACACATCGAGTTCCTCGGCCAGTTCAGCCCTGAAGCCGCCGAGGAGCTCGGCGGGCCGAGAGCTCCCATAGAACAATGAGGAAATAGAGAACATGTTCTCTATTTCCTCGTCGAGCTCCTCGTCGGCTTCCTCGGCGAAATTGTACACACGGCCGGGTTTCTCGGCAGAATTCAGCCAGAAACTTGGTCGGAAGCTGAATTCTGCCGAGGAAACTGGTCGTGTGTACGGGGCCTGAATCTATAGTCTGCACAGATTAGACAAAAAGCAAATGAACAGCTTAGAAGGCAAGTGAAACTGGTGCATGCTTAGATTTCAACAGCTGGTCTACGCAATCTCAGGCTGCGGTGAGGACACATACAAGGAGGGCGGGTCGGTGAACAGTAGGATCAAACTGGGTTTTTTCAGTCTATGGAAATCAAATGTTCTAGTGGATGAGTGAGTATGAACACTTGTGTTGCTATGGCCATTTGTATTGTCTTGATAGCAATAATCAGAGAAGCCAGGCTTTACATATCAATTTACATTTGATATGTAAATAAACCAGTTGGATAGGTTTTGGAGCTGAGCAGAGGAAGTTGGTATGCAGGAAGTTATTATAGCATGTGTAGCATTACCCCCATTGGAGCTGCTGGATTTTTGGGCAGCGTGTTACCTCGCGGCTCCTTAGAATTCTCTTGGGGTGAATGATACGTATGTGCATAAACAGGAGTAAAAGAATGTCCACGACAGGTGCTCTTTTGCTGTGCTCTTTATTACCCAGCCGGGTAAAAACAATAAACTTGTGGTGTGGAAAGTAAAGTTGAAAGGAGGAAGAATAGCAGATTCAGGCGTAATGATAGGAAACAGTCCTGCTCCCAAACGTAACACTTCTCTTTGCCACTCCCGCCGGAGAGGGTTCAGTGTACCCGGACAGGCCTCTCTCACTGACCTGGCAGCCGGAGTATCACTCTGACAAATATAGGAATAAGTCTCTGCCACAGACCCTCCTTGGTGAACTTGAACTTGGGAGAAAGTCTCTGGCACAGACCCCTCTCAAAGAGCCTCAGAAGATACCTCTGCCACAGGTCCCCTCTGGGTAGAATTCTTGGAGATATACCTACTTGGTTGAATTATGTCTGGATCTCCTTCAACTTGTCACCCAGGTACCGACTGACAGGTGATCAGTCCCACAGTGTCCGGCTACCTGTGATCCCTGGTGGTTTCGTACAAGCCCTATTGGACCGCCAGCGCTCCTCAGACCGACTTCCCCACCGAACAGCACCCAGCTTGGGATCTATAAAAAAGGGGAACCCAGTCGCTCACTGGATCCCCATCGCTGGTTCAGATGCTCCGGGCCAACATGGTCCCAGAACCAGGAACACCACGTGGCACGCACGCCCCAGCCAGATAGGCTATAGCGCCGGGGCACCGTGGTGTGGCCACCCTAAAGGTGGGTGCCACACTCGATGAAGAAGACCCAGAACCGATGGCGTCTGTCCCATAAATACCCCCCCCCAGCATGCACAGCGAGGACAAACCCTTGTGATTGTCTACTGGGAAGAGCACCCAAACCTCGACTCCACTGCTGCCACCTGCAGGGCTGGGGTTGGAAGGACACTCCAGAACAGCAGAATGGGCTCACAGCACAGCCAGGCTGAGACAGAGACCGCAATTTTCTACCAACAATCTGGATCAGAGTTTAACTACACTCTGATCTGCCCCTTAAATTTGACTAGCACCAATACAATAAAGTACATAGACGCTACACATGCATTGACAGTTTCCACTACCTAAATATAGAAGAATTCTAATCAACAAACCCTTTGTGTGAGTATCCAGATGAAGAATTATAACTTTCTGCATGCTGCATGAAATCTAATTGCACAATATGCTTGGTGAAAGAGCAGTGAAATAGAGAGCAAAACTACAGAGCACAAACTTGTATTGTTTTCAATATCAAACATGAATAAATATATAGATGTCAGAAAAAGCCATGTTCATCTGTTACATTTTCCTGACATACTTTGCAGACGTTAGCAGCTGATATTTTTTTTTCTTTACACAGAGTACAGTCCTCTTCCGTATCTTTTATTTTTTATTTTACAAAATGAGATGGAAAAAGGACAAAGAACAGACCTTCCATGTTCCTATAGCCTTATTCTGTGAAGTTTTGAAAGTTAAGGTAAAACATGATGGATGTTTTGTCAGCAAGAGCACTGAAAGGATAAGAAAGCAAAAAGACCTGAACAAATCAGGGCGAATGACAGGGAGATTAAAGGGAAATCAGTTAAGTATATTTCACAAAAAAGAACAAGTTAGTTGAAAAGAAACCAGATGAAAGATCTAGGAGAGAGAAATGACTGGCGTTCCTGTAACAAAAGGGAATGTCAGGTTGTTACTGGAATAGAAATATGACAGATTTCAAAACACAATGAAATTTGTTAAAGAAGATCTCCGCCATGTACTGTTGTATCTCAGTGTTACATCATTTATCAGTAGCCTCTTCTAGCTTTAAGCCAAACCGGGGTTATTAATTGAATAGGGGACGGGGGATGTCAAATATGAAAGAAAATTGTTTGTACAGTTTTATCTTATGTTCCAAAATAATATGGTTAACTAGGGAGTGCTATTTTCCACAATAATAATCTTTTAAAATGGCCCTAAAAAACGTAGTAAGGTGACTACAGACCTGAAATTTTTTAGTGCGTACACCTATTTTCAGATACCCTGCAGAACACGCAGACAGCCGCAGGACGCTATTATATAAACTTTGACTACAGCTCCCGAAGTCAAGCTTGGCACTCCTCCTGCTTTTCTCTTTTGGTCATTGAATTTGCCTAACATAGTAATGGACCAAAACCAAGGCATTGGTGAGGACAGGCCAAAGCAAGACTTAGCTGAAGATTTAGATGAAAATTTGCAGTGTACACTAGATTTTAGGGCTCCAGGGCTGGGAAGTAGGGATGGGGGAATCTGCCTAACAGTTTTGATTGTCTTTGCCCTTGTCCTCTGCTTTTCCTTCCTCATGTCATTGCACTCTCTGCCTGATTCTTTTCTAAATTTCCTTTCCCTCCTCTCCTCCCCTTCATTTCCCTTCCCCAACCTCCTACCTTTACCCTCTTGCCAAAGAGCAGTGTGGCCACCCAAGCCAAATCTATCCTCTTTTGGGGGGAAACCATTGACTTTGCAGATTGGTCCTAGGCACTACAGTGCCTTGAAAAAGTATTCATACCCCTTGAAATTTCTCACATTTTGTCATGTTACAACCAAAAACATAAATGTATTTTACTGGGATTTTATGTAATACACCAACATAAAGTGGCACATAATCATGAAGTGGAAGGAAAATTATAAGTGGTTTTCAACATTTTTTACAAAGCAATATCTGAAAAGTGTGGCTTGCATTTGTATTCAGCCTCCTTTACCCCAATACCCCTAACTAAAATCTAGTGGAACCAATTGCCTTCAGAAGTCATCTAATTAGTAAATAGAGTCAACCTGTGTGTGATTTAACCTCAGTATAAATTCAGCTGTTCTGTTAAGCCCTTTTGTTAGAGAACCTTCATGAATAAACAGCATCATTAAGGCCAAGGAACACACCAGACAGGTCAGGGATAAAGTTGTGGAGAAGTATAAAGAAGGGTTAGGTTATAAAAAAAATATCCCAAGCTTTGAACATCTCACAGAGCACTGTTTAATCCATCATCTGAAAATGGAAAGAGTACTGTATGTCACAACTGCAAACCTACTAAGACTTGGCCGTCCACCTAACTGACAGGCCGGTCAAGGTGAGCATTAATCAGAGAAGCAGCCAAGAGGCCCATGGTAATCCCGGCGGAGCTGCAAAGATCCACAGCTCAGGCGGGAGAATCTGTCCACAGGACAACTATTAGTCGTGCACTCCACAAATATGGCCTTTATGGAAGAGTGGCAAGAAGAAACCATTGTTAAAAGAAAGCCATAAAAAGTCCCATTTGCAGTTTGTGAGACGCTAGGTGGGAGACACAGCAAACATGTGGGAAAAGGTGCTCTGGTGAACTGAGACCAAAATTGAACTTTTTGGCCTAAAAGCAAAGCTCTATGTGTTGTGGAAAACTAACAATGCACATCACCCTGAACACACCATCCCCACTGTGAAACATGGTGGTGGTGGCAGCATCCTGTTGTTGGGATGCTTTTCTTTAGCAGGGACAGGGAAGCTTGTCAGAGTTGATGGGAAGACGGATGGAGCCAAATACAGAGCAATCTTAGAAGAAAACCTGTTAGAGTCTGCAAAAGACTTGCAATTGGGTCGAAGGTTCACTTTCTGCAGGACAACGACCCTAAACACACAGCCAGAGCTCCAATAGAATGGTTTTGATCAAAGCATAATAATGTGTTAAAATGGCCCAGTCAAAGTCCAGACCTAAATCCAATTGAGAATCTGTGACAAGACTTAAAAATTGCTCTTCACAGACACTCTCCATCCAACCTGACAGAGCTTGAACTATTTTGCAAAGAAGAATGTGCAAAAATTTCACTCTCTAGATGTGCAAAGCTGGTAGAGACATCCCCAAAAAGACTTGCAGCTGTAATTGCAGGGAAAGGTGGTTCTACAAAGTATTGACTCAGGGGGGCTGAATACAAATGCACCCCTCACTTTTTACATATTAATTTGTAAAAAAAAAAATGAAAACCATTTATCATTTTTCTTCCACTTTACTATTATGTGCCACTTTGTGTTGATCTATAATAGAAAATCACAATAAAATACATTTAAGTTTTTGGTTGTAACATGACAAAATTTGGAAAATTTCAAGGGGTATGAATACTTTTTCAAGGCACTGTATTTTCCACTACATTATGTAACATTAAGGAACTAGTCTTGTTCCTTAATGTTTTGCTGTACGTGTTGCGTTCTTGCCCCTCTGTAGGCTACATGCTGTAGCTGGTATACTTTTCAAAATTAATATAAATATTGAAATTCAGCAAACCCAAAGTAAGCCGCGAATCCCCTTGAATCCTATGGAGGGAATCCTCTTATTAAATTCTGGTCTTTTTAGGGCTAATAGGCAAACTACTGTAAAATAAAATTTACTGAAAGCTGAGCACTGCCATGGGAGACGTACTGATGCCAAAAAAAAGTAAAAAAAAAAAATACAATGCAAGGAGAGAGAGTATTTATATGTGGCTTTGAGGGCAACTTTTAAAATACAACATTTTCTCGGATAGTCTCAGTGACAGTGGAGATTGATGGCATTCCTTTCTGCAGAAATTATTATTATTATTTTATTTTTTTTTTACAATTAGCTTGGCTTGAATATAGCAGTAGCACCCCAATATAATTTATTTACTTCTGGAAATAGGTTGATTTATCAGTGAAATGCTTTTTTTATCAAGTGGTAATAATTTTTTTTAACTGCCAGTTAGAGATTGCTCAGTAGTTAACGGAAGCTGTCCCTGTTCGCACTAATGCAACAACGTCCTGCTACTGACCAATTTCTATAAAACTTCCTTTAAGAAACAGAATGTAAAATTATCCAGCAGCAGAACACTTTTAACCACTTGCCGACCACCGCCAGTAGATATGTCGCCAGAATGGCTCCTGTGGGCAAAGCAACGGACAGGTAAGTTTTGCTTTGCTGTGCTGGCACGAAGTGCTGCGAGCTCTGTGAATGTGGCCGTGGGACCCGAGGACTCGATGTCCGCCGGTGTTTCCCGTGATAGTGTCACGGAGCTGCAGAACAGGGGGATGCCTGTGTAAACAAGGCATCTCCCTGTTCTGCCTAGTGACAGGACACTGATCTACTGCTCCCTGTAATCGGGAGCAGTGATCAATGTTATGTCACATGTTGCCCAGCCTTTACACAGTTAGAATCACTCCCTAGGACACACTTAACCCCTTCCTCACCCCCTACTGGTTAACCCCTTCACTGCCAGTGTCATTAACACAGTAATCAGTGCATTGTTATAGCACTGAGCGCTTTATAAATGACAATGGTCCCAAAATAGCGTAAAAAATGTCCGATGTGTCCACCATAATGATCGCCGCCATTTCTAATAAAAAAAAATATCAACAAAAATGTCATAAAATGATCCCCTATTTTGTAGGTGCTATAACTTTTGCGCAAACCAATCAATATATGCTTATTGCAATTTTTTTTTGCCAAAAATATGTAAAAGAATACATATCAGCCTAAACTGAGGAAAAAAAAAGATTTTTTTTATATATTTTTGGGGGATATTTATTATAGCAAAAAGTAAAAAATATTGGGCCAGATTCACAGAAGAAGTACTCCGGAGTATTTACTGATACTCCGGCGTACTTTCTTATTTGCCGCGTCGTATCTTTAGTTTGAATCCTCAAACCAAGATACGACGGCTTTTGGCTTCGTACGCCTTTGGATCGTAGGTGTAATACTTCGGCGCCCGCTGGGTGGAGTTCGCGTCGTTTTACTCGTCGGGTATGCTAATTAGCTTTTTCCAGCGATTCACAAAGGTACGCGCGGCCGTCGCATTCTCTTACGTCGTCGCTAGTCTGCTTTTCCCGGCGTATAGTTAAAGCTGCTATTCTGTGGCGTATAGATAGACGTGCCATGTTAAAGTATGGCCGTCGTTCCCGCGTCAAATTTAAATTTTTTTTTTTTTGCGTAAGTCGTCCGTGAATAGGAAAGGACGTAACTCACGTCGACGTTCAAAAAATCACGTCGGTGCGATGTAATTTCGCGCAAAGCATGGCGGGAAATTTCAAAACGGAGCATGCGCAGTACATTCGGTGCGGGAACGCGCCTAATTTAAATGATCCACACCCCCTACCCGGATCATTTCAATTAGGCGGGCTTGCGCCGGAGGGATTTACGCTACGCCGCCGCAACTTTACAGGCAAGTGCTTTGTGAATCAAGCACTTACCCGTAAAACTTGCGGCGGTGTAACGTAAATGCGATACGTTACGCCGCAGCAAATGTACCTGAATCTGGCCCTCTGTTTTTTTTTCAAAATTGTTGCCCTTTTTTTGTTTATAGCGCAAAAAAAAAATACAGAGGTGGTCAAATACCACCAAAAGAAAGTTCTATTTGTGGGAAAAAAAGAACGTCAATTTTGTTTGGGAGCTACATTGCATGACCGCGCAATTGTTAATTAAAGCGATGCAGTGCCAAATCGCAAAAAATTGCCGGTCATTGGGCAGCCAAATCCTCCGGTGCTGAAGTGGTTAATGGGGGAAAATGGGCTCAAATGTACTAGACACACAGGGTACAAGCAGGTGTTTTCCGACTAGAATTACGAGACCACAGATGACAAAGCAGTGTAAAATTGGCCAGCACAGGAAATTTAATTAGGGGATAATAGGCCCAACTGGTGGGTGCCTAAAAAAAATAATTCTATGGGGATAGGGGGTGAAGTGGGTGTCAGTAATATATAGTGAGGTGCACATTGTCCTTGCAAGTTGCTGTTTTTTTCTTTCAAATGATGCAGTGGCATGCTGCTAAGAGAAGCCTTGCTTAAAAAAGAACAGTACTTTAAAGAAAGTTAACAAAAATAAAATTATATCAAACACAATAAAATCACACATTAATAAGAAAGAAGCAGCAAAGTGGTTGATAGCCCAAAGAACTAGCATATTTCCTAAAGAGCAACTCCACTTCTGTTAAGAAAAAAACATTCTATGTACATTACAAAGATTTTAACAAACGTTGGTGCAGATTCCTACCTTTTGTTATTCTGAAGACATAGCTGTTTGTTTGTCTGTGTCCATATGCAGTGAATCTGTATGGGAGTGGTTTTATTATTTTCAGTCAGCTGCTGCACCTGCAGGGCTCTAATTAGTTAATAATTAATTAGAAGGAGGCTATGCCTGCGAAACACATTGTCGTGGCAACTGTGTGATGTCCTCACTCTCCCCCCCCCCCCTGTATTCTGCTTGTGTGGGTTTCTGTTTCCTCAAAGAGCAGCGCCTGCTGGATCGGACGCAAGCGCGTTAGGATCTGCATGTCGAGCATTGTGGTGGATAGCCTCGGATGTGCAGCCAGGATCTGGGCAGCTAGTTTCAACGTCCACAGCTTCCCCTTCCCCTGTTGGGATCTTAAGATAGTTATAGGTGTGCGGCCACAGTGGAATCCTTACGCTGTATCTATCTTCGCACAATGTGAGTTTGACCATTGTAGTGTTTTTAACTTTACCATATTAAAGCCGAGTTACACTAGGACAGCTTTGCGCTATCTTCTTTTCTGTTTAGGGCTCTAATTAAGAAAGTGGCAGAGTCTGCATACTTTTAGATGGGATTTATCCTTTGGGAGTATCTCACCAAAAATGACATTTCTGTTGCAGGAGGTGTTTAATATCTGATTTGTACCTTAGAGCAGACTTCTAGGAAGATCAGTAAGCCAATCAAAGAAGCAGGAAATTAAATTTCTGGGGGCATTCTGTATACCATCTGTGTATTGCATTACATTTTACAGAATATTACAGAGCTGCAGACTGAAAGGGAAAGGTAATTTGTAATGACATTTAATTACAATATGACTTGTGTCCCAATTGTATACGCTATACTAATTTTTTTTATTTGCACGCAAGTGCAGTTAAAGCTGTTGTAAACCCACCTTTCAAAAAAAAAACACAACCTGCAAGACAAAGGCATAATGAGTTATTATGCATAGCATACTAACTCATTATGATATACTCACCTCAGATCGAAGCCATTACAGCCGTCCTCGTGCACCACTCGGGAGGCCCATCATCTCTCCCAGCGATTACTTTTGGGTATCGCGGCTCCGGCGCTGTGATTGACCGGAGCCGCGATGACATCACTCCCGCTCATACGCTCAGTAGGCGCCAGTCACGGCCTCCTTTGGAAACGGCACGATCTCCGTTTCTAAAGTGCCCCTGCGCTGTTGTCTACGGCGCATGCTCCGTAGCCATCGTCGTCTGTCATTATTGTAAATATCTCCTAAACCATGGAGGCTTATCTGTAGGTAAAAGTGGTTGTAAAGGGTTTAAATCCACTTTAACCTTTAAATGACTATCACCTCTCCCAGTGAAGTTTGTCAGCTTTCTCTACACCAGCTCCCGATACACCAACACTATTGCTGCCCTTTGTCTTCCCTTTTATAGTGAGGGGGGGTGACTTATCCAAAAGTCTATTTATTGACTCTCCTAAGCTTTCTGGCCATTGTTCAAAGGCAAAGCAGTGCAATATGGTCTAAAAAATTCTTCTCAAGCAAATCAGCACATAAAGTTGCCGGGATCACAAATCAAAAAACCATGCTAAAAACCCAACTTCATCCCTAGTGGGGAGTTCTGCAGCATGTTTAAGGAACAATCGAATACTGGTAGATGCCTGCTTTCCAAGTCTGCAGTCACATTAATAGGGTCAAAGCCACATTAGTCAGGTCAAAGCCATTCCCATCTCTTTTAAACCAGTGATCATAATAAATATATTAAACCACCTATAACACATTGAGCCCTGGTTCACACTGGGCTGCGTGAGTGAAGCTGTGCGAGTTCAGCTGAACTCGCACGATTTCACTCCCGCTGGCAGTCCCGATTTCGGCCGCGATTTAAGAGACATCTGTGCAGGTTTCTGCACAGATGTCTATGTAAATCGCGGCCCTAAATCGCAAAAAGTAGTACAGGAACTACTTTTTGAAATCGGTGCAGCGTCGCACCGATTAGGACAGTGTCATTGCCGACAATTGCCGGCAAATGCCGCCGATTTGAGATGCGATTTCACAAGTGAAATCGCATCTCAAATCAAAGCAAATCGTACCCAGTGTGAACCTGGGCTAAAGCAAGCAGCTCTAGTAGCTTTCACATTGGGTCTACATTCTTCTAGAATGCCCTAGGAGCCCAGAAGCCCTGAAAGTCTTGTTTTGCAAATAGCAAATTGCCTTCTGTACCTCACTATTGGTTAGTAAGGCCAGCCATCAACATAATGAGGCACTAGCTAACTGTGCCAAAACGTGTCTTCACTTTTGCTGCTTGTCAGCAAGGAGAACAATACTTGCCTGATGATTACATGATTACAACTATTTAAAGGCAATTTTTACAGGCTGAATACGGCAGAGCTATTTGCAGGGTGATAAATGTAAATGAGCTACGAAAACAATGAAAGATTACTGCTTGTAAAAGGTTTAGCTATTGTACAGGAGAATCAGGGGTTAGGTAAGCAAGAATGCTGTACCTTACATAATCCACTTTGCTGGGCAAATCCAAACTCAAATCCAAATGCAGAAATCCAATCTGGAAACAAAAAAATATTACCTCTATATTATGTTATGCTGCACTAAATGTCCTTATATCACATCCTTAGGCTGCATTCACACCTGAACGCGGCGTATGTTACCGTGATTTGCCGCGACAAATTGCGGAGTTTTGTCCCGCGATTTGCCACCACAAAACGCGGCGTTTTTTAAGCCTTACATACGCCGGAGGAGTGATCAACATTGTCGGCTATGCCGAACGCCGAAAGCCGCCTGAAAAAAAGTCCGGGACTTGTTTTGAGCTTCAGGCGTACGGCGTCCAGCGTATTGCAGGCTGCAATAGCGTCGTGCTACAGGCGACAATACGCCTAGGTGTGAATGGAGCCTTAGATCCATCTTTGATTTTAGCTGTATCTTACCCCACACAGTAATAGATTTTAACCACTTCCATACAGGGCATTTTCACCCCCTTCCTGCCCAGACTATTTTTTAGTTTTCAGCACTGTCGCACTTTGAATGACAATTGCGCGGTCCTGCGACATGGCTCCCAAACAAAATTGACGCCCTTTTTTCCCCAGAAATAGAGCTTTCTTTTGGTGGTATTTGATTACCTCTGCGTTTTTTATTTTTTGCGCTATAGACAAAAGAAGAGCGTCAATTTTGAAAAAACACACTGGGCCAGATTCTCGTACATCCGCGTATCTTTGCGCGGGCGTAACGTATCCAATTTACGTTACGCCTCCGCAACTTAGACGGGCAAGTGCTGTATTCTCAAAGCACTTGCTCCGTAAGTTGCGGCGGCGTAGCGTAAATCGGCCGGCGTAAGCCCGCCTAATTCAAATTTGGAACAGGGGGCATTTCTCCTAATACGCCGCAAGGACGTATTGGTTTTGACGTGATTGTAAATTACGTCCAGCCCCATTCACGGACAAGTTATGCAAACAACGTAACATTTTCAAATTTCTTCGCGGGAACGACGGCCATTCTTAACATTGGTACGCCGCACTTACGCCTCATATAGCAGGGGTAACTTTACGCCGGGAAAAGCCTAACGTAAACGGTGTAACTGTACTGCATCGGCCGGGCGTACATTTGAGAATTTGCGTATCTAGCTGATTTACATATTTTGACGCGTAAATCAGCGTACACGCCCCTAGCGGCCAGCGTAAATATGCAGTTACGATCCGACGGCGTAAGAGACTTACGCCTGTCGGATCTAATTCAAATCTATGCGTAACTGATTCTAAGAATCAGGCGCATAGATACGACGGCACAACGCAGAGATACGACGGCGTATCTGGAGATACGCCGTTATATCTCTTTTGAGAATCTGGCACACTATCTTTTACTTCTTGATTTAATAAATATCATAATTTTTTTTTTTTAAAACATTTTTTTTCCTCAGTTTAGACCGATACGTATTCTTCTACATATTTTTGGCAAAAAAAATAAGAAAAAGTGCAATAAGCGTATTTGATCGGTTTGCGCAAAAGTTTTAGCATCTACAAAATAGGGAATAGAATTATGGCATTTTGTATTTATTTTTTTACTAGTAATGGCGGCGATCTGCGATTTTTTTTATTGTGACCGTGACATTGCAGCGGACACATCGGACACTTTTGACACGTTTTTGGGACCATTCACATTTACACAGCGATGAGTGCTATAAAACTGCACTGATTACTGTGTAAATGTGACTGGCAGGGAAGGGGTTAACACTAGGGGGCGCTGAAGGGGTTAAAAATGTTCCCTAAAGTGTGTTCTAACTGTAGGGGAAGGGGGACTCACAAGGGGAGGAGACCGATGTGTGTTCCTCTGTACTGGGAACACACATCTGTCTTCTCACCGCTGACAGGACATGGATCTGTGGATTTGTGCTTATTATTGCATTTAATACTTAATATTATCTTTTAACATAGCTTACATAAGTTGGAAAAATGTGAAGGCCTTTAAATGTATTTTCTATGGCACCAGCAAACTCTAATAATTAATTATACATTTTATATTATTTTGTATCTTCAGGCAAATGCCGAAACAGCAGGAAAACAACTCACAATGGGGTTTACTCCTTGCTATCCAGCCCGCCAGTAACACAGATGCTAAACAGATGTGGCCTCATCTGCCTTGTAAATTATAACACCATCGCAATAACCTTTAATGATTAAAAGTTTTTCACATTTTAATTGCCTGCTAGAGATCGATTTTTGCACAGTTTCTATTTTGTTTCTGTTTAAATAAGTACTTTTGAGTATATTTATAAAATAGATCAAGCATTCTCTATTTAATCTTTTATTTGAATTAATTATGTATGTTTATTTTATTACATTTTTTATTTTTTTTATGTAGCTCTATTGTTAGTAAAACTAGCTGAGTGCGGCAGTACATTGCGGCATCCTGTTCACGCATGGCTTCACCCAACTGAATATTCCCAGTCATCACAATGCAATTAACCGGCAAGTAATGGTGTAATAATAAAATGGAATAACAATAATTAAATGTAATCCCTATTTTCTGTTTTTTTGTCACATGTAACATTTTCACTTAGGCTGCTTTTAATAGAGTGATTGCTAAGTTTGCCCTTGTAGATATCAAGTTGAACCCACAGCCTATTTATTTTATGCTTGGATCCATTTAATCTTTCCATTTTCCGGTCCACTAACTACACTTGTCAAATGGTTTTGGAGTATATTTAAAGCTGAAGGATCGATTTGCCAAGTTAGGGGAGGAAGGGGGGATTTTAAAGTGTAATCATCTTTGAGTAAGTTTCCAGCTATAAATGCAGTATGCATACATTAAAGTTTTCACCAGGATGATTGATTTCCTTATTTTCCTTTTTCATATATTTCAGAATTTCCTCACCTTTGCCTGTAAAAATTCTCATTTTCATTTTATAGTTTTCATAGTTTTCAAATCTGATAAGTTTTCTCTGAGTGGAAGCAGTGGGTTTCAATGTCCGTGTTTATGCTGTAACTTGAACAATAAAGTTGTTTTTAGCCTTGTATGTGCTACTGAGTCTGAAAGGGGGTGACAGACCTGTGAGTAGATAAAGGGGCTGACATTTTTTTTTCTGAGAGCTGTTTATGTGATCATGCTTCTCCAATTCTGACCTTACCCACTATACTGTGTATATATGTATATCAGCCCTCAAAATTTACACTCGCCTTCTCGCATTTTGCGAGTACATTTTGTGGGCTGCCTTGGAGCAGGGGGGCGAACAAGGAGAGGAGCCACCGCCGCCGTCTGGTTGTTTAAAGCGCGGTACACATAACAGCTTTCAATTCAATAGCTGTGTCCCCCACCGTGCTGTCATATACAGCCCCTCCCCCTTATCTGGGCACTTTGATAAACAGATCACCCATCTCAGGATTGGACAGTCTATCAAAGTTTCCCGAACAAGGGAGGAGGGGCTGTATATGACGGCTCACGGCAGGAAACACAGCTAGAATTGAAAGCTGTTATGTTCCCCGTGCTTTGAACAACCAGGCGGCGGCGGCTCCGTCTCCTCCGGCACCTCTGGCTCCTCTCCTCTCACCCAGCACAGGTAGGCTGCTATGGGGACACTGGCTGCTCTGGGGACACTGGCTGCTATGGGGACACTGGCTGCTATAGGGACACTGGCTGCTATAGGGACACTGGCTGCAATGGGGACACTGGCTGCTATGGGGACACTGGCTGCTATGAGGACACTGGCTGCATTAGGGACATTTTGCTGCATTGGGGACATTTTGCTGCACTGGGGACCCGTAACTGCATTGGGGACACGTGGCTGCACTGGGGACACGTAGCTGCACTGGGGACACGTGCTGCATTGGTAGACATGGGCAGGCTGCATTTTTAGGCATGGATAAAGTTGTTGTTAATATTAATTTTTATAACTTAATTCTGCATAAAACATTTAAGTGTCATTTCATGAGATAATTTATGAGGGAGTGTCTAGGGGCGGGATTAGGGGGCAGGGCATGGTAGGGGTTGGGCGGGGCAACTGGTGGCGAGTACGCCTTGAGGCCTGGCTAGTAGCTCAGGACTTGAAATTTTGAGCCCTGTATATATATATATATATATATTCCATTACAATTTTCCATTACAAACATGTTATACATTCTGTGCAATGGTTTTGCAAAGAGCAGCCCCAATCCTCCTCTTCTTGGGTCTCCGCTGATGCTCTGGGCTCCTTCCCCTGCCAAGTGCCCCATTGCAAGTCGCTTGCTATGGGGGCAATTGTACATGCTTCCTCCTAAGCCCTGCTTAGTGTGTCCATAAGACACACAGAACGGGGCTCAGCCACGCCCCACTGCTAATGGCTCCCACTGCTGTGTTTGAGCCAATGAGAAGGCAGGCAGCAAGGAGAGCCTTGGATCTAGTGCACATCACTGGATTGAGATCAAACTCATGTAGATATTATGGGTGGTCTGGGGGGAAGCTGCACACAGATGTTTTTTTTACCTTCATACATAGAATTCATGAAGGTAAAAAAACATTCAGCCTTTAGAACCACTTTAAGTTACTGATGCAATGCACTGTGAGACTTAAAATGTAAAGTCAACATTTTTTGTTTAAGTTCTAAATCAAGTGGGAAAGGGTTAAAACCTTTTGGGTTTTATTTTGCCAGCTTGTGGGCAGGGCTTACTGCACCCATGTGGGGATCCAGGGAGAGCGCTCATTGGTGCTCCCTAAGGTGGGCTGAGGTTGCTGTTTAAGGTAAGGCTGCTCTTAAGGCAACTTAAAGTGATTGTAAAGTCAAATTTTTTCCCCTTTAAAAATAACAAACATGTTATACTTACCTGCTCTGTTGCAGTGGATTTGCACAGAATAGTCTGGATCCTCCTCTTCTCGGTCCCACTTCTGTGATCCTGGCTCCTCCCTCCTGTTCAGTGCTCCCACAGCAAGCAGCTTGCAATGGGGGCACCCAAGCCAAGTCACAGCTCCGTATGTACAATATAAAGGGAGACAGTACAGTTATAATACAATTTAAGACAGGAGGGATAAGAGGGTCCTGCTCATGACAGCTTAAAATCTATATGAAAGTAACAGAAAAAAGTGTTGCACTAAAAAAATATGTCTTTGTGTTTTTTACACATGTAGTACTACCCCCGAAGGAGCTGCTGTTTTATTTTGGTGGCATGTTACCTCTATTTCTCCGCTGTCTAGGGTACTGGATAAAAGCTGAAACAAAGTCAATGTCCACACGTTGCGTTCCTTTTTCTTTGCTTTATTTACCGAATGTGATAAAAAAACGGAAAAAAGATTGAAGAGGTGAAATAGTGTATAGGTAGTGGGTTCAGGTGTAGAACTTGATAGGAAGCACTCCTGCTTCCAGACATAAACTCTCGTCGCCACTCTAGCCAGAGTGGGTTGTGTGCCCCTGGATAGGCCTCTCTCACTAGTCCTAGCAGCCAGGGCGCTACACGGAACCTTGGTACAGTCTGTGCTACTGACCTTCCCAAAGGTGGAGATACATTCGGTCCAGAATCCTCTCACGTTAGGTTTAAGCATCCGGATCTCTTCTCAAAGTACCGTATTTTTCGAACTATAAGACACAGTTTTTCCCCCTAGAAACATGGGGAAAAATGTCCCTGCGTCTTATCGTGCAAATAGATGACAGGCTCTGCCCCCCGCCGCCGATGGCACCGCCGATAGCAACGTCCCCCGCCGCCAATGGTCCTGCTCCCCACGCCACTCGCATCGCCTCCCGCCACCGCTGGCAACGTCCCCCGCCGCTGATGGCACAGCCCCCCCTGGCCACTCGCATCACCTTCCGCCGCCGATGGCACCACCCCCCCACCGCCGTTCGCATCGCCTCCTGCTGCCTCCACCGGAAGAGAGGCAGGAGAGCGGATTACAGACTCCCAAACCCCGTCAGTGCCAGGCAATCTTCCGGATGGTTCCTGAGGCAGAGGAAGGCGGAAGTGATAACATGAGGTAAAGGCTGTGTTTTTAGCAATGATCACTCTGCATTTCTATGGGCAATGGTCACTCTGCATTTCTATGGGCAATGGTCACTCTGCATTTCTATGGGCAATGGTCACTCTGCATTTCTATGGCATAGTCAATCTGCATTTCTATGGGCAATGGTCACTCTGCATTTCTATGGGCAATGGTCACTCTGCATTTCTATGGGCAATGGTCACTCTGCATTTCTATGGCATGGACCCTCTGCATTTTTATGGGCAATGGTCACTTTGTATTTTTATGGCATGGTCACTCTGTATTTCTATGGCATGGTCACTCTGCATTTCTATGGGCAATGGTCACTGCATTTCTATGGGCAATGGTCACTCTGCATTTCTATGGGCAATGGTCACTCTGCATTTCTATGGCCGTGGTCACTCTGCATTTTCTATGGCCGTGGCACCTCTGCATTTCATGGGCACTGGAAAATATTTTAGTATACCATTTGGTACAGAATTATTTTTTCTTGTTTTTCCTTCTCTAAAATCTAGGTGCGTCTTATGGTCTTATGGTGCGAAAGATACGGTAGTTACTTGTGAAATCAGGAATCTGACAGGTGATCACTGCTCAGCCTTTCAGTAATAATGTGTCCTTCAACGAAGTTCAGGCCTCCCCTGAGTGTACTAGCCTCGTGAAGGGGTTCTCTCCAGTCAGGTACTTCATTCGGTGGCTTCTTCCCTCTAGAAAGGATAGCGCAGGATCACTTTCTCAATGCAAACCCAGTCTGAATACTGGGCCCGCTCGGCAAGACACGACTCCAGACTAACGTGGTACCCGGAGCCAAGAAAACTCTGAAACACACACCCCCGGCCAGGAGGGCCACACACAGGGGTGGTGGGACGACTGCCCAGGGTGGACGACGACGACCCAGAACCCGTGACGTCTGTCCCTTAAATACTCCTTCTTGGTATGCACAGTGAGGCGATCAACCCCCACTGATTGGCCGCTGAGAAAGAATACCCAACACTCCTGGATCTGACTGCTGCCACCCTTGGCCTGGGGTGGAACTGCCACCCCAGACAACAATAGTGGTCACCTGCAGTACAGCCACGGCTGAAACGGAGGTCCAAGTTTGAAAACAAATCAGTCAGAGGTAACTAATCCTCTGACTAACCTCTAAATTTAAAGCCCTGTCTGCCCTAATGTTGCAGTCCTGCTAAAAATCTGATCACGACCATTGCTAGTAAAACAAATTATAATTAAAAAATGCCATAAATATGTAGAAGAATACGTTGTGGCCTAAATTGATGAAGATTTTTTTTTTGGAGGGGGGGGGGGGGTATTTATTTTAGCAAAAAGTAAAAAATATATATTTTTTTGTTTATAGCGCAAAAAATAAAAACTGCAGAGGTGATCAAATACCACCAAAAGAAAGCTATATTTGTGGTAAAAAAAGGACATAAATTTTGTTTGTGTACAACATCGCCCAACCACGCAATTGTCAGTTAAAGCGACGCAGTGCGTATCGCAAAAAAAGGCCTGGTCATTAAGGGGGAAAATCTTCCGGTCTTTAAGTAGTTAATACAGGATACAAGGTATCACCAATTGTTTATTACAGGAGTACCTTCAAAGGGTAGACCCTGCAGTGTTATCATGTAAAAGATTTTAGGGAAAATACTGGAAATCCCCTTTACATGCAGGGAAATGAGCCACACATTTATACAATTTAAGTTTGCTAGTATAGGAAAACCATGTTTATGAAACTGTCAACTAGTCATTCATTGCTATTTTTGCATCTTACATAGATTATTATTACTGTCATTATTTCTTGATTCAGCATCTGGCATCTTTCATGCATCATGACATTTTTACTCAATAATAGCTTTGGCTGGAAGAGAGAGTTCCAGATGGTAGTGATGTCGAACATGCAGATTTACATTTGTGACTATAGCTTCACAAACAAAACAGGCTTACCACTTTCCAGAAGTGATCCATATCATGTTATTTCTTCAAATAAGCCAAATATAGAATAAATTACAACTTTAATTAATTTATTACTGTATAAAGCCGATTTGTTTTTATTGCCTAAAAATTACAGCTGACCCTTGATTATTTCAACCTTTTGTTACAAACAACTGTATTGATTTCAGTGGAAGCAAATGGTCACTGACTTTATAAAAGTGCCTTCTGTTTCCCATATTATTTGCACAGGAGCCACTCCGAAGATGTGTGAACCCGGCTCCATAGAGAGCCGGTCACAATCTCCTGACATGTGAATTGGATGCGAGATTCCCACATCCAATTCGCAATAGTGTGGACCCAGTCTTAAGGTTTCGAGGCTAATGTTTGGTAACTTGAACCAATACGCCGTCGTATCCCTGTTTCTATCTTTGGAACTGATCCACAGAATCAGTTTCCAATAGATAGGCAGAAGATCCGACATGTGTAAGGGACTTACACTGTCGGATCTTAGGATGCAGTACCGCATCCGCCGCTGGGGGCATTTCGAGTCGAAATGCCGCTTCGGGTATGCAAATTAGCACTTACGGAGATCCACGAAGCTTTTACGCTTCGTTTTTTCTCCGTAAGTATTAGTTTGCACTCGTAAAATTAGGGCTGCTTTTACAAGGCCTAAACTGTTTAGGCCTTGTAAAAGTAGACCCTTCTATCTCGCGTCGCCGTCTTTTTTTTTTTATTTTTTTTTCCCGCCAAAACCCGGCGCAACGTAAAACCGCGCAAAGCACGTCGGGAAAATGACGCCGTGAGCATGCGCAGTACGGCCGGCGCGGGAGCGCGCCTAATTTAAATGGGACTCGCCCCATTTGAATAGGAACGCCTTGCGCCGGCCGGATTTAAGTTACACAGCCGAAAATTTCTAGGTAAGTGCTTTGTGGATCGGGCACTTAGGTAGAAATTTTCCGGCCGTGTAACTTAAATTGAAAAAGTTACGTTGCGCCGGGTTTTTGTGGATCTGGCCCTAGGTGTTCTTGAGCTACTTTTTTGTTGTTTGGTTGTGTATTTTGGGCCATTGTCATGCTGGAATACCCATCCATGAGCCATTTTCAATACCCTGGCTGAGGGAAGGAGGTTCTCACCCAAGATTTGACGAAACATGGCCCTGTCCATCGCCCCTTTGATGCAATGAAGTTGTCCTGTCCCCTTCGCAGAAAAACAACCCCAAAGCATAATGTTTCAACCTCCATGTTGGACAGTGGGGATGGTGTTTTTGGGGTCATAGGCAGCATTTCTCCTCCTCCAAACACAGCGAGTTGAGTCGATGTCAGAGTGCTTGATTTTAGACTCATCTGTCCACAACACTTTCACCCAGTTCTCCTCTGAATCATTCAGATGTTCATTAGCAAACTTCAGACAGGCCTGTGCATGTGCTTTCTTGAGCCAGGGGGCCCTTGCAGGTGCTGCAGGATTTCATTGTTACCAATTGTTTTCTATGGTCCTGCCTGCCTTGAGATCATTGACAAGATTCTCCTGTGAAGTTCTGGGCTGATTCCTCACTGTTCCCACAATCATTGAAACTCCACGAGGTGAGATCTTGCATGTAGACCAAGACCGAGGGAGATTGACAGTTATTTTGTGTTTATTCCATTTGCGAATAATCGCATCAACTGTTGTCACCCTCTCACCAAGCTGCTTGGCGATGGTCTTGTAGCCCATTCCAGCCTTGTGTAGGTTTACAATCTTGTCCCTGACATATTTGGACAGCTCTTTGGTCTTGGCCATGTTGGAGAGATAGGAATCTGATTGATTGCTTATGTGGACAGGTGTCTTTTATACAGGTAACAAGCTGAGATTAGGAGCACTCCCTTTAAGGGAGTGCTCCTAATCTCAGCTCATTATCTGTAAAGAAGACACCTGGCAGCCAAAAATATTGCTAATCAATAGGGTATCAAATTTTTATTTCACTCATTACAATGCAAATACATTTGAACTTTTTTTTTTCTGAATATTTTGTTGCTATTCTGCCTCTCACTTTTAAAATAAACCTAGCATTAAAATTACAGATTATTTCATTGCCAGTGGGCAAACTTACAAAATCAGTAGGGGATCAAATACTTTTCCCCCTCACTGTAACCCCCTTTCCTGCTCAGGCCAATTTTCGCACTTTGAATGACAATTGTGCGGTCATGCAACACTATAGCTTTCTTTTGGTGGTATTTAATCACCACCGGGTTTATTATTTTTTGCTAAACAAACAAAAAAAGACCAAACATTTAGAAAAAAATAGTTTTTCTTAATTTCTGTTATAATTTTTTTGTAAATAAGTACATTTTTCTCCTTCACGGATGCTGATGGGCACTGATGAGGAGGCACTAATATGCAGCACTGATGGGCACTGATATGCAGCACTGATGGGCACTGATATGCAGCACTGATGGTCCCTGATAGGCAGCACTGTTGGCCGCTGATGGGCACTGATAGACGGCAATGATGGGCACTGATAGCATTTATTTGGAAAAGAAAAATGGACTTTGTTGGCACCACACATTTTATACCATTAAAATGTAAAACATTTTTATTTCTTTATACAGAAAAAGTAAAAAAATATTCTATAAATAGAACAATCATAGACTGCCCCCCTCCTTTATGGTGGCAAGGTTGAGTACACAGCTCCTGGGGACCTAAAGTGGTGAGTTCAGCTCTAGCATTTCGCAATTGGAAAGTCAGTGTACTATACTAAATCTATATACTAGCTATCTGACATGAGAACAGACATATACCCTGGTGTTTTACAGGCTAGCTACCTTCAAGTGAGCAACAGTACAACTATTTCCAAGAACATTCAGCTCCTGGGTAATTCGATTGGTGAGTGTAGCTCTAACCTAGAGAACTTTTGAAAGTATTTTACTGTATAGATCCCATGTAATAGTTGCTTGACAGTGGGATTTTTACTCTGGTGTCTTACAGGTTAGCTATTCCTAAATGAGTAACAGGCACTTTGGTATAACCTGTAACTGAGCTTCAAATAATTTCCAATCATAATTCTGTTTAGGAAAATTCTTTATTCTTTTAACTCTAAAGCTCCTGAAGAAGCGCGTCTGGGGTGAAACGTGTTGAGCAAGATTGCAAGCTGGACCTCATCCTCCCTCTCCTAGGGGCCACCCGCATGCCATGAATGATTAAGATATTACTTGTTTAAGGCCCACATGCCCTTATTGGGAGGACCCATGTTACTTGAGGGTTGAATGTTGTGCCAGCATCTATTGTCTAAGATTGTCATCGAATATTTTTTAACTTTTTCTGTATGAAGAAATAAAAAGCGTTTACATTTTAACGGTGTGAATTGGGTGGTGCCATCAAAGTCATTCTTTCTTTTCTAAATACATGCTAGTATACATAGGACAAGGCACATTTTACCAATTATGTCCACAGTACCACCCAGTGGTGACTTAATATAATTAATTTAGATGTGGCACTGATGGGCGGCATTTATGGGCATTGAAAGGCAGCACTGATGGGCATTGAAAGGCAGCACTGGTGGGCACTGACAGCCATCGCTGATGAGGCTGCACTGATAGATATTGCACTGATTATCAGCGCAGATGTCCTCACTGAGGAAAGACACTTATTGGCTCTTCTCTCCTCGCATGCTGTCAGGAGAGGAATGCTGATAACCGGCACTTCCTATTTACACTGTGATCAGCTATGATTGGACACAGCTAATCACATGGTAAAGAGCCTACATCAAAGCATTAAAGACATAAATGAGCGAGTTTGGGGTGGAGGAACTTGACTGCCCTGTACAGAATCCTGATTTCAACCTGATTTCATCCTTTGGGATGAATTAAAGTGGAGACTGCAAGCCAGGCCTTCTCATCCAACATCAGTGCCTGACATCACAAATGCCCTTATGGAAGAATGGTCAAACATTCTCATAGACACACTGCTAAACCTGCTGCAAAGGGGGTCAACTTAATATTGAACATATTACGTACTAAGACTGGGATTTTATTAAAGTTCATGTCCCTGTAAAGGCAGATGTCCCAATACATTTGACAATCTCCTGTATGTTGCAAGACTTTGAGGAGGATGTTACACCGTTTTTTTTATTGAATCCCTCAGTGTCCAGCCAAAAACCAGGAATGTTATTTTGTTTGCATCTATCCTAAGAGCATATCTAAACCCAAAACAAATTGCAGCTGACAAGACTTTAGGTGTGGTGGCTACATTAGTTTCTCTTTTTCCTTTAATTTCGACTAGTGATCCTGCCAGTAGTGCATTTCCTATGCAATTTTGATAATTTGAATAAAAATAAACCTACTATATACGGTAATAGAATAATAATGCAATAACCACATCTAAGGACTGGTAAGTTGCAATAAGTTACATTTTTGTTTTTGTTTTTAGATATACTTGGTGACTGGTGATACTTTTAGAAGTATCTCAGCTGAGCTTCTACACCAACCCTCTGTGCTGCAGCTTTTACTTCTTAGCTGTTTTCTTTCTATTAAAAATCCCCAAAGCATGCAGGACCACTCATAGAATAGTATCTCAGAAAGAAACTCATGGTTAATTGAGTGGCAATAGATGCTCAGAAAAAAAAAAAAGGAGCAAGCCTTTTGGGAATAACACAAGATAAATGGCTACTAGGGATCGGGTCCTGCTGAATCTTTGCAGTGAAAGTGTCAAGTCTTTTATTAAATACAGTAAAATATCTGAGATGTGCCCACACTTATTACAATTATCTCTGAGGCCAAAAGTTTAAATCCTGGCTCTACGTTTTCTTCTCTAGAGTGTTATTTCACAGAATGTGATTAGCAGATTTTCAAGAATTGTCCCTAACCTTTAATACTTTCCAGTTATGCTTATTCTTGCGTGTTCCTTATATTGGACCTGAACTTAAAATGGTTCTAAAGCCTTTAAGGTAAAAAAAAAACTTCTGAGTGCAGCTCATCTAGCAATCTCTCCCTTCTCACTCAGCAAATTATTAGCAGCGAGAGCCATTGGTATAGTGCCGTGACAAGGGGCAGGGTCTTGGGGTGATATCACCGGATGGCCATGCCTCATAGCTACAGTGGGGATCGAAAGTTTGGGCACCCCAGGTAAAAATTTGTATTAAAGCGGATGTGCCAGTAAAAAGAAATATTAAAAGCCAGCAGCTACAAATACTGCAGCTGCTGACTTTTAATATTAGGACACTTACCTGTCCTGGAGTCCAGCGCCGTCCGCAGCAGAGGATGAGCGATCGCTCGTCTCTCTGCTGCTCCCCCCGCCATCCTCAGTGAGGGAACCAGGAAGTGAAGCGCTCCGGCTTCACTACCCAGTTCCCTACGGCGCCTTGGTGAGTCGCGCTGCGCCTGCCGATTGGCTCACACGCTGTGTGCTGGGAGCCGAGTGTTCCCAGCACACAACGGGGGACAGACGGGAAGTCTGGAAAAACCCGTCTTTTGCCCGAGACGTGTGGCCGGAAGTGGGTGCAAATACCTGTCTTTAGACAGGTATCTGCACCCCCCTCCGCCCTGAAAGGGAGGGTGGGTTCCGATAAGTGTGAGTTCCACTTTAGGGTGGAGCTCTGCTTTAATGTGCATAACGAAGCCAAGGAAAGATGGAAAAATCTCCAAAAGGCATCAAATTACAGATTAGACATTCTTATATGACAAAAAAAGTTAGATTTTATTTCCATCATTTACACTTTCAAAATTACAGAAAACAAAAAAATGGCATCTGCAAAAGTTTGGGCACCCTGCAGAATTTATAGCATGCACTGCCCCCTTTGCAAAGCTGAGACCTGCCAGTGTCATTGATTGTTCTCAATCATCGTCTGGGAAGACCAGGTAATGTCAGTCTCAAAGGTTTTAAATGCCCAGACTCATCTGACCTTGCCCCAACAATCAGCACCATGGGTTCTTCTAAGCAGTTGTCTAGAAAACTGAAACTGAAAATAGTTGACGCTCACAAAGCTGGAGAAGGCTATAAGAAGATAGCAAAGTGTTTTCAGATGTCAATATCCTCTGTTCAGAATGTAATAAGGAAATTTCAGTCATCGGGAACAGTGGAAGTTAAAGCAAGATCTGGAAGACCAAGAAAAATATCAGACAGAACAGCTTGCAGGATTGTGAGAAAAGCAATTCAAAACCCACGTTTGACTGCACGATCCCTCCAGAAAGATCTGGCAGACACTGGAGTTGTGGTACACTATTCCACTATAAAGAGATACTTGTAAAAATATGGTCTTCATGGAAGAGTCATCAGAAGAAAACCTCTTCTACGTCCTCACCACAAAAATCAGCGTTTGAACTTTGCAAATGAACATATAGACAAGTCTGATGAATTTTGGAAACAAGTTCTGTGGACCGATGAGGTTAAAATAGAACTTTTTGGCCGGAATGAGCAAAGGTACATTTGGAGAAGAAAGGGCACAGAATTTAATGAAAAGAACCTCTGTCCAACTGTTAAGCATGGGGGTGGATCAATCATGCTTTGGGGTTGAATTGCAGCCAGTGGCACAGGGAACATTTCACGAGTAGAAGAAAAATGGATTCAATAAAATGTTAGCAAATTTTGAATGGTAACTTGATGCCATCTGTAAAAAAGCTGAAGTTAAAGAGAGGATGGCTTCTACAAATGGATAATGATCCTAAAGACACCTCAAAATCCATGGGGGATTACATCAAGAGGCGTAAACTGAACGTTTTGCCATGGCCTTCACAATCTCCTGACCTCAACATAATTGAAAATCTATGGATAGACCTTCAAAGAGCAGTGCGTGACAGACAGCCCAGAAATCTCAAAGAACTGGAAGACTTTTGTAAAGAAGAATGGGCAAAGATACCTCAAACAAGAATTGAAAGACTCTTGGCTGGCTACAAAAAGCGTTTACAAGCTGTGATACTTGCCAAAGGGGGCAGTACAAGATATTAACTCTGCAGGGTGCCCAAACTTTTGAAGACGCCATTTTTTTGTTTTCTGTAATTTTGAAAGTGTAAATGATGGAAATAAAATCTAACTTTTTTTTGACATATTATAAGAATGTCTAATCTGTAATTTTATGCTTTTTGGAGATTTTTCCATCTTTCCTTGGCTTCGTTATGCATATTAATACAAATTTTTACCTGGGGTGCTCAAACTTTCGATCTCCACTGTATATAAGAACAGGCAGACAACTGAGCTGACACAACAGAGGGAACCAGCATCGGAGGAAGATAGTTTATTTTTTATTTTTAACGGGGCGGCAGTGACAGAAGTCATCACCGGATGGAGAAGACATCACATCGCCGGAGGGAGATGACTAGGGGAAGAAGACATCAGAGGAGGGAGAAGACCGGAGGAAGAAGACATCACCGGAGGGAGGAGACAGCAGAGGGAGAAGACTGGAGGAAGAAGACCTCACCGGAGGGAGAAGACAGCAGAGGGAGAAGACAGAAGAGGGAGAACACATCACCAGAGGGAGAATACAGCAGAGGGAGAAGACCTGAGGAAGAAGACATCACCGGAGGGAAAAGACAGCAGAGGGAGAAGACCGGAGGAAGAAGACATCACCGGAGGGAGAAGACATCACCGGAGGGAGAAGACATCAGAGGGAGAAGACATCACTGGAGGGAGAACATATCAGTGGAGGCAGAATACTGGACGAAAAAGACACATTGGAGCCACGACGGGGGACATTCTTCATTTTTAATAAAGGACTTGTGGCTCAGAAGCACAGCCTGTATGGGGTCTCTCCAATCTATCGTCCACCATCCAGCAAAATACTGCAGTTGGAAAGCTATAAAGTAAATTCTTGGCTGTGGCATTGCTGGACCCACACACTCTTCCTTAGCCCGCTGACGGACAGTTTAATCCTGAAGCTTTTTTCTTTCCACAATAACTTTAGAAACAAAAAATCTATTTTCTTAAACCATTTTAAAGGAATCCACATGGGTAAGTGTAAAACATATAATAATTGAGGGGCCCAAATCATTTTTATAAGGTTTGCTTGGCCCGCTACTGATAAAGGTAAATTAGACCAGGCTAGACTATTTTGTTTAAATTTATCCAAAATGGGAGTCAGATTATACTTTAAATAACCTTTCACCCTTAGAAATATCCTTATTCCTAGATATTTAAAGGACATCACAACTTTAATTTGCTGAGCCTCACTTGACATTTTCAAATTAAATGAATCTAAAGGAAATAGGACCGATTTGTCCCAATTAATAACAAAGCCTAAAAATGAGCCATTTTTTTATAAGGGTCATTAAGAAAATCAAGGAATTATCCATGTCTACGAGAAACATCAAAGCATCATAGTGAATTTTTTTCATTCCGTACTCCTCTAATGAACCCACAGATATCCTCAGACTGTCGAACCGCTTCTGCTTGCGGTTCCACAGCCAATGCAAATAGCATTGGGGATAAGGAGAACCCCTGCCAAGTGCCCCTTGATAATGAAAATAATTTTGGCACTAACTCACTAATTTGCATACACGCCCTTGGAGCAGAATATAGTAACTTGACCCAGCGTATAAATCTATACCTCCCACAAATATGTGCACTTGATGCTGTTGAATGCTTTTGCAGCATCAAGTGACAGAATAGCTCTTTTCCCCATGTTATCTGAAGGTGACTGCACGTTTAAAAAAAGTCTCCTTAAATTAATCACTGTAGACCTGGTATGTATGAAGCCAGACTGATCTGGGTGGATCAATCCCTGCATAACCCTACGAGTCTCCTGGCCAAAATCCTTGCCAGAATCTTAACGTCCGAATTTAGCAATATCGGTTGATAAGATTCCAGAGTGTGTAAGATAGAATTAGGTGCACAACCAAAATTATGCAAACAAGTATATCAAGAAGTGTTGTTTAAATAAAACTTAAGATGAAGAAAAATCAAATTCAACAGAAGGCTTGAAAGCGTCCATATCAGATGACATTCAATAAAAAATTTCACTGTGGGCAAGTCCTTTAATCAGAAGGAAAAGGTGTTCTTTTCACCATATACTCCCACGAGCCAGCCAAGGAAAAATAAAATACCCAAGGGCCACTTACCAGTTCTCTATTATGGAGATCTTGTAGGCTCATACAGGAGGGATCACTCAGTCAGGGGCGGCAGGTTTACACATCCATCTGGATCCTCTCCTCCGCTAGCAGTTCCAAATGCTGCAATTATCTCTGTGGGGTCCTTGTCAGGGTAAGATCGTTGTATAGAAGCATGTTAAAAGCGGAAGAAAAGGCTCTTCATAGTGCAGTAGTTTTTTTATTTGTTATTTCCTCTATTCCATATGATGGGCAACTGACATCTTTAAAACCATTTAGCAGAAAAATTCAAATGGATTCACAGCCGCGGTTCAAGCCAGCCAGCTGGTGCATGGTGACGTCAGGTCCTATAGCTCCACCCAGCGCAGCGTTTCTCCATACAAGGCATCGACTTTCCCAGACTTTCCCAGTTCAGGAAGTGTTCAGGAAGTGTCTTCCTGAAGACATCAATCACTGTGAAATGTATGTCGGAGTGGTGAGTCGTCACTTTTGGGTCCGTGTGACTTCCTATGTTGGCCGGTGGTGAGAACGAGGCGTGGACCACACGGCAGTGCCAGATGGGCAATTGTTATATGCACATGCTGTATACACCAGTGCCGGTTCTAGGCACTTTTACATGTGAGTGCAAAACTTTATTTTAGCTTTCATTCCCATCATATAAACATACTACACTACACTATGTAATCTTTTCATTATGTCTCCTGTGGAGTCATTTGCTCTATCCTTACCATACACTAAGGCACGGGACACACGGTCGGACCGAACCGATGAGAATGGTTCGACGGACCGTTTTCATCGGTTCACCGCAGAAGTGGCCTGATGGTCTGATGTGTGTACACACCATCAGTTTAAAATCCGAGCGGGTCAGAACGCAGTGACGTAAAACACACGACGTGCTGAAAAAAACGAATTTCAATGCTTCCAAGCATGCGTCGACTTGATTCTGAGCATGCGCGGGTTTTCAACCGATGCTTTTCTGTACTAACCATCGGTTTGGTCCGATCGGGCAGCGGTCCATCGGTTCGGTTTTGAAGCATGTTTAGAAATTTTGGACTGAAGGAAACCAGACCGATAGCCTATACACACGGTCGGTTTGGTCCGATGAAACTGAACTTAGGTTCATTCTCATCGGTTCGGTCCGACCGTGTGTACAGGGCCTAAGGGATCTGAGGAATTCCTATTGGATATCATAAGCGGTTTTTGACCTCTTTTGTAAAAAGGGATCAAACACCTCTGGTGAGTTTAAACTTATCACTTGAGCACTAGTGGTGAAGTCTAAAAGGATATCTCCATACTGAAGCACTTATTTGGTGTTGGGAATTGTCACACTGGACTTTTTTGGATTTTTTGCAGACTCTGTGTAAAGCCATATTGTCTCTAATTTCTCTAGAGTTTTCATAGTAATATCAGGCTAGAGAGGTCCACGACGGATGCAAACTGCTATTATCCATCCAACAATAATAAATAATTTTTGACTGACTTAAAACTATATCTAAAGCCAAAAGATTTTTCCTATTCAGAAGGTTTCCCTTTACCTTGTGTCCATCTTAGTCCTTTTGAGGAGATTTCACTTGCTGCTCAGTAGACAATAGGAAATGAGAAGAAACTTCTCCAAAGTGAGGGAGCCCCAGTGACAGTGGGCCAGATTCAGAAAGAGATATGATGGTGTATCTCCTGATACGCCGTTGTATCTCTGAGTTCTGCCGGTCGTATCTATGCGACTGATTCAGAGAATCAGTTACGCATAGATATTCCTAAGATCCGCCAGGTGCAAGTGTCTTACACCGTCGGATCTTAGGCTGCAATTCCAGGCCGGCCGCTAGGTGGCGTTTCATTTTTTTCATGCGACGAATATGCAAATGAGGATTTCCGCCAATTCAGAAACGAGCGACCGCCCGGTGTTTTTTTTTTACGTCGTTTGCGTTTGGCCTTTTCCGTCGTAAAGTTACCCCTGCTGTGTGAAGGGGTATCCTATGTTAAGTATGGCCATCGTTCCCGCGTCGAATTTTGAAATTTTACGTCGTTTGCGTAAGTCGATTCAGAAATGGGCTGGACGTAAGTTACGCTCACGACGAAACCAATGACGTCCTTGCGACGTCATTTGGAGCAATGCACGCTGGGAAATTTAACGGACGGCGCATGCGCAGTTCGTTCGGTGCGGGGACGCGCCTGATTTAAATTTTACACGCCCCCTACCCGCGGAATTTGAATTCTGCCGGGGGATTTACTTTTTGAATAAAGCACTTGCCTCAAAAACTTGTGGCGGTGTAACGTAAATGAGATAGGTTACGCGGGTCTAAAGATCCGCTCACCTATCTGAATCTGGCCCAATGAGCGCAGGTTTTAGATGCATTTCAACTGAACTGCATTTCAAATTATTCTAGTCGAGTACAACAACCACTGTGAATACCTCTACAGACTGTCCTTATTCTGAATTCTGTCTACAACTGGAAATATAAGAAGGCTGTAGTGTCTCAGATGATACAATATCAGTCATTTAACATGCTTCCAGGATTGTCTTTGAAATGTGTAATTATGTCAGTCAATGCATGAGAGATTCTTGGTTGAATTTAGTGGCACGTAAAGAGTTTTTTATTTATTGTCTTGATGAATAATGCATAAATCAGCTTATTGTTCTGTTTTCCTAATCAGATAATCTATCAATGTGGGAATTGCCAGTGCTTTTCACTTAGGTGCCTGACTAAGCAAAGTAATGAATAAACGTCTTAATAAACAGCACTGTCCACTCCAGCAGATACATAAAACATAAAATTAATATACCAAAAGAGTTAGAAGAGTCACAGAAAATTATTCTGAGGGATTATGATTCTAATATGCCAAAATGTATTCTAAGTGAACGCTTTTACATTTTTATGTGTTTTTGTTTATGAAAAAAGATCAGTGCTCAAGATCGCTCTTGGCAGCTGTAGACCCCCAGTGTATGTGTACCAAATAAAAATAAATAAATAAGAAGACCAATTTAAAATGAGCAAAAAATAAAAAAAAATGTACATGGAAAGGGCATAATACAAAGTAATACATAAGCCTATGGTTTATTTAAATTCCAAAAATAAAAATAATATACACTCACGGCTTTTTTATTAGGTACACCAGTTAAATTGCATGGTAACACAAATTGCTTATCAGACAATCGAATAGAAGCAACTCAATGCATTTAGGCATCTGGACGTGGTGAGGATGACTTGCTGAAGTTCAGACTGAGCATCAGAATGGGGAGGAAAGAGGATTTAAGTGACTTTGAAGGTGGCATGGTTGTTGGTGGCAGGTCTGAGTATTTCAAAAACTGCTGATCTACTGAAATTTTCACACACAAATGCCTCTAGGGTTTACAGAGAATGGTCTGAAAAGGGAAAATATCCAGTGAGCGGTAGTTGTGTGGACTAAAAAATGCCTTGTAGATGTCAGAGGAGAATGGGCAGACGGGTTCAAGATGATAGAAAGGCAACAGTAACTCAAATAACCATTCGTTGCAAACAAGGTATGCAGAATACCATCTCTGAATGCACAACACATCAAACATTGAAGCAGATGGGCTACAGCAGCAGAAGACCACACCAGGTGCCACTCCTGTCAACTAGAAACAGAAAACAGTGGCTACAATGTGCACAGGCTCACCAAACTTGGACAATAGAAGACTGGAAAAACGTTGCCTGGTTCTTATGAGTTTTGATTTCAGCAGAGACATTTAGATGGTAGGGTCAGAATTTGGCATAAACAACATGAAAGCCTGGATCCATCCTGCCTTGTATCAACAGTTCAGGCTGGTGGTGGTGTAATGGTGTGGGGGATATTTTCTTGGCACACTTTGGGCCCCTTAATACCAACTGAGCATCGTTAAAACACCACGAGTATTGTTGCTGACCATGTCCATCCCTTTATGACTACAGTGTACCCATCTTCTGATGGCTCCTTCCAGTAGCATAATGTACCACAGTGATGCCCAACCAGTGGCCCGCGGAGCCCTCTGATGTGGCCCGTGACCTCCTGCTCTGGGATGGCTGGTTGGCAAGCCCAGATTGCAGGTTGCCGACCTGCCATCTCAGTGTTGTGAATGAAGCCGGCAGTAGAGGAAGCAAGCAGCCTCTTAGAAAGAGCACCATACCTACAGGATAAAATAGACGTCTATGGCAAAGTCCAGCTAACTGGCAGGAAGACCACAGGAACACTGTGCCGCACCCACGGTGTGGGTAGACCATAGACATTCAGTGTAAAATCAGCCTTTGGACCCTTTCACACAAACTGTCCGACCCAATCGGACCCTCCATTCACCTCTATGGAGCGGCAGATGTAAACAGACTTGTCCGTTTACACCCGCCTACCTCCAATCCGATCTGCTAAAAAAAACAGAAGTGAATCTGTCCCCTTCCATCTGATTGGATCAGAGGGCCCACAGAGTAGATTGGTCTGTGCCTGTGTCTGCTTTGCATATGCAGACTGGACACAGATCTGTCATCTGCCCACCCCACACATTGTGGCCCGCGACTGGTTACTAAGTCGCTTAAGTGGCCCTCGGCTTTCAAAAGGTTGGGCACCCCTGATACACCATGTCACAAAGCTCAAATCATCTCACCACTGGTTTCTTGAACATGACAATGAGGTCACTGTACTCCAATGGCCTCCACAGTCACCAGATCTCATCCAATAGAGCACCTTTGGGATGTGATGGAACAGAAGATTCGCATCATGGATGTGCAGCCGGCAAATCTGCAGCAACTGCGTGATGTTATTATGTCAATATGGACCAAAATCTTTGAGGAATGTTTCCAACATCTTGTTAAATCTATGCTATGAAGAATTAGGGCAGTTCTGAAGGCAAAATAGGGTCCATCCTGATACTAGCAAGGTGTGCCTAATAAAGTTGCTGGTGAGTGTATATTCCAGCTCACCAGTCCTTAGATGTGGTGGCTGCATTCGTTTTCTTTTTTCAAGCTTTTTTTACATTACTATTTTTACCTGGTGATTTTGCCCGTTAAACACTTGGGTCGACTTTTGCTGCGCTTTAAGAAAATGCACCAAAACAACCTTATCTAATAGGAGTCTATGGTAAAGTGCAGATAACCTGCACGAAAACCTAGAGTACACCGGCGTTGTGGGAAAACTGCCTTGCATCAATATGAATGCTTCTTTACAGTCCTAGGATGACAACATTTGTGTCAGGACATCAGAATTAAGATGAGACTATGGAATCCTGTCCCTCTCCTATTGTCCAAAACACGAAGGGCATGGTTCTGTAGCCATAAGAGAACAATGTAATTAAAAACAGTCAGCACAGTTCATAGAAGTGGACTCTCTGGAGACTGAGACATGGTTTTTCTGAGCTCCTGTGGCCTTTACAGTACCTCTGAAACAGACGAGAACCCTAAATCCTAGTGTGGGACTGGTGTATTGTCGGTGAGCCATTCTCTTGTTTTATGTGTACCAGGATGGTGGAATGTTTATGTTATTTGTGCTGAAGAAAAGCTGTTTATTTTCCTGAGTTTAAAAGTGCAATGAAGCTTGATCACTATTACAAGCAGCTGGCTGATGGTCTCCAGCTCTCCAGGTTACAATACAAACAAGCAGAACAATTGTTATCAGATTGGGAACCCATTGGGAAATTTGGATAGTTTACTTCATTTTATGTGTAGATAGCAGGCGACTCTGGCAAGCAATGAGAAATAATCTGTCATTACTGTGTCAACTATAAACTGCGGGAAACTGTAGTTCTGACTTGGTATACGCTCATCATTGATCTTCTCACTATATTTATGTGTATTATAACAAGTCACAATTTACACACTTAAGAAGTATTTATTTACCAATGCATTGCATACACAAATTCTCCTTTTATAGAACAGTAATAAAATGGATTTGTATTCTTACATGGAGCAACCATATGTGCGTTGCAAAACGAATGCTTCTCAGTGAAACCATCTGCTATATGGCCATCTGTCTTTAAATCCGCTTCTCATAAACAAGCACAAGCATGAACGCATGGATGTTATATTTCATTTCTGATTCTCATATGTTTTAATACTCAGGATAGTTCTATGGCATAAAAAATGCCAAGAGCTTCTTTACTGCCACCCATTTTTAACTTTAGAGCCATTCCCACTGCAATGCAAACAGGACGGTCCCAAGGAGTCACAGGAAGAGCAGATGCACCTAGAGCCCAAGACTGGATAAGGTCCAAACGAAGTTGGCAACCCAGTAGGCCTCTAAACATATTTGCTATGTTTAAGCAGACACTGGAAGACACCCAATGTAAGAAAACAACTTGTAGGGGCTCTAGGTAAACATGTATGGACAGCTTTGTTCCCCCCAGCCACAGCATAGCAGTAATAAAGGTAAGGCTAAAGCTTAGTACACATGATGAGATTATCGGACGAATGATCGTCCGTTTTTTTTGTAGGATGTATATAGAAAACGAATAGGTTACTAAAGTTACGAAAATTCGTACGACAGAATAAAAATTTGGAAGTAATGGAATGTGTTGTAATGTATTTGTATTGTATTTTTGGACGCAAGCTGTACTGGTTAAACAAAAGTCATATGATCTGGTATCGTACAAGAATGTTTTTGGTGTTTGTCCCTTAGGAAGATTTCGGACGACAGCGGTGTACTAACGATCAGATTATCATACTGTACGATCGATTTGAAAGCGGTATTTTTTGTACGATATTCCGATCTTGTATACAGGGCTTTACCATGAGGTGGGCAGGATTTTACATTAGCTGGACCCTGGGACATGAATTAAATGCAACATTTCATCTTTACCAGAGAGTCTAGCTGCACTGTGGCCACTAACAGCTGCTTAAGTGGATATTTACAGTGGCTCTAAATAAATGTAGAATCAGGACACTGTTACTGTGTCCCTAGCAGTCCCTTGTGGTGAAAGTCTGAATTAAAAGAACTGACCCTTGATACACAAGCCTGAATATGCCTGAAAGAGGAGCAGAAAGGAGTGGGCATTGTAAAATTGCTCCACTTTTAAGCTGTTATAAAATTGCATTGTTATCTCTTAGGGTTAGCTGTATGTGCTGTTATTTGGTTGTATTTTCTACCTGTCAAATCAGAAATGTCAAGCCAGTGTATGGCTGCAATGCCCCTGTGGAGGCCGACCTTTTTAATCAGGTTTATAACTCAAACCAAGGCCCCTTTCACACTTGTGCGACTTGTCCTGCGACTTGTGAAAGTCACATGACATATCTGTGCAATTTCAAGTCACAGCAACCGTAGTCCCTGCACTACTTTGGTCTGACTTTTAATACGACTTGAGGTCCATAGACCTCAAGATTACACAGGCATTGCCTCAAGTCCCGTCAAAGTCGGGCGACTTTCAGGTTGCACAAGTGTTAAAGGGGCGAAAATAAAAAAAAATAAACAGTTCATGCACATCATATTCCTCATGGAAGGATCCTTTCTAAACTTTTGCTGACCCTGGATAGGACACAGTGTAGGAATGGCTTCCTACCTATAAGCAGCACTGTAATTCAGAACAGTAGAAGATGGCCACAGGGAAGAATTTAAAGATGTTGTAAGCCCTTACATATATCCAGTGCAGTGACTATCCTCAGCTGATTCACAGAGATGAAGCAAATCCTCCTACATAAGCTGTACTTGTTTATCTGAAGACTTCTCTTCTCTACAGATGTTCAAAGTGCCCCATTTCTATAGCTTGTCTGAAAAAACAGAAAGTAGGGGGCAGGAGATGAAGTTACACTCTACAGAGCTCAGTTAGAAGCTGATTGGAGGGAAGGGGCACACCCCCTTCGCACAAAATGCAGGAATAGAGCAGAGGCTGTCAATCACAGGCTTTGTGCTAGATCTCCCTCCCCTGTCACCTTTTTTTTCTTGATGTCAGAAAAACAGGGGAATGAGACAGCAGACAGAAATGCCACTTAGTGCCACTTAGTGCTTTGAGTTGAGACAAGTATTCACTATAGAAGGATATGCTTTGTTTATATTTTGTGTCTGTGGTTTACAGAAAAAATTCTTTGGGCCCTTACATTTGAGTGGACGGATTAGGTTAGTCTTTCAGTTTTTTAGGCGGACCCAATCGGAGCCTGCAGTCTACTCTTTGGAGGGGTAGGTGTCAACGGACATGTATCTGCTGACATCTGATCCTATTCACTAAAAAGTGATGGATTGGGATCTGTCCCCCATCCGTCTGGTGGAGCAGATTGGATCGCAGTCAGGTGTAGACAGACAGGTGGTCAGTTTAGATCCAACCGCCCATAGAGGAGAGTAAGCTGTGTCTGTGTCCGCTCCGCACAAGCAGGACAGACACAGACCAGCCATCCGCCAGCTCAGAAGGGTCAGCAAACAGATTCCCCGCTGAGCTGGCAGACTCAAAAGGAGCCAACCCGTGTATAAGGGGCCTACATTATTATGTGCATGATGTTGACTGTTTCGATATAGCTATATCTGAAAGCTGATGATCAGTTGCTACAGTTTATTACATCTTGCAAATCTTCTATATAAAATAAACCTGTGTATGTCTAGGAGCTGTCTAATGAATAGTTTGTATTATAAGGTTGAGCTTGACATCCTGACTCATCAAATTAATGGCGCTTTTCCAGTCCAAGTGACGGGACCAAAGGACTAAGGCCTCGTACACACCAGGTCTGATGGACCTTTTTCATCGGTCAAAATCGATCGTGTGTGGGCCCCATAGGTTATTTAACCATCGGTTAAAAAAAAGCCAACTTGCTTTAAATGTAACCGATGGATACCTAACCGATAGGTCAAAACCGATCGTTAGTAGGCACAACCATCGGTTAAAAATCCACGCATGCTCAGAATCAAGTCGAAGCATGCTTGGAAGCATTGAACTTCATTTTTTTCAGCACGTCGTGTGTTTTACGTCACCGCGTTGTGACACAATCGTTTTTTTAACCGATGGTGTGTAGGCACGACGGACCATCAGTCAGCTTCATCGGTTAACCGATGACAACGGTCCTTCAGACCGCTCTCATCGGATGGACTGATCGTGTGTACGAGGCTTTACTACTGCAATTCACAGCTTTCCCCACAGGTATGGAAACTGATCCATTACGAAGCAGCACGTAGTATCTTTTTCATTGGATAACTTGTAGCGCTCACGCTCATTGCTTGATAGCATGCTGGAATAAATGTAACTCTATTCAACACTGCTGTTTTGACTTTGCTGAAAATCGCACAAAAAGTTTCAAACACAAATCTAAGGCCTCGTACACATGATCAGTCCATCCGATGAGAACGGTCCGAAGGACCATTCTCATAGGTTAACCGATGAAGCTGACTGATGGTCTGATGTGCCTACACACCATAGGTTAAATAACCGATCGTGTCAGAACGCGGTGACGTAAAACACAACGACGTGCTGAAAAAAACGAAGTTCAATGCTTCCAAGCATGCGTCGACTTGATTCTGAGCATACGTGGATTTTTAACCGATGGTCGTGCGTACTAACGATCGGTTTTGACCTATCGGTTTAGGCGTCCATCAGTTAAATTTTAAAGCAAGTTCCTTTTTTTTTGACCGAAGGTTAACTAACCGATGGGGCCCACACACGATCGGTTTGGACCGATGAAAACGGTCCATCAGACCATTCTCATCGGATGGACCGATCGTGTGTACGCGGCCTTAAAGTTGAACTCTAGGCAGATATAAAAGACACAAAATAATGCAGTTAAGTAATCATTAATAAATCGTTAAAGCAAAACTAAAGGCTCCAGCATTGACATCTTCTCTGCAGCATGTGCAGCTCAGTGTACATTCAGAAGTAGTTTGCAAAAAGGTAGGCAATTATTATTGCAGTTATTTCCAATATAAAATGCATCAACCCTGTGCTGAAATTACGTCACAGTTGCCCCTTTAAGTGTGAACCGTACTAATAAATTGAACCAAAAAGATAAAGTAGGCGCTATTCAACTGACTATGGGCCAGATTCACAAAGGAGATACGACGGCGTATCTCCTGATACGCCGTTGTATCTCTGTGATCCGCCCGTCCTAACTATGCGGCTGATTCATAGAATCAGTTACGCATAGATAGCCCTAAGATCCGACAGGTGTAATTGACTTACACCGTCGGATCTTAGGATGCAATTCTAGGCCGGCCGCTAGGTGGCGATTCCATTGTGGTCGGCGTAGAATATGCAAATGACTACTTACGGCGATCCACGAAAATACGCGCGTTCATCGCAATCTCTTACGTCGTCGCTAGTCGTTTTTTCCCGTCGCAAAGTTAGGGCTGCTTTAACATGCCTTATCTTTAGAACAGCCATGTTAAAGTATGGCCGTCGTTCCCGCATCGCATTTTTTTTGGCGTAATACGTCCGGGAATACGAAACGCTGTAACGCACATCGGCGTTCAAAAAAAACGTTGGGGCGCCGTAATTTCGCGCAAAGCACGTTGGGAAATTTCCTAACGGAGCATGTGCAGAACGTTCGGCGCGGGAACGCACCTAATTTAAATGGTGCCCGCCCCATTTGAATTAGGCGGGTTTGCGCCGAGCGGATTTACGTTACACCGCCGCAAGTTTACAGTTAAGAGATTTGTGAATCAGGCACTTACGCTGTAAACCTGCGGCGGTGTAACGTAAATGGGATACGTTACGCCGCCGCAGCGTAACGTAATTCTCTCTGAATCTGGCCCTATATCCCTAACTTATTTATGCTGCATGTTTTCTACCTTAAAAAATGAACAATACTGTGCAATAAATTAAAATAATCCAAAAAACAAAAACCTGTATGGGTTAAATCAACAAATTCATGCAATACATATATTACTGTCCGTTTGTGATAAGTTTGTGCACAAAAAAACGGAACAACTTGTGCTATAGAAGTAAAAAAAAAAAAAAAAAAAAATTGGAAAAAAATATATAAAAAAAAAAATGAAAATATCAAGTCCTTGTTGAACTATAATCACATCCAAATCTTTTATCTTGCGCTCTATATGGGAAGTGTTAAAGAGCGCAAGATAAAATATTTGGATGTCATTATAGTTCATCAAGGATTATGGGATGCCCAAACTGAGTTCAGCAACAACTTGGAGGACAAAGTCACTATATACAAACTGCAACAAAATGGATCCTGGACTGTACTCCCTCCAGAATAATCTTAGTCCTTAATGGATCAGTAGCAAATGTCCCATTTTCGTGTACAAAGGATTTTATTAAAGTTTAGTTCAACATAACAATACATTGCATTGATGGTCATATCATGAAAAGAAATCAAGAAAGCTTCAAAAGAAAGCAATTTAAGCCAGAGAGATATGTTCAAGTCATTGAAATTCCAAGAGTAATTATACATAACAATTAAGAGGTTGTCAACATCATATAGATCTTTGAGAGGCGAGAACACACTGCACCAGATGTGAGTAAAAACGGTCTTACGGAGTTTTAAGTGTTAGCAGACCATATAGTCAAAGCATATACTTTCTCAAGATATAGTATATATAAATTTCAAAGACTTTACCATGCAACCATCACACCCAGGGCTATGCCTGGTGGCCCAGGGAGGTAATAAGAAAAAATGAGGAGTGAGACATTAAAGAGGAGAAGGAGAAGAGAAGTAGTAGAGTAGGAGTGTTGAAAAGAAAAAGAAAATTAATAAAGGTGGTAAGAAGGATAGAGTCCCCCCAATTTATTTTTCGGTATTTGCAGCTTCGGCATGCACTTAGAACACAAATGGAACAGGTCGGTGTAGATTTGAGTAGGCCGCAGGTGCTGGATGTCATCTTTGGGGCTGATTCAACAAAACTCACATCCAACTTATACTATACTATTCGACTGAAAAAGGTAGGCAAGGTGTCACAGACGGCAAAGATAAAATGGGAACAGGACCTGGGACAGATAGATGACACTGACTGGGGAGAGATATTAGAGGGAGTGAAGACGTCACCCCCCAAACAGGCTAACACAGCTATATATAATTCACAGGGCATATCTGACGCCTATGAGACTTGCGAAATTTCAGCCCACACGAAGTACTGCTTGCCCCATGTGTGCCGCTGCTGCGGCCTCGTTCTACCACATGTTGTGGCACTGCCCGGACGTGCAGGCCTACTGGCTGCAGGTAACACAGTTCCTCCATGACAATATGGGATCACCGGTGGGTATGGACCCGAAGTTATGTCTGTTGGGACTGGTCCCAGATGTGGAAATAGATAAATACCAGAATATTTTTATTTGTGAATCACTATTCATGGCCAGAAAGGTAGTGGCGAAGGCATGGATGAGGGATAGGGCCCCAACACTGGAGGACTGGAAAAGGGAGGTGAACACCACTCTTCCCTATAGGAAGATGACTTATATTCATAGGGGGCGCCCACAGAAGTTCTCCAGTGTTTGGGACAGGTGGCTAGAAGATGGGGAAACATGCACGGTATGAGTCTCTAACAGGTGGAGAGGGTCGGTAGAAGGAGGGTGGCGAGGTTGGTTTGTTACATGTATTACTGTAGGTCTCTGGAGTGTGTAGGGTTTCTTCTTATACGTATGATAATGATAAGTTCATGTGCACGGGGTCTGGTGTGAAACGTTATGCGAGCCTGAATTGTAAAATGTATATCTGTAAAAATGTATCAGTTATTGATCAATGTTGATCAAATGCCTAACGTGTATGTACCTCTTATTTTCTACATCTCAATAAACTTGGTTTTGAAGTAAAAAAAAAAAGAAGGATAGAGTCCACGGGGCAGGGGGGCAGAGACAAAGTAAATTGAAAGGAATGCTCGGTCAATATAAGCGACCCAAGTTTGCCAAACCAAAAGGAATTTGTCATGGGTGTCTGATAAAAAAAGCTGTCAATTTTTTATTTACCATAATATCGTTCATGCAGTTTTTAACTGCTTCAAAGCTGAGTATCGGTGACTTACAAGTCCTTGCTGTAGTCAATTTAGTTGCAGTAAAAAGATGCAATGTCAGCTGGTGTCCGGGCGGAGAAGTTCCGCAATTGGCCTACACAGAAGTGGCTCATAAGGGTCCCTCTTTAGATTGATGTGGAATAATTTGCAAAGAAGAGTATAGATTCTGACCCATAATCTGCACACCTTCGGACACGTCCACAAAATGTGCGCCATTGTATACTCTTGAAAACAGCCACGGAAACAAAGGGGAGAACAGGTTGGAATAAAACTTGCCAATCTGACTGGACAAATGTCGCATTTTATTACAGGAGCTTTATGTCCCCTATGTAGAAATAGCAATGTTACCACTGTATGTAGGAGTTCTCTGTCCCCTTAGTAGAAAATAGCACTGGGCCAGATTCGCAAAGAGATACGACGGCGTATCTCCTGATACGCCGTCGTATGTCTGAAATCCGATGGTCGGATCTATGTGACTGATTCATAAGAATCAGTTCCGCATAGATCTCCCTTAGATCCGACTGGTGTAAGTGACTTACACCGTCGGATCTTAGGCTGCAATCTCCCGCCGGCCGCTAGGTGTCGCCTCGGTTTTTTACGCGTCGGATATGCAAATGAGGAGAACCACCGATTCAGTAACGAACGGCCGCCCGTCGCTTTTTTTTCACGTCATTTGCATTCGGCTTTTTCCGGCAGATAGTTACCCCTGCTATAGCAGGGGTAACTGTGGCGTATCCTATGTTTAGTATGGCCCTCATTCCCGCGCCGAGTTTTACATTTTAACGGCGTTTGCGTACACCGATTCAGAATTTTTCCCGACGCAAGTTACGCTCACGCCGAAACCACTGACGTCCTAGCGACGTCAGTGTGATCAATGCACGCCGGGAAATTTAGCCGGCGGCGCATGCGCATTTAAATCGGCGCGGGGACGCGCCTGATTTAAATACTACACTCCCCCTAGCCGCGGAATTTGAATTCCGCCGGGGGAGTTACGATCCGCCGGTGCAAGTTTCGAGGTAAGTGCTTTGTGAATACAGCACTAGCCTCGCAAAAGTGCGCCGGCGGATCCTAAATCACATAGATTAGCGGATCTTTAGATCCGCGTAATCTATGTGAATCTGGCCCGATGTCTCAAATAGCAATGGTACAACTGTATGTAGAAGCTCAGTGTCCCCTTAGTAAAAAATGCCAGAACACCTGGCTTCTATGAATAGATCCCAGAACAAGGGGTTAAGGTAAGTTGTGGAACTGTCCCTCTTAAAGGCTATCTAAATATTGCATTCGGCTGCCTTCTCCCTTTGTTGGCTCTGGGGTTGATAGAGCTACTCACACTGTCTCTTAAAATCCTTCTGCTTGGCAAAGACTGCTGTTTAGGCCTCCTGCTGTACAGGTCCTCCCTTGCAAAACAGGGTGTCTCCTGAGTGAGACTGAAGGGTGGTAAAGATCCCTCTGGTCATACTGCTCATTTCCTTCCTTCCTCAGCTCCCACCTGGAGGCAGAGCCCCCCATGGTCCCCTCTTGATCCTCTACTCAGCACTTCACACTCCAACCAGCAACAACAACAACAACAACAACCCCCACTGGCCAGACGCTTCAATATTTATAGGCACATCTTACCACACTGCCAGGCCTCCCATCTGGGGATTGGTCAAACTCTCATATATACTAATATCCCTGCCCCTTCTTCCAGAACTTCCAGAACCAGGGTGAGACGACATAAGCCTGACCTGCAGAGCCCTCCAACCTGAGCTAATTGAGTGTGAAAAGTTATATTGAGGTGAATGGGAGGCGGTTTCAGGCGCTATTTAGAGGCTATGTCTGTATGGGGTCTAAGGTAAAAAATGTTTAGGTGTCAGCTTCACCCCCTCAGCCACCCTTTACTTACCCGTGACCTTTTTCAATTCAGCACCGCGTGCGTCAGCAGATCTTTTCCCCCCTCTCTTCCGGGTTTCGGTTTGTTTTGCTGGGGCACTGTTTGTTTTAAATATGTAATTATTTAGTGTGCAAAGTCTGAGTGAGCACAGGTTCACATTAAAGCTACAGTTATATTGCCTTTTGCCCATGGTGTCTGTATTGAAGTCTAGTGATAATTAGTATAATGTAGGGAGCCAGTGACCCAGTACAGCAGCAAGGGTATAGCTATACGCAAACAAGTGCAAACCACAAAACTGTTCTGGGGTTCAGGTTTTATGGCAGGCTAGTGCAGTATGAGAAATAACAATGGGGTTATACAATTAATGTGGACTAATATTTTATGCTATTAATTGAGTGATAAAGATAGATTAGATAGATAGATACAGTAGGTAGATAGATAGATAGACCGACCATCCTATACAAGGATCCTGGGATGTGTGGTCACAATCACATACCTCCCAACTTTCTGAGATGGGAACACCTATTAGCAAAAGTATGTAGGTATAGGACACCTCCACTGTCATGCCCCCTTAAAGGAGAATTATGCAAAAAAAATGATTAGTTAAACCACAAGTGCTTTTTTTTCTACCACTACTATTCCTTTATATTGGCTTTTTAAATGTACAAATGCAGACATTTAGGAATTGAATTAAAGGTTTAGCAATGGGAGACAACTTTTTGATAGATAAATAGTGCATCTTATATATACAGCCACCCCCGAGAAATTTGTTGCCGGGCAGGTGAGAGAGCGGGCATCTCCACGAGCGGCTCCGCGGGCAGGCTAGAGTGAGCAGCTCCGCGGGCTTCTCCGCGGGCGGGTGAGAGAGTGGGTGGGCTGGGCGGCGCAGTTTGCGGGTGGTCAGCGCGGTTTGTGGGCGGGCGGGCCGGTTTGCCAGGTGGCTCAGTGTGTGTGTGTGTGTGTGTGTGTGTGTAGGCGGGTGAGAGTGAGAAAGCAGGCTCACTGCCCTGCATCCCTGCAGTAACTTCCGGCCTCACTGTGCAGGCAGCGTGGGCAGCAGAGAGAATACATTATCTCTCTGCTGTCTGACTCTGGGACAGCAAGAGACAAGCAAAACACCACCTTTGCAGGCAAGTGACAATCCGCAAGGTGTGGCAAGTGACGATCCGCAAGGTGTGGCAAGTAACAATCCACAACGTGTGGCAGGTGACATGGCAAGTGACAATTCGCAAGGTGTGGCAGGTGACAATCTGCATCTGGTGGCAGGCAAGTGACAATCCGCAATGTGTGGCAAGTGACAATTCGCAATGTGCGGCAAGTGACAATCCGCAACATATGGCAGGAGACGTGGCAAGTGACAATCTGCATCTGGTGGCAGGCAAGTGACAATTTGCAACGTGTGGCAGGCGACGGTGGCAAGTGACACGCTCAGGGCTCCCACTGATTCTGCATTATGGTGAGTTGAACCATTTAATTTTTTATTAAACTGTAATAATAGAAATAATGCGTTTCAATCATCCTGTCACCATAACAACCATGGTGCCGTGATGATTGAAGCGCCAACACCAGCGATTGTCCTGACAAATTGCCCACAAAAAAAAGTATTTTCTGGCAGTGCCCCTCCCGAGACTAGACTCTGGATCCTCCCCAGTATAGGTATATGCATCAGACAAAAACGAGGGACAAATTAAGAGGAATGAGGGACAGAGGGACACTATTCCAAATCAGGGACAGCCCCTCGAAATCAGGGACAGTTAGGAGCTATGTAATCATTACATGCAATTAAGAACAGACACATCAGAATAAATGCCATATTAAAATAATTTTTGTCAGTGGCAATCCAATCACAGAATGCCGCCAATATAAGTGACAAGATGGGACAGAGCAGCAGAAAAGGCAACTAATAAAGTTGCGGTGAACCATGTACTAAGATAACAACAAACTGACAAGGGCATGGCCATGCTATATTTGGGCTCTGTATATGGAATAATACCAGAATACCAAGCAAGCAGGGGCATAAAGAACAACATTTTAGACTAGAGAGGCTGTATACAGGTGTACAGGAACACAAGAAGGGTAGAACAAGATATGGGCAAGAATGCTGCTGGGGAGACAGAAAGATAAACCCTCCCAGAAGTTAGGGATGCATACAGTACACTGCAGGACACAACTATTGGTGCTCTCTAAAAACATGCTGGAGAACAGGGCATAGATAGATAGATAGATAGATAGATAGATAGATAGATAGATAGATAGATAGATAGATAGATAGATAGATAGATAGATAGATAGATAGATAGATAGATAGATAGATAGATAGATAGATAGATAGATAGATAGATAGATAGATAGATAGATAGATAGATAGATAGATAGATAGATAATTATTATTAGAGCTTAAAGCAGTTTTACACACTTCAGCTAATAGATAATATCAGGTTGCAATTTTCCATCTGTGTTAGTGACAAGTCATCCAGATGGTACTTTTTAAACATCTGTCACATGGAAAAAGTGAACACATTTTCTTCTCCGTGAATCATTTGGTGAATTATTTTAATGCTGGGAAATCATTTCTGCACTACATGTAGGCAAATAAACAGACACATAAAAGGTCATAAACACTCAATGGATACAAGAAAATAATAGCAAATCTGACGGAGAGACGAACCTGCTGTTCTTCCTGACAAAACGATGATGTCTTAAATGGCGCTGTTTGTCATAACCACACGCTTTTATTATAGAACCTCTAAGCACTGCTATGGCTGGAGTCTTGTGGTTGCTTCTAATATGATAATGGTTTAAATCTACAGGCTCTTGTACAGAAAGATGTTTTTTAATTTTCTCCAAAAAATAAAATATATATATGAAATACACAAAAAAGAAAATTATATATAAATAACAAGATATACATAGTACATGTAAACCCTAAATGTTTGTCATTTATTTTGCTAGAGCAGATTGTGTAAGAATTCTTTAATAAAACAATGTTTTCATTTTTTTTTTTTTTACTTTGTTCCTCTGATCTTCTGTAGGAATGAGCTTCTTGTTCGAGTCGAACTCATGTTCGACTCGAACATCGTATGTTCGACCGTTCGTCAAATTACGAACATTATGGGCCGTTCGTGTGTCACGGCGTATAATTCACTGCGGCATTGCAGTGCATTGCTGGCTGATGATTGGCCAAGCATGCACTATGACCCGCATGCTTGGCCAATCACAACGCGCAAAAAACGGAGAGCCATAATTGGCCAAAGTCAGGGTGGCTTTGGCCAATTATGGCTCAGGGGGTTTAGAACACCCCCACACTATATAAGGCCACCTGGAAGTTGGCCTTATGTAGTGTGTTGCGGTGGTTAAGAGTGGACAGAGAGAGACTGAGAGAGAGACTTTTTTTTAAGTTAGATAGAGCAGGCAGGCAGGCAGGCTAGTCAGTTAAAGTTACAGTGTGTAGAGGATATATATGCATCCCAGGTGTTGTGTATATATATTTATACACTGTATTGAGTTTAGCTAGATCCACTCTTCCTAATATACTGGCAGTGACAGGCAGGCAGGTGATTGTGCTAGCTGCAGTATTCTCACTTGGTGTACTGTGTCCTCTGCACAGTGTGCACCTAAAGCTACGTCAATAGATTTGCTGGTGTTCTCATATTAATACCACAGGCAGGGATCTGCTCATATTAATACCACAGGCAGGGGATCTGCAAGTATTTCTAGTGGTGTACTGTTTCCTCTGTACAGTGTGCACCTAAAGCTGTGTACAGCAAGATTCTGTGTACAGCAAGATTTGGGTCTAGTGGAAGGAATTTAGACCTCTCTTTTTTGTTATTATCCAGCTGGTGTGCTTGGGGGACAGGAGCCACACTGGGCCAGAGGTTCTGTCAGCTCTGCAGGGGCAGGCTCAGAGGTGGTTGACGCCACGCCAGCTTAAGCCAGGAATGGTGGTTTGCAACAATGGCACCAACCTCCTCTCCGCCCTGCGACAGGGACAACTGACCCATGTGCCCTGTTTTGCTCATGTCCTTAATTTTGTGGCGCAGCGGTTCTTGGGCAGGTATCCGGGCTTGCAGGATGTCCTGAAGCAAGCCAGGAAAGTCTGTGTGCATTTCCGACGGTCATATAATGCCAGTGCTCGGCTGGCAGACCTCCAAAGAGAATACAACCTGCCCAAGAACCACCTAATCTGTGGCATGCCCACCAGGTGGAACTCTACGTTAGCCATGCTGCAGTGGCTGCACACACAGCAGAGGACCATCAATGAGTATCTGTGCCAATATGGCAGCAGAACTGGGTCAGGGGAGCTTGGTTTTTTTCCCCACGCCAGTGGGCCATGATCAGGGATGCATGCACTGTCCTTTCACCATTTGAGGAGGCCACAAGGATGGTGAGCACTGACAGTGCATGCATCAGTGAGACTGTCCCTCTTATTTACATGTTGGAGAACACGCTGCGTGGAATAATGAACAGGGCCCTTGAGGCAGAACAGAGGGAGGAAGAGGAGGACTTCCTTACCTCTCAAGGCCCCCTTTATCCAGACAGTGTTCCTGCTTCCCTGCCTATCACACAGGAAGAGGACGAGGAGGAGGAGGAGGATTGTGTCAGCATGGAGGTGGAGCCTAGCACTCAGCATCAGCAGCAGTCTTCAAGGGATCAATTGCAGTCCCAAGGAACCCATGGACTTGTATGTGGCTGGGATGAGGTGGCTGCGGATCATGTCATCCTCAGTGACCCAAAGGACTCCGCACCGAATGCCTCAGCAAACCTACGTTGTATGGCCTCCCTGATCCTGCAAAGCCTGCGGAAGGATCCTCGTATTCGTGCTATCAAGGAGAGGAATCATTAATGGCTGGCAACTCTCCTTGATCCACGTTACAAGAATAAGGTTGCGGACCCTATCTTGCCGGCGCAGAGGGAGCAGAAGAGAAAAAACATCTTCGGGAGGCCTTGCAGAAAGGTCTGTGCAACGCGTTCCCAGAGACTGGGGGGGTTACAAAATCCTGGTCCTGGACAACAAGTTGCTGAGGCTTTGGTCAGTCACAGAAGGAGTGGTGGAGAAGGTGGCCGTCTGACCGATGTGTTCAGACAATTTTTTAGTCCGCAGCCCCAAGGTATGACCGGTTCCAGCAACCATCGACAGCGTCTGTTTTACATGGTGCGAGAATACCTAGGGGCAAGATCAGACTTGGACACCTTTCCCACCGAAAATCCTCTGGCTTACTGGGTCTTGAGGATGGATCACTGGCCAGAGCTTGCACAGTATGCAATTAAGCTACTGGCTTGTCCTGCATCCAACGTTCTTTCAGAACGCACAGTCAGTGCTGCTGGAGGCTTTGTAACCGATCACAGGGTGCGCCTCTCCACCGACTAGGTCGATCGACTGACCTTCATAAAAATGAATCAGTCTTGGATCACCACCAGCTACCAAGCACCTGATGCTGATGTAACTGAATAATGTTTTTTGAAATGTCAGATCCCTTCAAGACTGCCTATGCTGATGCTGAGTGACTATACTGTTATGCTGAGTGACTATCCTTTTCCTCCTCAATGATCATGCTGATAGCTTGTAAGAACATTTTTGGTTCTGGGCACCGCCACCAGTGGCTAAGGCCCAATTTTTCTGCCCCTGTTTAACAGGGGCGTGTAATTACAATTTTTGATGCAATACTTTGCAGCGGGCTCATTCCTGCGCTCCAACTAGAGTATCTGTGAGGGGTTGCAGTGTTGTGGCACCAGGGCCTAAGGCCCAATTGTTCTGCCCCTGTTTAAAAAGGGCATGTAATTACAATTTTTGATGCAATACTTTGCAGCGGGCTCATTCCTGCGCTCCAACTAGAGTATCTGTGAGGGGTTGCAGTGTTGTGGCACCAGCACCACCATCACCACCAACAAAGGCCCATTTTTTCTACCACTGTTCAACAATGGCATGCAATTACAATTCTTTATATAATAGTTCACATAGACATATAGACACCCAGCAGGTACGATATTTAAAGGAATTTTTCATTTTTTTTTCACTTTAGGCATCATTAAAATCACTGTTCCATTGATACATGTTCCCTGGGGCAAGACCTGGGTTCTCAAACCCGTTTTCCTCCAATAACTTGAATATTAGGCTTTAAAATTAGCACTTTTGAATTGGAACGTTCGAGTCCCATTGAAGTCAATGAGGTTCTAAATGTTTGCGCCAACGGGGGGGTGTTCGGCTTATCCCTACTAATCAGGACTTGAAAGAATGCAAACATGTAATGAAAACGTTATTAGTGTCGTATGCACAGTGAGGGCAGTGTGCAATACATACAAAATAGAATACAATTATATACAGAACTTACAAATGTCCTTTACAGTTTCCTGTCTTTTGATCAATATTTTGATCATTAACCATACCTGCTATTAGACATGTGCACACTGAAACATTTTGTGTCAGAATTTCATTTTAGTCCGAAAAATAAATTTATTTAGTTACTCCCGAAATTAGTTTTTAGTTATTTTGTTTCGTTAAAAAAATGCAATCGTCCGAAAATCTGAAATAATTAAGGTTGAATCTGACATTGAAGGCTTATGGTATCTGTCGAATGTTCTAAGAAGATTCGACAGTGCAGCTAAACTGTACGACTCTGCAATTGTACATTTCCGGTCGAATGTTCCGCCTACAAGCTATAGAAGAATTCTAATGTATGACACTAGTAATAATTATATTTATAAATTATTATTACTAGTCAACCAACATTCTAATTCTTCTATAGCCTATGGGCCGAGCATTTGACCGGAAATGTACAATTGCGGCGTCGTACAGTTTAGCTGCTTGTCGAATCTTCTTAGAACTTTCGATAGGCACCATAAGCCTTCAATGACAGATTCAACTTTTGTATGTTTTTCGCTGCTTCATCGAATCTTCGTCGTTCATGTCGAATGGTCTACCCCAACACTGTCTCTAAAATGTTGAATCTTTTCTCTCTATGTCAAATCTTTCTTGGGCGTAAACTGAAGGATGGATGGCCGCACTCCAAACCAAACAGGTTGTCTTTATTTAAACGAACAGCAAAACATACCAGATCACAGCAACAGAAACAGGAGGATAACCGACGTTTCGCACTGACTTAGTGCTTATTCTCTATGTAGAATAATCTTAGACTAATAGAGTTAAGGTTAGGCACATTCGACAGCAGATTCGATAGACACAGATTGTTACTGTCAGCGTCATGCCGAATCTATATCGAACTGTATATATCGAACTGTTGTAGCAACGAAAATGAAAATAAAGCATTTTTTATGTTTCGTTTTCGTTTGTTAAATACCCGAAATTCGGACGAAAATGCATTCAGACGAAAACGAATGCACATGTCTACCTGCTATCACCTTTAACCTGGAACCTTCACACGCTTAGGTGTAGGTAGTTCTGGCCAAAGAGGCAAAACTCCATTGTGAAGAATATAATAGCTGAGCAGCTTTTTTCATTACAAAATTACTTTTCATTGTGAAAAACAAATGGTTGATAAGACATAGTACTGGCTGCATAGTACTGTACTGGCTGTACACTCCTGTGGTAAGAATGGTCTTCTAGCTTAATTGTTGGCATGCTGACTTATCAGCATATGTAAACAGACAATTCTACATAAAATGCAAGATGTACAAAAGACAAATATGACTTCAATATGGCTAAACTACATTTCTTAATTATATATATATCCCTTACAATTAAATAATTTGAATAAATAGTACCCTAGACTGTGATTCCAAGAGGGAAATAAATGAAACACAGGGATGTCTTAATTAATAATTCTTGCAGTGTCTGCTGTGGATCCAGGTGACTTTTCCTTCAAATTTTGCACAACTGTACATTAAATAGTTGCTGTATTGAGTCTCCAAACATTTCCTTATATATAAATGTCTCTTAACAATCCACAAATCCCCTGGCTTTAGTTTTAGATCCTTCCAAACTGTTAGGATCTGGAATTGGGGGGGAAACATAAAATTAGTTTGTCAAAAACCTTAAAAGATCAGCAACATTCTCTGTGAGACCCAAATGGAGGATTTCAGCTGCTGAGACAAAATATAAGCAAGTGAGTAACACACTCCCAAACCAAATACCATAGGGAGAGAGTCCAACACCCCCTTAGGGGCTTGATAAAATATAAGAAAACATTTGGGCAAAAGTTTCCTAGTTTGTAACTCGACTTTGTCCGCTACATTGTAGACATTAAGGGGGAGGGGTGTAAAAATAAAACCTCAAAACTTCTAGTAAGGACTCTAGTATAAAAATTATTTCCTCTGTTACTCTCTGTGGATTCTGCACTCTGTGCTTACAAACTACTTCTGATAACACTTTTTACTGGGGCCTTTACAGTAGCATTTGCCACTGGACATCCAGAAAACATGTCCATACAGACAAAATGCATATTCATAAGATCCTGACTTGGGCATCTGGATATACTGTATCTTTTTGTAATCTCTGGAAGGGATGTTCAGCTTTTGGTAACACCTTTGGTAACAGGTAAAACAAGAAGTGGTATATTATAAAAACAACTGTGGTGAACCCTGTCTCTATCCAATGTTCATTTACTAAGGTAGCCATAATTGCTTGTGACTGATGACACGTTCCATGTGTCAAGCTGGAGGGGAAAAAAGTGTCTGGCAGACATAAAAGATCACATTTTTTCAAAGTTATGTTTCATAAGAAGTTGCCCCCTGTGGACCACTTGTTCTTCTCATTCTGGGGTCCTTAAAGTTGAATTATTAGTCCCAGCTATACTGGGCCAGAACTAGGGTGGAATCTGTCAGTTGCACAGACCCATCAAGTGTCCGGGGCTGTGATGCAGGATCCTTAGTTGCCTGGTCTGCTTCCATGTGTGAGTTTTAATGTTAGTATGGCTACCTCAGCAAGAACCTGGAAGGCTGAAAACAGCCAATCAATTTAACTTAGCATGCTTGATTGGTTTACATGCTGAAGTAAAAACAAACTTCTGACCCTTCCAATGGAACCAAAAGCCCTCTATAGCTCGACTATCTATATAAATATATACTCTTTTTATAGCTCGTAGGCTTGCACGATCTCAGTGTAAAATGCTGCTACTAATGCTGCCCAGCTCTGCCCTATTGTTGTGTACAGATGACTCACCTGCAGACCCTGTGTTTACATGTAAAAAAACGACATTCATATGTAAATAACGGGAGCATTCATATGTAAATAGCGGTGGACGGCGGCAATTATATGTAAATAAAGGCGGCATTCATATGTATATCATGCCCCTCTGCAGATATGCTGTAACCTCTAGCAACCAATCAGTGAGTAGTATTACTGTACAGTAATCTCTAGCAACTAATCAGCAAGCAGAAATCATGTGCTGTAACCTATAGAAATTAATCAGTGAGCCGTAATGTGTGCTGTAACCTATAGCAACCAGTCAGTAAATGGTAATGATATGCAAGAAAAAATGTTGCCCAGGGTCCAATCAATATTAAAGATGGCCTGCCTTTACCAACCTCTGGGTCCTCGGATGCCTAACCTGGCTCTAGCTTAAGCTAGTTATTGAGCCCTGAGCTTAAACTAGCTATATAATTCCGGGCCAGAAGGGACAAGGTTAATTAAAATAACAAGAGCTGCATACAAACACTATTGCAATAACAGGGTCACAAATGAATAGGGTAAAACACCTGCGCTGTCTGTGAATGGGAAAGGGAGGGGAAGGGAAGTGAAGGGAGCACTGCTGCAAACACTAGGAAGGTCTACCTTAATAGACAAAATATGAAATAATAAACAAGTGAAAAGTGTTAGCGCTGTGAAAAAAATATTTGTTAATACTAAAAATATAGGTATGTGAAGGAAAAAGGCACAAGTGACTAAAACTAGTGAAGTATTACAACATGATAGCAATAAAGTGAACAGTCTCTGAATATACAATGGTGGTACACATATGATCTTAGGCAAGGAAGTCCAAAAACAGAAGACCACACAGTCACTATTAGTTCTAATTCAACTGATGGATGGAGGAAGAAAAAACACTCAGATGGAAGAAGACCCCGCAACCGAATCTTGTGAGAAAGGCAAGCCGCACACCTTGAAGTATCACACACACCTCTAGTGGTCCCAGCAGCTCACCTCACAGCTGACATATATAGCCTGATCGGAAAACACTTTGCATATGGAAATCTGGTCTTATAGCGGATGTTTGTTCTTAGGTCCCAGTACAAGGCAGTACATGCAAGAAAGGAACATACAGCAAGATGGTGTAATACTGGTATACCAGGGAGCTTAGCGCGCAACCAGCACTAATTGCACTTACTAAAGTGAAAAAATGTAGAGCTTATCTCCACGAGCAGCGAGCTTGTCAGTGTCCTGCTTCTCCTCTTGCTTAGAGTCTCCCGTGTGTCCCGCTGGGGATGCTAAGTGACTCGAGTAGCGATGTCACAAGAAATAGATGGAAGGAGGGCACATCGCATAATCCAGTATACCAAGTAAAATATTTATTAACACAGCATATAAAAACTCACATTTGGGCAGGTATAAGGTGCATAGTATCCACAAGTAGCGAACTTGTTTGCCGTCCGTCAGGTGCTAGAGTGTGTCCAGCACTCCAATCCCGACGCGTATCGTCACACCACGTGACTTCACGCCCCTGTTTAAAAAACTGCGCCTTAGGTGGTGGTGGTGCCCTAAACCAAAAATATTGTTGGAAGCTAGCATCATCAGATTGAGGAGGAATAGGATAGTCAGCATAGGTACTAGTCTTGTCCTGGGAGAAGGGGACATTTGGGTTTTCACCCAGTGTCATCCTGACCTTCATTTGAGGTGGTCCTTGCATCTGCCCCTATGATCTAGTATTGCCCATACTCCTACTTTCAAGGTCGATCAGCACCCACCCAATCAGTTCTGAGGAAGCAAGTAAATCTTGCAAAACGCGTTGACTATTCAAGTATGGATGAACTGTGGATATGACCCCCTATACCTACGCTGAACTACATACATATATCTCCTATTGATGGACTTCTGTATATCTTACAAGTAGGGATGAGCCGAACACCCTACCGTTTGGTTCGCACCAGAACCTTCGAACGGACCGAACATTCGCGCAAACATTTAGAACCCCATTGACGTCTATGGGACTCGAACGTTCGAATTCAAAAGTGCTAATTTTAAAGCCTAATATGCAAGTTATTGTCGTAAAATGTATTTGAGAACCCGGTCTTGCCCCAGGGAACATGTATCAATGGAAAAAAAGTTTTAAAAACAGTCGTTTTTTTTTCAGGAGCAGTGATTTTAATGATGCTTAAATAAAAAAAAGAAGGAAAAATTCCTTTAAATATTGTACCTGCTGGGTGTCTATAGTATGACTTTAAATAGCACAATCACCTGCCTGCCAGTAAATTAGGAAGAACTGATCTAGCTAAACTAATGGAAAAAAAGTTTTAAAAACGAGTCCTGAAAAAAACAACCGTTTTTTAAAACTTTTTCCATTGATACATGTTCCCTCGGGCAAGGCCCAGGTTTTCAAAGACGTTTTCACAGGCATACTATAGACACCCAGCAGGTACAATATTTAAAGGAATTTTTCATATATTTTTTTTTTTTTTAATGTAAGCATCATTAAAATCACTGCTCCTGCGGAGCAGTGATTTTAATGATGCTTAAATAAAAAAAATATATATATTAAAATTCCTTTAAATATTGTACCTGCGGGGTGTCTATAGTATGCCTGTGATAACGTCTTTAAATAGCACAATCACCTGCCTGCCAGTAAATTAGGAAGAACTGATCTAGCTAAACTATACAGTGTATAAATATATGTACAACACCTGGGATGTATATATATCCTCTGCACACTGTAACATTAACTGACTAGCCTACCTGCCTGCTCTATCTACCTGCAAAAAATGACACTCTCTCTGTCTCTCTCTGTTCTCTGTCCGCCCTGCAGGCAGCCTTTTAAAGTGTGGGGCGTGTACTAAACCCCATAAACCATAATTGGCCAAAGCCACCCTGGCTTTGGCCAATTATGGCTCTCTGTTTTTTGCGCGCTGTGATTGGCCAAGCATGCGGGTCAAGAGTAGATCTGTGGAATTTCTGATCAGAAGTGGGATTTTTGAATACAAGTGGATGAGTTAAAAACCAGGAGTTTAAAACAAGAGTTAAGACAGGAGTCTTCTAAAACTGTAAGTAACTTCTTAAACTTCCTACAAGTAATTGTATTGTAACTGGGAAATGAGTGCTAGCAGGGTTAAAGGGTTTGCTCAGTGCACAGTGTGTCACATGTATGCAAAATTGGTGCAACAGCTCCAAGATGGATACCGCTGTGACAGATGTGAGCAGGTTGCCCTTCTGGAAGCTCGTATTAGAGATCTGGAGGAGCAAGTTGCAACACTGGGTAGAAATGACAACCTTGAAAGGGGTCCTCTGCTCGCTGAGCAGGTGGTCAGTAAGGTTGATGTGGAGGGTGGAGGGGCAAGTCAGGATTATCAGATAGGGAGATGGGTTAATGTAGTTAGAGGGAGTGGAAGGGGCGTGCAGAAAGGGAAGGCCAGTCCTGTATTTGTGCATCAAAACAAATTTGCCAATTTGGGTGATGATGTGGAGGTGGCAAACACAGAGGTGGCAGCCCTAGATGTTACTGCTACCCCTAACAGCCGGGAGAGCAACCCATCTAGTAGAGGTGGGGAGGGGAGTGCAGGTAGGCCTAGACAGTTGGTGGTAATAGGGGATTCTATAATCAGAAGGACTGATAGAATAATTTGTCGCCAGGATCGCTTCAACCGAATGGTTTGCTGTCTCCCTGGTGCCAGGGTTCGGCATGTGGTGGACCGGGTGGATAAATTACTGGGAGGGGCTGTGCATGACCCAGCTGTCTTGGTCCACGTTGGAACCAATGACAGTATACATGGAAGGTGGAGGCTCCTTAAGAATCAATTTAAAGAACTAGGCTGCAAGATGAAGGGAAGGACCTCCAAGGTGATATTCTCTGAAATATTGCCTGTGCCATGCGCAACACGGGAAAGGCAGGGGGAGATTAGAGAGCTGAATGCATGGCTAAAGACCTGGTGTAGGAAGGAGGGATTTGGGTTTCTAGAGCACTGGGATGACTTTTCATTGGGGTGCAACCTATATGCTAAGGACGGTTTGCACTTGAATTGAAGGGGGTCTGCTGTGCTGGGGGAGAGGTTTATGGGAATGCTGGAGGAGTATTTAAACTAGGATTGAGGGGGGAGGGTGAACTAGAATTACATCGGGTACACAGGTCAGCTAGGGGTCAGACATTAATGGAGAGTGGAATGGGGATAGATGGGGGGAGGGTTATGGCAGGTGACAAGAAAGTTCCCATGTTGCAAACAGCCATTGGAAATAATAGTGCCATTTGTACTACTATAAATTATATGAAAAACACTAGAGAAAAATGTAACAATACATTTAAGTGTTTGTTCACCAATGCCAGAAGTCTGCCAAGCAAAACAGGTGAGTTGGAAGCTCTGGTGCATGAGGAGAGCTATGATGTAATCGGTATTGCTGAAACTTGGCTTCAATCCTCACATGACTGGGCTATTAATATTCCTGGCTATGCTCTCTTTCGGAAAGACAGGGTAAAAAGGAAAGGTGGAGGGGTCTGTCTCTATGTGAGAAGTGACCTCAAAGCAAGCGTGAAAGAGAACCTGGTTGATGGAGAGTGTGATGAGGCTGAAGCATTATGGGTGGAACTGCATACAGATGTGCGTAGTTCAAAATTAATCATTGGAGTTTGTTATAAACCACCCAATGTTAATGAGGAGGTGGAGACTCAGCTCCTTGCACAGATGGAAAGGGCTGCAAGGGCTGGGACGGTGATAATAATGGGGGATTTTAACTACCCAGAAATTGACTGGATTAATGGCACTTCTGGGACAGTTAAAGGACAACAATTTAAAAACCTATTGCAGGACAATTTTATGGTGCAGTTTATTGAGGCCCCAACTCTGTTGGACCTGATAATCTCAAACCATGCAGAGCTTATTACTAATGTTCAGATAAAGGAACACCTGGGTAGCAGTGATCATAACATGATTTCATTTAATGTTAACTATAAGCAAGAAATACATACAGGAAATATTAAAACACTACATTTTAAGAGAGCAAATTTTCCAAGGATGAGGGCCGCTCTCCAGGACTTGGACTGGGAGGGACTATTGACACAGATGAACACAGAACAGAAATGGGAATTTTTCAAAAAGACTGTGTGGAACCTCACTGCAAAGTATGTTCCCATGGGCAATAAGTTTAAAAGGCTAAAAATAAAACCTATGTGGCTCACGGGCAAAGTTAAAAAAGCTATAAACAATAAGAAAGTAGCTTTTAAAAAATTAAAAAATGAAGGAACACTAGTGTTGTTTAAATGTTACAAAGAATATAACAGGATATGTAAAAAGGAAATCAAGGATGCAAAAATTCAAAATGAACGACAGATTGCAAAAGATAGTAGGACAAACCCCAAAAAATTCTTTAAATATATTAATAGTAAAAAGGTGAAGTCTGAGCATGTAGGCCCCTTACAAAATAATCTAGAGTGGGTGACTGGGGACAAAGAGAAGGCAAATTTATTAAATGCTTTCTTCAGCTCTGTGTATACAATGGAGCATGGGGGAGCTCATGTCCATAATGGGGGTGGGAGTGACACAGCCCCAAATCCACAATGGCTCAAAAGTGATATGGTCCAGAAATATTTAGACAGAATAAAGGTGGATAAAGCACCTGGACCCGATGGCATCCACCCACGGATCCTAGGTGAGTTGAGCTCTGTCATTTCAAAGCCACTGTATCTAATATTTAGGGACTCATTAATGACAGGAATAGTACCACTGGATTGGCGTAGAGCCAATGTGGTGCCTATATTTAAAAAGGGAACAAAGTCTTTACCAAGTAACTATAGACCTGTTAGTCTAACTTCTATAGTTGGGAAGATACTGGAACGTTTAATAAAAGACCATATGGATGAGTTCTTGCAGGAAAAAAACTATTTAAGCAGCAGACAACATGGATTCATGAAAGACAGAAGTTGTCAGACAAACCTGATTTCCTTTTATGAAGAGGTAATAAAACCCTGGACAGAGGAGTGGCTGTGGACGTGATATATTTGGATTTTGCAAAAGCGTTCGATACAGTTCCGCACACATGGCTCATGTGTAAGGTAAGGTCTACAGGATTGGATATATCAGTTTGTAAATGGATAGAAAATTGGCTGAAAGACAGAATTCAGAGAGTCGTGGTTAATGATTCTTACTCTGAATGGTCCAAGGTTATCAGTGGTGTACCCCAAGGTTCAGTGCTGGGACCCTTACTTTTCAATATATTTATAAATGATATTGGGTCTGGGATCAAAAGTAACATTTCTGTCTTTGCAGATGACACCAAGCTATGCAATGGAATAACGTCCTTGCAGGATGTCGCCAATTTACAAGCCGACCTCAATGCTCTGTCTAATTGGGCGACTGAGTGGCAGATGAGGTTTAATGTTGATAAATGTAAAGTTATGCACTTGGGGGCTAAGAATATGCATGCATCATACATACTAGGGGGAGTACAACTGGGGGGATCTGTAGTGGAGAAGGATCTGGGGGTTTTAGTTGATCATAAGCTCAATAATGGCATGCAATGCCAAGCTGCGGTTTCCAAAGCGAGCAAAGTCCTTTCTTGTATTAAGAGAGGTATGGACTCCAGAGACAGAGATATAATTTTGCCCCTGTACAAATCATTAGTAAGACCTCATCTGGAATATGCAGTTCAGTTTTGGGCACCAGTTCTCAAAAAGGATATCGGAGAACTGGAGAAAGTGCAGAGAAGAGCAACCAAACTGATAAGAGGCATGGAGGAGCTCAGCTATGAGGAAAGATTAGAAGAACTAAATCTATTCACTCTTGAGAAGAGGAGAATTAGGGGGGATATGATCAACATGTACAAATATATAAGAGGTCCATACAGTGTACTTGGTGTTGAGTTATTCACTTTACGGTCAACACTGAGGACAAGGGGGCACTCTTTACGTCTAGAGGAAAAGAGATTTCACCTCCAAATACGGAAAGGTTTTTTCACAGTAAGAGCTGTGAAAATGTGGAACAGACTCCCTCCAGAGGTGGTTCTGGCCAGCTCAGTAGATTGCTTTAAGAAAGGCCTGGATTCTTTCCTAAATGTACATAAAATAACTGAGTACTAAGATTTGTAGGTAAAGTTGATCCAGGGTAAATCCGATTGCCTCTCGGGGGATCAGGAAGGAATTTTTTCCCCTGCTGTAGCAAATTGGATCATGCTCTGCTGGGGTTTTTTGCCTTCCTCTGGATCAACTGTGGGTATGGAGTTGGGTGTATGGGATTGTATTGTGTTTTTTATTTTGTTTGTTTATTTTTTTTGTGGTTGAACTGGATGGACTTGTGTCTTTTTTCAACCTGACTAACTATGTAACTATGTATAGTGCATGCTTGGCCAATCATCAGCCAGCGATGCCGCAGTGAATTATGGTCTGTGAAACGTAACTCGAATTTGGCTCGAACGACCCGTTTTGTTCGTATTTCCACAAACGATCGAACATACAATGTTCGAGTCGAAAATGAGTTTGACTTGAATATGAAGCTCATCCCTACTTACAAGTTTGTGTGATTGGATCTCTATCTCCATGCTTGGGACTGGGTATTTGTTTGGTCTACTGAGCGAGCCGTAGAGGATGCTACAATGATTTAAAATTTGATGAGGTTTTTGGAATCTTTTGAATAAAGTTTGTTATACATTTTTAATTAACATTGAGTGTGCCATAGCATCCTCTCACGATGGGTTTACTTTAAAGCTGCTTTTCTCCTGCACCCCCTCCCTTTTTTTATGTTTCTAGGCAGAATATTCCTACGGTTAAATATATATGAACACTGATCTGTTCCCAGAATGCTGAAATCCTCCACACATTCTCCCAGGGAAACAACTTAACCCTTCTTTATCTCTGGTTTGGAGCTGCACATAATTAATATGATTGTAAAGCTGCCTAAATATTCCCCATAACAGCTGAAAAACTAATGTGTTAATTTTGTGCTCAAATCTTCCTGCCTTGTCTCTTAATTACAGTTCTCCAGGCCAAAATCTGCCAGCTGCCTCCTCTGCCAGGGATAAGCAAATCAACTGTATAAGGCACTTATCAAGATGTACTCAGAGCATTAAATGAACTCTGAAAATAGAAATCTTATTAGGCAGAAAGTTAGTGACTTGCAGCACTGGGAAATGTTACATTTGCCCTCCATTCATAGTCAAGCTATTTTGCGCTCATTACACCTTATCAATACATTTATATATTTTTGAGTGCTTAGAATTTTCATTCCAGTGTGTCATCTGCTGCAATTTCCCTGAAATGTGTGTATATTATCTGCACAAAATAAGTCAAGGAGGGGACCAGTCAACCAAATTGGAAAAAAAATTACAGAGCTGAACAGCTTCAGACATTAAACACATTCATTTCTGGTATGGCTTATCTTAACTTTTCACATGAAAAGAATTTCATCAAAATTTAAACGACTTGGGCAATTTTTCCACTGGTATATATTTTTTTATTTATATATATATATATATATATATATATATATATATATATATATATATATATATATATATATATATATATATATATATATATATATATATATATATATATATATATATATATATTAGCCTTCTCTGGTTAAAGAGATTATAAATGTTTATTATTTTTTAGAAAACTTCACTAAAATTTTAAAAATTACTTTTCAACTTAATTTTACAGCCAAGTTTGAATTTCTACAGATGTCAGATGTCAAATTCAAATGTTGCTTCTTAGATACTGCAGCAGTAAAAAAATATATAAGTTTCCCTAGTGTGGTCGGCTTGTGGCTTTTTATTCAGAACACTGCACATAACTTAAAGTCAAATTACAGGCATCCAGAGCATTTATTTTGTAACATACTGTAGCCCCCTGGTCCTAAACTGGGGCTACAAGGCAAATGTAGTTTTTGTCTGGGCTGTAGGCAGCTAAGACTGATTGTACAGTTAATATCTGGTAGACATGTGCATGACGAAAAAAAATTTTTTATTCATTAATCTAGTTATTTTGTTTAGTTAAATTTGTTTGATTCATTCAATTCGTTTTCGGAATTTCTATTTCGAATTTTCAAATTTACCGATTTTTTTCAATTCAAAGCGATCAAAACGATACATTTTTGAATCCGTCGAAACTAAAATCTTATATTGTTTTCGATTCGAATGCAGCAAAGTGAACTAACAAAATAAAAATCTTCATCAAATGAATACAATAACTCTTTAAATCACCTTTGGCTTAACAAAAACAGCATTCTTTTGAAATGATACTCCAATAACACACACAGTCTTTGATTTCAGCAATATGTGTAGTGAGAATTCGACTGGAGTTCAATGTAAAATTAGATTTGAATTTCAGTCAGAATTTCTGAAATTCGGACCAATTTTGTTACGTTATTTGGAGCATTCGGTAAAAGTTGTTTATATTGTAATTCGGGTATTTGGACATATCAGAATCTCCGAATAACGAAAAATGTGTCCGAAAATTAATTTGGAACTAAACAAACCACACATGTTTAATATCTGGCTTTTCCCTAAACTCTATTGGTTTGTGCATTTCTCACTGTCGCTAGTAGGGGTCACTGGTATAAGACAGTACAACTAGACTGAGTTATGAATATTTATATGTCTTCCATGCAGCCCAGTAGGAGGGACATGACCACTGGTGCATTCTGGGAGAGGATATATATATTTGGGCTGGACCATGTGCTCGCTCTTGCCTCACGCTTGAGGAGGTTCTGCTGAAGTGAGCTCTGCATGTAGGCCCAGAAGCCTGTCTGGACCCTATCATGACGTGGTTCTGAGACTGTCTTGCCCAGTGTGAAATGAGCCAACCCAAGGTGAGAAGAGCCAGGGGAGGACCCTTGCTGGAGAGAGCCAGGATGAAGGCTGGACCCTCAGAAGGGTTCTGGTCACTAGTTTGGAGGATGCATCAGAATCTATGTGCTTGCAGTGTTGCCCGGTCGGCTTAAAGATTCTGACACTGTGAAGCTGTTATTTTTCTGGATCTGAGGAGCCTGTAAGTGATCTGCCATGGTATCTGAGACCCCTACCCCTCTCTCCTACTACCTTCTTTTCAAGTTCAACATTAAAGCTTTTAAAAGATCAAAAGTGACTGGCACCCAATCTATGTTCAAAACTCCCCATTAAAGCCATGGAATGAGTCCTGGGGTAAATGCTAGCTTGCTCCCTGCCTCTGGAGGTTTCACCCTGCCTTTAGAAGACCCAGGGGGGAGCTACGATACTTTTAAGGAAATGTGGGGGATAATTCACAAAGCTGTTGTATATATTTTAATAAGTTTAACTTTAAAACATATATGTGTAGCACCCTGGGGTTTAGTCAAGGAGCTCCTCACAAATTTACTTGCCAGGTATAGTTATCTTGATCGATTGATAGAGATCTATTGATTTCTCCCCAAGATATCCTTGTTGCATTTTTCTCTTCTACCTCTAGTTGGCCGATTACTTGGTGGTACTATATATGAGAAGGGCAATCCAAGGTCAGGTTATGAGTATATGGGGTATCTCAGCCAATGGGCAGGGGTTTTCTTGAATCCCTTGGCCTGCTGGGAGAACCTATATATTCGGGGGAGGCCCGGGTTATTTATGTTCTGTGCCACCTGGACGGCTGTCAGGGTGGACGCGTGCCATATGTCCGGGGCTGCTAGGCCGGAGATTGGACCTATCCCAGGGGCATCTGGCTGCCAGGCTGTGTGAGGGCCTATCCAGAATTAAGAGAGATGCGCAGGGTTGGGATTGCAACTTGCAGTCCAACCAAAAGTGATGGTTCTGCCAGCCGGAGAACCCGTCATTGGTCGGAGGATACCAGGGATATTATTGTTACTATCATGTTTTATTGTTATTATTATGCTTATCATCTAATCTTGATACTAGCATTGTATGTATGTTTACATTATAATATTAATAAATTCCCTAATTACCCTCTCGCTACCATGTGCTTCACACAAAGTCCCACCTTCCTTGTTCTCCCCCTATTTTACACTTGGGTATAGTGGGTTTATAATTGAAACATGAATATTTGCATTAGTAAAATAATATTTTAATTTTATTTAATATTATATTATTACTAGGCATTTTGCAGCCAGCTTAAAAAAAGTATTTATGCCCCCTGAAATTTTCCACATTTTCTCATGTTACAACCAAAAGCGTAAACGTATTTTATTGGGATTTTATAAGATAGACCAGCTCAAAGTTGCACACATAGGTGTGTGCAGCCTATTGGATTAGGGTGTGCACAATTAAGCTCAAACACGTGTGTGTGTGTCTACATATATATGACCCCCGGCAAATTGATCTCCCTGCCCCGCACAGTGAAAGAGAAGAGCATAAACACTTCTCTTATGGCAGAGCCAGTAAGAGGGAGATCTTTCCCATGCCTCTGCAGCTACACAGAGCAATAACACTAATGCGCATGGGGTGATTAGGGTGTGCCTGGGCACATCCGGAACACCCTGTGCGCACGCCTATGGTGGCACATAATTATGAAGTGGAAAGAAAATGATCTATGGTTTTCAAAATATTTCATAAATAAATATCTGAAAAGTGTGGCGTGCATTTGTATTCAGCCCCCTTTACCCTGATACACCTAACTAAAATCTAATGGAGCCAATTGCTTTCAGAAGTCACCTAAAACCCTCAGAGGTTTGTTAGAGAACCTTAGTGAACAAACAACATCATGAAGGCCAAGGAACACAACAGATAGGTCAGGGATAAAGTTGTGAAGAAGTTTAAAGCAAGGTTAGGTTATAAATAATGGAAAGAATATGGCACAACTGCAAACCTACCAAGACATGGCCGTCCACCTAAACTGACAGGCCGGGCAAGGAGAGCATTAATCAGAGAAGCAGCTAAGAGGCCCATAATGACTCTGGAGGAGCTACAGAGACCCACAGCTCAGGTGGGAGAATCTGTCCACAGGGAAAATATATAGCTGTGCACTCCACAAATCTGGCCTTTATGGAAGAGTGGCAAGAAGAAAGCCATTGTTGAAAAAAAGACATAAGAAGTCCCATTTGCAGTTTGCGAAAAGCCATGTGGGGGACACAGCAAACGTAGAAAAACATGCTCTGGTCAGATAAGACCAAAATTGAACTTTTTGGCCTAAAAGAAAAACGCTATGGGCCAGATTCTCAAAGGAGTTATGCCGGCGCATCTTGAGATGCGCAGCGTAAGTGTACAGATGCGCCGTCGTATCTATGCGCCGTACCCACAGAACCAGATACGCCTGAAAATAGGCTTGTTCCGATCGGCGCAACTTTTGTACGCCGGCGTAGCGTAGGCGCATATTTACGCCGAGAGCACCCAGCGCTCCCATTGATTTCCTAATCAAATATGCAAATGAGGAATATACGCCGATTCCCGAACGTACGACCGGCCGACGCAGGCTACGTGCGGTGCGCGTAAGCTGTACGTCCGGTCTAAACTTGCCCCTCATAAAAGCAGGGGCAACTTTGCACCAGACGTGTGCAGGTCAGCTGGAGAGCAGCTTTAGCAGCACCCTTACGGACGAGCTGAGCAACCACACTTGCAGGACAAGACTTCTGTATGCCAACATGCCAGGGGCAGGCATGGTCATAGCACAACTAGTGTGCGCCCAGGCGCTTAGAAGGAGAAGGAGGAGGGCACGGGAGCAGATTTATCGAATGCCAGTAAACGTCTTTGCCATCGGTGAATCAGAGGTGTATCGCCTCTTCAGATTCAACACGGAAGCCATCCTGGAAATAACCACAATCCTGCAGGATGACATCACCAGCCCAACACAACGCTCACATGCAGTGCAACCACTGATCAAGGTCCTGGTAACACTGCATTTCCTTGCCAGTGGATCTTTTCAGCGGACAAGTGGATCTGTGGCTGGGATGTCACAAACCAGCATGAGCAGATGTGTGCACCAGGTTGTCCCCGCAATCCTCAGACGCATGTCCAATCACATTGTCAGACCCACCCAGGAGAATCAGCGGAATAAGGCAAGGGAGGATTTTGTCAGAATTGCAGGATTCACATGCACTGTGGGGGCCATTGATTGCACACATGTGGCAATACAGCCCCCCCGTGAGACAGAGCACATATACCGCAATCGGAAACATTGGCATTCAATCAATGTACAGGTGATAGCCGATGCCCAAGGCCTCATATGGCACGTCCGTGCCAAACACCCAGGATCCAGCCATGACAGCTACATATACCGCCAAAGCGACATCCCAACAGAATGGCTGGTTGGTGAGTGACATGGGTGACATGGGTGTCAGGTATGACTGTCCCCCCCATGATGCAGACATCACGAGGGGCACATGCACGACTAACATCCTCCTGTCTTTTCCCTTCCATATGCACTTGGACCCCATCTCATGACTCCATACCGGAACCCCCAAACCCCAATAGAGGAAAGTTACAATGCTGCACACATAAGTACCCGTGGAGTGGTGGAACGCACATTTGGCCTCCTGAAGTCCCGTTTCCGATGCCTGGATAAGTCTGGGGGGACCCTGTTGTATTCCCCAAACTTTGTGTGCCAGATCATCGGTGCATGTTGCATTCTGCACAACTTCGCCATGAGAAGGGGCCTGCAGATAGAGCTACGTGATGACCTGACCCCCGAACCCGACAATCCCCCCCTGACCGAGGATACCCCGTCTGCTGAGGGATCAGCAATCAGGAGATGCCTCGTTGAACATCTCTTTGAGCGTTAAACACACACATTAATCATGACACAAGTAGAATGCATGCATGCACACCACTGTGGTCCCTAGCACACACACCCCACATCCTCATCGAATTGGATTAGACCCAAGTAAACCACATGGTATTAGGGAGCAGCAACGCCACGCCAAGGCTCCAATTATGTCACTGTACATTCATACACCTTTCACATGGCAGAGGGTGACACCCCTTTGCTGGCAGGAGTTTCACCCCCCCCCATTCACACACCAGTCACACTATTCTGCACGCCTCACCGTGTGCATTTTGAAACAAAAATAATAAAAAACTCTTTACCAGAGCAATTAAATAATAAAAATAAAACTCTTTACCAGAGCAATTAAATAATAAAAATAAAACTCTTTACCAGAGCAATTAAATAATAAAAATAAAACTCTTTACCAGAGCAATTAAATAATAAAAATAAAACTCTTTACCAGAGCAATAAAAAAAAAACTAATTGCCCTGGCTGCTGCCACGGCCACGGCCACAGCTCCTCAACTGCCTGGTTGAGGGGGGGGTTGCATCAGGCGGAGGAGCATCCACCGGGGCTGGAGGCCTGCCCTCTAATGCCACCGCTATCCTCCTCAGGAGGTTATTGGTCTCTGTCTGTACTCCGACAATGGCAGCTGTGTGGCCCTGGACTGCCTTATTTAGGGACCGCACCTCTGCCACAAGGGTTGCCATGGTGGTTTGTAGATCCCGCAAACATGATATTGTTGCAGTAGTGTTGCCTGCAACGTCCTGCAGAACATCGGTGACATGTCCCCTCTCCCCAAGGCTGTCAGCCACTCGACTCATGTCCTGGGCCATCGCACCCATAAGGCGGGTCTGGTTGTCCTGCGCAGTGGTCAGGGTCACAGGCAGCAAATCGGAAACCCCACTGCTTTTCCTCGCTGCCTTCCTGGGCCCACGAGAGGCATCAGGTCTGGCATAGGGGGAGGGATTAGATGGAGGGGGTGGGTTGGGGATGGAGACAGAGGGAGTGGGTGGGTTGGAGATAGAGTCAGAGTAATTTGTGGATCGTGGGCTTGAGGTCCGGGATGGACCAGCCAAGGTCGACAAATCCTCCAGGAAGAGTGACAGTGACACCTCCTCCCCCAAATGCTCGGCATCCTGAAGAACCTCCTCAATGGAGGTGTGGGCACCACTCTCCTCCACCAATGCCGCTTGCCTTCCCTGGGGGTCAGGGGCATCTTCATCAAATGAAGAGGGTGTGTGACGGGCAGGGGCATCATCATCAGGGGATGGTGTTGGAAGGGCAGGGGCATCATCATCAGGGGATGGTGTTGGATGGGCAGGGGCATCAGCATCAGGGGATGGTGTTGGACGGGCAGGGGCACGAGACGGCCCAGCTACATCCTGGACATGTGTGGATGACACAAAACATTCACATGTTGGTGGACCCACACACTTGTCACATATTCCCTTCCCCCCTCACATGCTACACACCACATAGTAGAAATAAGCACTTACCTGTCCTCAAGGGCGGGTGAACAGAATCATAGCCCGGCATTCCCTCAACTTGCACCCTGGTAAGGCACCGGGCAACAACCTCCTCATCAGGTGTCAGATGGACCCTTGAGGCAGGTCCCCCACCAGTGCCCCTGACATGCATCGTCATGAGGGCCATCTTGTCCTTGACCCTCCGGCGAAGATCATTGATCTTTTTAGCTATGTCTTTGGGCCTCCTTGCCTCATTGCCCAAAGCATTCACCTCATCTGTGATCCTCTGCAGGATCTCGTCCCTTTTCCCCTTACTTGTGTTTTTGCTGCGGGACCCATGGAGGCGGTCATAGTGCCTCTCCATGCCAGCAAGAATGATGGCCCTCTCATCTGCAGAGAATTCTTTTTCCTGCTCCGAGAATGCTCAGCAGACATTTCTCAAAGCACAGCAAAAGTTAGATCACCAAACCAAAACTAACAGGTGTACTTTTGCACTCGATGGGCGCATGTCTGGGCGTATTTATGCACTGGGCGTAATCAATTGGTCGGCGCAACTCACCAATCACGTTGTGCGCATGCACATAGGGGCGGGGGACACACGATCACGTGACGGCGCATGCGCCGTCCGTTCAGACCTTCATTTGCATGAGGTCACGGTTCATTTAAATGTATCACGCCCACTTCCTTCCTACTTTCACTTACGCCCACTTACGCCGACGAATTTGCGCTGCGCCGGCGCAAAAAAGAACGCTTCTGATTCGAGAATACGGAGCTTGCCTCTCTAAGTTACGACGGCGTAGCGCATCCAAGATGCGCTACGCCCGCATAAAGATGCGCCGATGTACGAGAATCTGGCCCTATATGCGCCTTTAATCTCCATAATTCTGCCAACAGCTTAGACCGTTTCTCTGGGTTATTTAACCCCTTCACATTGTAAGAGGTCAAAGTAATCCTAGTCATTTTAATATTTCTCTCAGGCTGTCCCAAATGGTTCAGAGAAGGAGAGGGGGAGGGGCAAAAAAAAGAAGGTTTTATAGAGGCCGCTAACTGCGCCTCCAATCGATGTCTTCAAATCCGGTTAATCCCATAGGATCCCAGAGAAGACAAAAAAAAAAAGCCTACGCCTCCGACTTCCCTCCCAGTGGAGGTGAGGCGTAACAATTGGGGGTAGTGGTAGACCAAGACAGAGAGCTGAGGCCTATGCCATCCTGCACCCGCCTATTTAAACTATTTTTATCACGGGATAACATTTGTCCCTGATTACAAATGAACAAATTAACTAAATTGTTTAGTTTGTCGTGGGAAAAAATCCTCTGCCCCCAACACTGGCATCATAGAAATCACTGGTTATTAGGCAGTCCCTTTTTATAAAGCTACTTATTCGAGTAGAGGGGTCTTGGCCAAATTCGAAATGATATGGGTACTCCCTGGTACTGTTTGAATAACTGCATGTAATGTATTTCTGGGATGGAGGGTGTTGTTGGCTTTCCCTATTGACCTATTCTAATGATATTTTCTGGGATTTAGTCTCCCGATGGGGTGAGGTTGAGAGATCTTAGCAATTGTAAAGAATGTTTTACCACATATGGTTTGGGGGTGACATCACCCCATTAGGCTGGACATATGCTTGCCTCCTGCTGGAGGTCCTTGAAGTGTGCATGTTTGACAGGGAAAATGTTTTTTGTTTAGTTGTGTTAAAGGGGTTGTAAAGGTAAATGTTTTTTCGGCAGGGCCGAGTGATACAGTCGGCGGCTATGCCCGCCGCTGTATCACGGGAGCGTCCCCGCAAAAGCTTTCCACCATGCTCGCTCGCATGAAGGTGGAAAGCTTTTGGGGGGAGGAGCCGAGGCAGCCGCCGAGGGACCCCAGAAGACAGGACTCAGGGACACTCTGTGCAAAACGAGCTGCACAGTGGAGGTAAGTATAACATGTTTGTTATTTAAAAAAAAAAAAAAATGCCTTTAGTGTTCCTTTAAGTGTAACAGGTTTACTTGTTTCTGTTATACTGTTTTAACTACTGTGTACACAGTTTATAAAATTCCAAAAAAAGTAATTTACAAAAAAAAAATACCTTGGGGCATATTCTTATAGATCTGAGGCAGCGGAACGTATGTCCTTTACGTTACGCCGCCGCAAGTTTAAGTGGCAAGTGCCTGATTCCCAAACCACTTACCTGTAAACTTGCGGCGGCGTCGCGTAAAGTCCACACGCGCAAGCCCTCCTAATTCAAATGATCCTGGTAGGGGGCGTGGATCATTTAAATTAGGCGCGCTCCGGCGCCGATCGTAATGCGCATGCTCCGTCTGGTAAATTACCCGACGTGCATTGCGCTAAATGACGTCTCACGGACGTCATTTGTTTTGACTGTAACGTAAATGGCGTCCAGCGCCATTCACGGACGACTTACGCAAACGACGTTAAATTTTCAAATTTCGACGCGGGATCGACGGCCATACTTAACATTGAGTACGCCACCTAGGGGGGCATCTTTATCTTTACGCCGCGTATCGCTTACAGAAACAACGTTAAAACACTACGGTGGGCAAGCGTACGTTAGAGAATCGGCGTGACTAGTCATTTGCATATTCTACGCTGACTGCCACCTAGCGGTCAGCGTAAATATTGCAGCCTAAGATACAACGGCGCAGGCCGTCGTATCTTAGGCATGTTTAAGTGTATCTCAGTTTGAGAATACACTTAAACATAGGATCGGACTTACGTTGGCGTATCTGCTGATACGCCTGCGTAAATTATTTGAGAATATGGCCCAGTATTTTAGGTCTACATTATGTAGAACGTGACACAATAGTCATTTTTGCACAATTGAAAGTTTAGTTGGTCAGCTCATACGGATCGAATGTCAGCTTGACAAACTGCACCGATTTGTGTCTTGTGTCTGCTTATTCAGCAAAGGATAATAAAATCAATGTCTTTCAACCAACCTGTTCAAGTTTCAGGCCCCTTAGATTGTTGAATAATTGCTTTGTCTCCCTTCAAATTGTCATGTTAGATTGCCCATGTGTGGGCAACATTGACAGAGATGTGCTGTTTAGGTGACAATATGTGACTTACAGAATAGTTCTCTGTATGATTAATTAAGCTTTGAGGCGATACGCCTTTGACAACAAAGCTCTGAGAAAGAAAAAAAATCCACAGCAGTATTATAGGCTATAATTAAAGTCATCATGTTTCATTAGCATCACATTGTGAAAGTACGATAATATGGTCTAGCCATGAAGTGCGTGAGAATAACAAAATACAAATGAAAAAACATTACTGGGTCAGGGCCAGCTGAATGGTTATTGAGGATTCCACGACTGTTACCATACTGTAATGTTATACCACAACACAGTGGTGGCCTGTCCATAGGGGGCTCCACCCCCCATGCATGCGTCCGGCCCCTAATCTACATGCATGTCACCGGACGCATGGATTTCAATAGGGTGTTTTTTTAAGCACATAATTAGAGCCTGAGGCGCTAATTGGCTTAAAACAAGGGTGGGCTCAGGGGCATAGCATTGCGCCCTGAGCCCACCCAGTTGTGTGACAGTAGTGACACAACTGGTCCATAGGTTGGACTTGATGGACTTGTGTTTTTTTTCAACCTCACCTTCTATGTACCTATGTAATATTCGCTATTTACTTCCTTATTCTCCTCCCGGCCAATTAGCAGCTCCTGAGTCCCAATTGGCCAGAGAGTCTTAGAACAGTGGCGGCGGCGGTGCGAGTGAGGGGGAGGTTTGTTTGCTGCCCCCTCCAAAATATTTAGCACCATCCGCCACTGCCACAACAGCAGACTGTGTAGGCAGGTTGAACTGTGTTTATATGTAGTAAGTCAGCGGCTGGCCCAGGCTGAGGGAAAGGGTTATATGTTGTTAGCTCAGTTCCCATGCTTAGCCAGCCAGCCCACCTGTGCTATACAAAGGGGGAAGGCTAAGGTCCAGGGCTTTTTTTTGCTGGATTGCTTCTGTTCTGTTCATGATGGCACTGAATTTTCCAAAAGACATCCAGCCATGGACAACACCATATGCCTGGGCAGCCGCATTACTAAAGTTAGAGTTAGAGGAAGGGCAGGTGCTTAAATATTTTGCACCCTAGGCAAGGCCAGCTACTTGCCCCCTGTCCCCCCCCCCCCCCAAAAAAAATAATAATAATACACGCTGCATTCCCTTCTCCTCCAACTACCTCCTTTAGGCCTTCCAATCACAGTACCAGTTGTCAGGTGACCCCCTATGATGATGGTGCAGGATATAGAAGCAATCCTTGGTGTGATCCGGAGGTTGCAGTCACTGGCAGGAAGGACAGAAGAGTTCTGATTTATGCTCCATAATAGCCGACTCTGGCCGTTCACACACAGCCTTCTGATCCATGTGCCCAGGGTGGAGGAGAGGAGGGGGGACCCCAGTTACCTTAACCAAAGTCTGTACTGCCACCATACAAGTCTTCAAGTGACCGGCACAGCGCCTCCATACTGCCCAGCATCCCCATTCCATGATGGGAAGAGATGGCCAGGCCTGACACACAGGACCTCGCTCACTCCTCCATGGGGTAAGAAGACACTATGACTACAGGTGCCGAGCCTTGGCCATCCATTCAGTAGGGCTCTCGGGGGGGGGGGGGGGGAGGCAACCACGGCCCACTCACTACTAACATCAGCATCTCTGATTGGCCAGCTGTGCTTAACTGTTAACGGTGGCAATGAGGACACAGATCATGTTCCTGCTTATGTGGCTGTGGAGAGGTGAGAGCATGTCAGTGTACATGTGCTTTGTGCGCTCTGTCCTCCTACAGCAGCTGTGGCTGCACCCTATGTGGCTGCCTAGTTTGCCAAGTGGTAGCGCCAGATAGGAGAAAGACGTTCATATTAAACTGTTATGCCACATTTCTTCAGTAAAGCTACATTAACTGTTCTGAGACTGGTCTGAAGTTATTGAAAGGGGTGCATGTTGGTTCTGGCATATTAAAAGAACTTGGGTCTGAAAAGCACAAAGGGGTATGAAGTAACACCACTACAAAAAAGGTTAACTCGGCAAGACAAGAAGAGGAATGCAGTTGCTATGGGTAACCAAGCTCAAATTCTAGACATAAAGCAACCAGTCGTTAGGCATGTTCCAGGTGTATGGACGTGAAGGAGTTAATGGGCACGCATAAGGTCCATGCTAGATGCACGACAGGTCCCCATTCTGTTACTGGGGCTGAGGACTGGTGGAGTGGGCACAGGCTCAGCACGTCCCTCCTAATACAAACATGCAAGTGACCCATGTGTAGTGAGTGACATGAGACAACACTTTAAGAAGAACTATGTATGTTTTATTACTGCACACAGTGAAGGCTCATCTCTAAGTTGAGGAACTGTCTTAATGCTAGATGTTTCATATTCTCCATCTGATCCCGGACAATGATGAATGCGCTCCATGCAAAAGGTTCCACCATGTGCAGACAAGTATACCCTGCCCACAACACAACACACTAATATAAGTGGTACTGTTCTACTGACCACCAATGGAAGAGACAGTTTTCTACTAACCACTGTAACCTGGGGGATAGGTAGCAGGTACAAAAGCTCCCTGGCATGAGCAGGCACAGATACCAAGTCCATAAGATAAGTGAAAAACAGTGGAGTGTTTATTGGTGCTATATACAAAGTCTATTTACAGGTGCAATACAGTGTGCAGAAAAACAAACAGAACAAAAAAAAAGTTAAACAAAAACCTAGCCGTGTCTCGGCTCTAACTATACGATATATATACAGGCCCTCACTACCAGGCTGAACAAGCCTACAGCTTGTCAGCTTCCACATCAACTGCTTAACAGTTTTTTTTACCAACCTCCTTGCTCTCACAGACCAACACTATCTGTGCTTCCCAGGCAGAGCAAAGGCTGTCTGCTCAGGTGAGCTTAAATTGACCTGGGAGAGAGGAACAACACCTGAACTGGATCAGAGCTCCCTGATCCTGTACGAGAGGAGCCTGTGAGAGGTATAAACCCTGAACAGGACTTTCCCAGGCTCTCTCTGGGATGCTCTGCTACACCGTCCACTAATGTAAGGATTGGTTTTCTACTGACCACCAATGGAAGGGGAAGATTTCTACTGACCACTAATGAATGGAGCAGTTTTCTAATGACCACCAATGTAAGCGGTACTGTTCTACTGACCACCAATGTAAGGGGCAATTTTCTACTGACCGCAACTGTAAGCATTTGTTTTTACCGACCACTAATGTAAAAGGTACTGTTCTACTGAAGGCAAATTTAAGGGGCAGTTTTCTACTGACCACTAATGTAAAGAGCAGTTTTTTTACCGACCACCAATGTAAGCAGATCTTTTCTACTGACCACCAATGTAAAGGGAAGTTTTCTGCTGACCACTAATAAAAGTAGCAGTTTTGTACTGACCACTAATGTAAGGAGCAATTTTGTACTGACCACTAATGTAAGGAGCAGTTTTCTACCGACCACCAATGTAAGCAGCAATTTTTTATCGCCCACCAATATAATCGTGACTTTTCTACTGACCACCAATGTAAGGGGCAGGCTTCTACTGACCATCAATGGAAAGGGGTCTTCTCTACCGACCATTAATGCGAGGAGACATTACAGATTTCACAGCTTTTCTTTCCCACTTTTGGAGTCAAATACATTAGGTACAGAAATTCTTTATTCAATGATTTATGATTAGCTAAAATGTACCTATTACATTATGGTATCATGAACTGTAGACCTCATCATTTTATCCACTTAAGCCCCGGACCATTTGGCTGGCCAAATACCAGGCCACTTTTTGCGATTCGGCATTGCGTTGCTTTTACTGACAATTGCACGGTGGTACGGCATGGCTCCCAAACAAAATTGCCGTCCCTTTTTTCCCACAAATAGAGTTTTCTTTTGGTGGCATTTGATCAACCTCTGCATTTTTTATTTTTTGCGCTATAAACAAAAATAAAGCAACAATTTCGTAAAAAAAAACAATATTTTTTACTTTTTGCTATAATAAATATCACCAAAAAGATATAAAAAAAAAATGTTTTCCCTCAGTTTAGGCCGATACGTATTCTTCTACATATTTTTGGTAAACAAAATCACAATAAGCGTTTATTGTTTGGTTTGCGCAAAAGTTATAGCGTTTACAAAATAGGGGATCGTTTTATGGAATTTTTAATAATTATTTATTTTTTACTAGTAAAGGCAGTGATCAACGATTTTTATCGTGACTGTGACATTATGGTGGACACATCAGACACTTTTGGCGCTATTTTGGGACCATTGTCATTTTTACAGCAGTCAGTGCTATAAAAATGCACTGATTACTGTAAAAATTACGCTGGCAGTGAAGGGGTTAACCTGTAGGGGCGCTGAAGGGGTTAAGTGTGACCTAGGGAGTGCTTCTTCTTTTAAGGGGCATGGCTTGCCCGACACGTCACTGATCGCTGTTCCCGATGACATGGAACAGACGATCAGTGACATGTCACTAGGAAGAACGGGGAGATGTTGTGTTTACACTGACATCTCCCCGTTCTTCAGCTCTGTGACACAATGGCTGGACACCGGCGGACATCGCATCCGCGGGTCCTGTGGGCACGGTCACGGAGCTCGCGGCAGGGTCGCAAGCATGCCGCCAGTGGCGCGCAAGCGACCACACAACAGCAATTTAAAGGGGACAAGCACATATACGTCCATTTGCGCAACCGTGCCATTCGCCATGCAGTTAAGCAGGGGTTCCCTGAGGTCTCTGTCAAAGATTCCTTTGGGTTTTAAAAGCTGACAAATACTGTACTGCATAGTGATTGGTAGAGATGGAGGAAATTGTGCAATAATATTGTAATGTGTGCATGGTGAGTTTAAATTCAGTGCAGCAGATAAGATTGGGCCTTCGGCCCTGCCATGTAGGAGTGTGCTGTGTGGCAATGCACTGTAAATCTTAGAACTGAATGCACAGCAATACAAATCTTTTAGCAGGTAAAACAGCTCCCTTTTGTGTATTTAATCTGTGTATTTATTGGTTTGCCTGGAGTTCAGTTTATTATCTGTATTCAAACCTATATTACAGCATATATCCATAAATCTGATTTCCAGTTATGCTTTGAAATGTATTTATTACCTGTGAATTACAATTGTTTGAATATAAAAGCACTTGCAGTTTCCGTTTCAAACTATTTGGGGAACGCTTCATTTTAGAACATTCATTTCAACTGAAATTTAAATATTTTTTTAGAGGAATTTTCCTTTTTATACATTTTATTAAGCATTCAGCCTGATTAGAATGGCAGATCTGCCTGGGCAGTTTATTTTGTTACATAACTTAAACAGATCATTTTCAGTAACGAACAAGTTTCCATCTGTGCAGCGCTATGCCGGAAATCGTTTAGCAGCAATTTTAGTTGTGAGAGGCGTACATATCTGAACTCCGTCAAAGGGAGAGAAGTTCTCAAAAGACACGGCCAGCTTGTCTTAGGAACCACCACCAGGATAAGACAAGGAACACAACTAACCGTATCTTGTGACATCAATGACGTGTCTGTTGAATGTGCAGCATGCATTAGAGGATGAGGAAAGACATACCCCCCTATTTCATGGACTTTGGCTGCTTTGTGAGGAAGGAGCTGAAAATATTTTTGCTGAGCAATAAATAGAGCACTTTGTTCCGTTCAGAAGAGGGCCCAACCGTCACTCTTCAGGGACTGGGATGTTTTCAATACTTCCACAAAAGAAGCTATTGATAGGCCATAACTGAGGCCGTTATGCTGTTATGAGACCACTGTAGATAAATTCACAAGCAATTAGATACAGATGCTAAAAATGTTACACGGTGCTAACTTCATTTTCTGTTTATGTGCCAAAATACAACATTTTTCTTTGATTAACAACCTGTTTACTTATATAATCAGTTGACTACTTCCACTCAGATGGTTTACATAGGGAACAGACAGCACCGGAAGTTTCTCAGACTGTTTTTTACCAAGTGCTCAAATGCTAGTCACTGATGACACCTACAGGGGCCACCTATTTGGCTTTAAAGTAGCCAGTCTGTTTTATGAGCAAACGGGTTCTGTCCTCTGTGCTTAAAGTGGCACCACAAACCAAAAATGCTATTTGATTTACTTTTAACCACTTCTGGATACCCTGACCCCCTTCCAGTCCGGGCCATTTTTCAGCTTTCAAGGCTGTCATACTTTGAATGACAACACTAACAGTCATGCAACACTGTACCCAGATGACATTTTTTATAATTTTTTTGAGACTGATAGAGTTTTCTTTTGGTGGTATTTAATCATAATTTATTTTTTTTGCTACACAAGGGAAAAAATCCTTTTAGGAAAGCAGACAGTCCAAGGTATTTAGTAAGGGGTATTGTGAGTTTTCTGAAATCAGGGACAATATGACTCGTGTGGTGATGATCAGGGACAGTATGACTGGTTTGGCAGTGATCAGGGACAATATGACTGGTGTGGTGTTGATCAGGGACAATATGACTGGTGTGGCAGTGATCAGGAACCATATAACTGGCGTGGCGGTGATCAGGGACAATATGACTTGTGTGGCTGCGATCAGGAACATTGTGAGTGGTGCGGCGTTGATTAGCGACACTGTGGGTGACAGTGATTAGGGACAATATGAGTGGTGTGGTGATCAGGCTCATTAGGTCAAGTGTGGTGAATACCATAACTGGTGTGGGGGTCATAATGGACACCATAACTGGTGTGGTAGTTATCATGGACACCATAATTGGTGTGGCGTTGATCATGAACACCGTAACTGGGACAAAAACACTGTATCAGGGACAACATTACTGGTGTAGCGATGATCAGGGACAAGATCACTAGTGTGGCAGGGATCATGAACATTGTGAGTGGTGCTGTAGTGATTAGCAACACTGTGAGTGGGTGACAGTGATAAGGGCCAACAATATGAATGTTGTGGTGGTGATCACGAACACCATAACTGGTGTGGGGGTGATCATGGACACCATAACTGGTGTGGCGGTGATCAAGGACACAGTAACAGGTGTGGCAGTTATCATGGACACCATAACTGGTTTGGCAGTTATCACGTACACCATAACTGGTGTGGCTGTGATCATTGACACCGTAACTGGTGTGGCAGTTATCACGGACATTGTAACTGGTGTGATCACGGACACTGTAACTGGTGTGGCTGTGATCATTGACACCGTAACTGGTGTGGCACTGATCAGGAACACTGTAACTGGTGTGGCAGTTATTAGGGACTTTTTTAAGTGGATGGCTGTGATTAAAGACACTGACTGGTGACACAGTGGCACAGATAATGCTTCTGCGTGGAGTGCGCACTCAAGGCAGGTGAGAGGGGACGCACATCACTGTTCCTGTCCAGCCTTTTATGTACTATGGCCGGACGGGAATTGGTTAATACTCAAAGAAAACTCTCTGTTTTATTTTGTTGAGGAAACACTTTGAAACCGCCCCCCTAGCATTTCTAGCCTTGGCCATCTTGAGTAAGGGCAGATGTTTATTGTATTAATTACTTCCTGGCATCCATCTGCCCTTAGCTTAGGCATGCAGGCAGGGGGGTGTTCTTAGCTGAGAAATAATTTTCTCCCCTCCTCCCGATGATAGAAAAAAAAATGTCCATGAAGGCTCTAGGGATGTATGACATCATTTTGGCCTAGGCTAGAAACCAGGAAGCAACTGAAGAATTTGTGGAAAAAAAAGTTAAAGCAAGTAAAGTAAAGTAAAAATGATACATTCCTATCTATTTAGGCTAGCAGCATAAGGATTAAAAATAGTTAAAGATAAAGTTAACAGAAAATCGAGTAGGACATTTAGCACACTATGCGCTATACCTATATGGGACAGCACTGTGTTTTTTTTTTAAAAACTGAAATTACACTTTAAGGGGTTTATGTATAAAAGGTTTTCTTAATGAATGAGACACACATCCATACCTCCCAACGTTTTGAGATGGAAATGAGGGACACCTTATAGCACAAGTATGTGGGCATAGGACAAACCCCCTGCCATGCCCCCCTTAACCGCTTCAATACAGGGCATTTTCACCCCCTTCCTCCCCAGACCAATTTTTAGTTTTCAGCGCTGTCGCACTTTGAATGACAATTGCGCGGTCATGCAACACTGTACCCAAATGAAATCTTTATGTTTTTTTCCCCACAAATAGAGCTTTTGTTTGGAGGTATTTGATCACCTCTGTGGTTTTTATTTTTTGCGCTATAAACAAAAGAAGAGCCACAATTTTGAAAAAAACACAATATTTTTTACTTTTTGATTTAATAAATATCAAAAAAAAATAAAAAAATACAAATTTTCCCTCAGTTTAGGCTGATATGTATTCTTCTACATATTTTTGGTAAAAAATCGCAATAAGCGTTTATTGATTGGTTTGCACAAAAGTTATAGCGTCTACAAAATAGAGGATAGATTTATGGTATTTTTAATTATTTTGATTTTTTTACTAGTAATGGCGGCGATCTGTGATTTTTATTGTGACCGTGACATTGCGACGGACACATCGGACACTTTTGACACATTTTTGGGACCATTCACATTTATACAGTGATCAGTGCTATAAAACTGCACTGATTACTGTGTAAATGTGACTGACAGGGAAGGGGTTAACACTAGGGGGCGCTGAAGGGCTTAATATGTTCCCTAGTAAGTGATTCTAACTGTAGGGGGAGGGGACTCACAAGGGGAGGAGATCGATGTGTGTTCCTCTGTACTGGGAACACACATCGGTCTCCTCATCACTGACAGGACATGGATCTGTGTGTTTACACAAACAGATCCATGGTCCTGCCATGATTGCGGGCAATCGCGAGTGCCCGGCGGCCATCACGGCCACCGGGCATACGAATTGGGTCCCGAGCGATACGGCGCGTGCGCACCCCCTAGCCGCCCGGGAAGCCCAGGACAACATATGACGTCCACCCTGAGGGAGGGAGGGTTCCCACCAACGTCATTTTACAATGACAAGGTAGGGAAGGGGTTAAAGGAGAATTATACCAAAAAAATTATCAGTTAAACCCACAAGTGCTTTTTTTGCCACTACTATTGCTTTATAATGGCCTTTGAAATTTACAAAAAGCAGCAATATAGAAATTGGATGAAAGATTTAGCACTGGGGAAACTCTTTTCGAAAGTTTAAAAGTGCATTTTACATACAACTATACAAACCAAAATGAGGGACAAACAAGGAGGAAGGAGGGACAGTTGGGAGCTATGACACATTATTATTACTACAAAGGATTTATATTGCGCCAACAGTTTTCGCAGCGCTTTACAATATAAAAGGGAGACAATACAGTTATAATACAATAAAATACAAGAGGATTAGAGTGCCCTGCTCAGAAGAGCTTACAATCTAATCCATAAACATCCACACAGCCCCAATGAAACATGCCTAAATCTGCGTTATATAACTATTTCATATGATTGTTAGCACCATGTAGTGGCCATAATGCGGTATTTGTTTTTAAAAGAGGTTAAAGGGGTTTTAAAGGTACAATTTTTTTTTCCTAAATAGCTTCCTTTACCTTAGTGCAGTCCTCCTTCACTTACCTCATCCTTCCATTTTGCTTTTAAATGTCCTTATTTCTTCGGAGAAATCCTCACTTCCTGTTCTTTTGTCTGTAACTCCACACAGTAATGTGAGGCTTTCTCCCTTGTGTGGAGTGTCGTGCTCACCCCCTCCCTTGGACTACAGGAGAGTCAGGATACTCTCTACGTTACAGAAAGAGAAAGGAGCTGTGTGTTAATGGGCATCCTGACTCTCCTGTAGTCCACAGGAGGGGGCGAGCACGATACTCCACACCAGGGAGAAAGCCTTGCATTACTGTGTGGATTTACAGACAGAAGAACAGGAAGTGAGGATTTCTCAGAAGAAATAAGAACATTTAAAAGCAAAATGGAAGGATGAGGTAAGTGAAGGAGGACTGCACTACGGTAAAGGAAGCTATTTAGGAAAAAAATTGTACCTTTACAACCCCTTTAATGGCTTTTGAAAAAAGTAAACATTTATACTCACCTAGATGGATGCAGCATCAATCCGATGCTGCATCTGTCCCCTGCCACCTCTGCACTATGAACTGAGCGATCAAACACTGCTGATCAGTCAGTTCTCCCCTCTGCTCTGAGCAGAGAGCCCTGACTGTCAGTCAACACCTCTCTGCAGTTCTGCCCCAGCAATCACTGGAAAGCTGGGCTGTGGAGGGGAAGGGAGGAGCTGGCACAGGCTCTCAGTGAAAAATGTAATTGAAAGTGAAACAAGTGGAAAAATTTGAAGAAAAAATGTAATAATAATTGCAGCTGCTGTGCACAAAGTGCTATACACTTGAATGAATATAGTAAAATAATTACATCACTCCATTGAAAAAACTTTAAAAAAATAACAGTGAAAATACAAAACCATCAATCAAATAATCATGTTGAATTGCAAAACTTCCCAAATAAAGGTGCTTAAGTGCTCCAATCATTATAAAGTGCGGTAGTGCTCCACACTTCCACTCAGTGATGTAGCGCATACCCCTCCTGTGTCTCCACTCATCAGATGAAAAGGACCCCTAGATTTTCAGTCTAGGGGTCATACAAGCTTTAAAGCTGGCCAGGTATGACGACTTTCAGATGGTACAATGAAGATCTCCCCCAACGTAATAATGATGAGTCGTAACATGCACCAAAATAAAAAGAAGAAACTAATAGTGAAGCACAGTAGGTTGGTGTTTATTGCGCAAATAAAAGTAGGTACTTACAGGACAGAGAGGTAAAATCAGCATATAACAACACAGGGATTAAATCCAGAAACACTGCATCCAGCGTGCGTTCCACCAAAACCAAAAGTGACGTCATTTGGACTCGGCACCGAAAATTACGTCAAAGCGTTTTACCCTCCCACAAAGCTTCATCAATGACCTAATTTCCGGTTAATGGGAACAAGTTTATATACAAGAGAGGAGTCCCCTCCCTCTTGCTTAGCCAATCAAAACAATCATGACGGTCATTTTATTAGTTTGGATAAACACCCACCGATGAACAGCAAAGGTGGCCATTTTCCCGTGGATTAGAAATTACAATCAATCCAAAGGGCGTCAATCCGCAGATATACATCTTACATAATTATATCAACTTTATAAACATTAATGTATTAAAATTGTTAAAATACCTTCCTATAATTAATGTAAAAAGGTAATAAAAATACAATAAAAATAAGCAAAAAATGTAATAAAAATAAAAAAATAAAAAAAAATACATTTAATTAAATATATATAAATGAGGTAAAAAAAAGAAAAAAAATATTATAGTAAAAATGTCAGAATATAATAAATTAGAAATGAGGATAGTTAATTAACACACATACTAAATTATAAAAAAAAACATAAATATATTTCTAACTTAATAAAGAATTTTTGAAATGTATTTGTTAAACAATTTGAAAGAAAACAATTCAAATCCAACTCTATATTTAACCCAGATGGACTCATTGTCCCCAACCGATGGATCCACTGGGTTTCGTTCTGTACCACATCACGGAGTGTAAGTTTGGAGCACTACTGCACTTAAGCACCTTTATTTGAAACGTTTTGCAATAATTCATCATGATTATTTGATTGATAGTTTTGTATTTTCACTGTTATTTTTGAAAGTATTTTCAATGTAATGATCAATGCACTTTTGCAAGCGCTGTAATTATTTTATTATATTCATTCAAGTGTATAGCACTTTGTGTACAGCAGCTTCAATTATTATTACATTTGTTATTCAAATTTTTTCCACTTGTTTCACTTTCAGAGCGAGTATATTTAATTTTTCACTGTCACTGTCTGCACTCAGCAGCTATGGAAGTATTTAACGTTGTTAACAATAGAGTGTTAGATGCAGATTATTTTTTTTTTTCACCCAACAATGGTAATTTAGATTTAAATTGACGATTTCAAGGTTTTGAAAAATGCCATAGACAAGCAGATTAGAACAAGGTGGGATGTCTTCACCTTGGGAAAATATGTGAAAGATGGCATCACCAATAGGAGAATAAGGTGGGATGTAGCCCCCAACGATAGCATGACAAGTAATACATTGGAGGTAGAGTGGTTTACCTTTTTTTAACTTAACTGAAAAGAAGTTATTAGAACTTTTAATATCTAGGAAAGAAAATAAATTGAAATTATTGGAAGCTAATATCAATGCCGTTAAAGCCAAAATAGCACCTTTGGAAGGAACAGCAGAGTATAAAAATAAAATGAAGCACCTTCAGGATTTTGTGGGAAAGATGGATAAAGAGACCAAAAAGAAAAAAAAATGAAAAAATATACTAGAGATATTAATGATTATAAGATTAATAAGGTGTAACTAAGGGAGAAGGAAGGGTCTCTAGAGCCTCCACGGAGAAAAGATAATCCATCCACCCTATTTCTACTCAAGCCAATCCCCACAAAGGTACTATTGGACCTATATCTAGGTCTCAAAACAATCCCAGTGATAGGAATAGTGGCAGGCCCCAGGGTGACTCTAATTGGTATGGAGTACCCACTTATAATAGATATGAACCGTTGTACCAAGATGACTATCACTCCTCCCAGAGATTTTCATCACCAAGTTAATGATGTTAGAAGAGGATGGGGAGGTCCTTCTTGGACCCCACTACAATCCAGGGGGTCCCCCAGGTAGAGGACAAAGAGACCACCCAGGTCATAATAATCACAGAGGAGGGGGTATGGAGGTCACACAATAAGGGGGAGAGGAGATCCCTTCCTTAGAGGGAGAAGTCAAAATCCCCTGGAGAGTGGAGAAGGGGAATGGAGACCTTGGTACCCAATGTATGTCCCAGACTATATGGAGAAGAAATAAGAAAAGAAAGACAAGAGGATGTGGAGGAGGTAAAGGAAAAAAGAAAGCGAGAGACCTAATGCAAGGGATTTTCAATCTTAGTGACGCCATATTTACAGTAGATGAATTTAAAGTATTGGAATTAGGCATCAAGTTTCCCCCTGATAGTAACCTGAATACATTTTATGTTTTTATTGATTTTCAAAAATGTATGAGGTAGATAAACATAAAGAAACATTTTAATAAATTGGAACAGGAGCAACCAAATTATGAACAGACCAATTTGGGGAACAATAACATTTTTAATACTAAAAATACTAATAATCATTTTTTGGAAGTTTTTAAACCTTTGGTTGAACATGATTTAGAAAACAGTAAAATTAATCCCGGTAGACACAAAAGGGAGATTGAAAAGGGATTAGAATTATTGGAAAATAACAAACAGATTGTTATTAGAGGGGCGGATAAGGGGGGGGGGGGCTTGGTGATCCTTAATAAAGCAGATTATTTAGATAAATTAAATAGATTGGTAGATGATGTAGAAACTTATGAAAAACTGAAGGGTAATCCAACAGATAGATACAAGGCCAAACTCAACGATTAGTAAAGAGAGCTCAAGATGAAGGAATTGTTAATAAAAGGGAGGCCAGATATTTGGTCCTAGGGTTCCTGTTATTTATCAATTGCCCAAGATTCAAAAGAACCCCTCCAAACCTCCTGGTAGACCCATTCTTAGTGGAGTAGGTTAACTATTTGCTAGAATGGGGGAGTACTTGGACCAGTTTTTACAGCCTTTGGCACAAAAATGTTCAGCCTATTTGAAAGACAGTAAATATCAGATGGAATTACTACAGGTGATTAAGGTTGATGAAGAGTGCATTTTGGCCAGCATTCCTTATACACTAATATTCAGCAGCAATATGCAATAGAAGCAGTGGAATGGGCCCTTAATAGTACCGACATCAAAAGGAAACAAATAGATCTTTGATCCAGTCTTTAGATTTGGCCATGAGCCACAATTTCTTCTGGCATGAGAAGAATTTTTTCAGACAGAGGAAAGGTGTGGCGATGGAGGCTAAATATGCCCCCTCAATGGCTAATCTGTTCATGAGTCACTGGGAGAAGCAAGCTATTTTTGATAATACTGTACCTCAATTACAATTTTAAAAGAGATATATAGACGATATACTGATCAATTGGGCTGAGTCACGTGACACATTTTTAAAATTTCTTGGTGAGATTGAGAACAATTGGTATGGTATCTCGTACTTAGCAATATTTGATCAACAATGCATTAATTTCATAGATCTTGTGGTGTTTAAGGATAATCATCAATTGTTCACCAAAACTTACTTTAAAGAAGTTGACAGAAATGGCTACATCCCATTGGGAAGTTGCTATCATCCTAGATTGTTGAGTGCCATTCCCAAAAGTCAACTGATGAGAGTAAGACGTAACTGCATTAGGAAAGAAGATTATGATGGTCAGGCTGACATTTTAATAGGTAGGTTTCAGAAAAAGGGTTACAATTCCAAAGATCTAGAGAAAACTAAAGGAATAGTTGGAAAATCGAGGAGCGAGGACCTATTTAAAAAGAAAGAGGCTAGTAGGAAGGATTTTGGAGTTGCCTTCATGACAGGATTCACCCACCAGCACAAACAAATGGAGACAATTATTAGAAAACACTGGCCTTTAATATTCAAGGATGCAAAATAAAATAAAAATTATTACCCAAAAGACCACAGTTTATTTATACTAAGCCACCTTCATTGTGTTTAAAACAAGCTCCTAATGATCCACCCAAGAAAGTTTGCACTTTTTTGGATTAAGTAGATTTCTTTAGTTGTGGGAGGTGTGTGATGTGTAAGACTTCCAAACATAGATAAGGAGGACCACACATTTCATGTCTCACGCACGGAGTGAATCCCACAGGATAAAAAAAAGTTTATCACTGGTGGGACCACGCATGTCACATACCTTTTAGCTTGCCCATGTGGGCTACAATATGTGGGCAGAACCACTAGAAAGTTGTGGGTCAGACTCTGAGAACATGTGAATAGGATTAGAAAAGGATACAGACACCACAGTCTGTCCAATCCTTTTAGACTCCATCATGGGAGGGATCCGAGTTGTTTGACGTTCTGTGGTATAGATAAAGTAGAGGCCAACTGGAGAGGAGGGAATCTAAAGAGGGTCATCGCCCAGAATGAAACCCAGTGGATCCATCGGTTGGGGACAATGAGTCCATCAAGATTAAATATAGAGTTGGATTTGAATTGTTTTCTTTAAAATTGGTAAACAAATACATTTAAAAATCTTTATTTAGTTAGAAATATATTTATGGTTTTTATAATTGAGTATGTGTTTTAATTAATTATCCTAATTTTTCACTTATTATATTCTGGCATTTTTATTATAATCATTTTTTCTTCTTCTTTTTTTACCTCATTTATTTATATTAAGTTCTAATTAATTTTTTTATTTGTATTTTATTTTTTGCTTATTTTTATTTTATTTTTATTCCCTTTTTACATGAATAATACAACAGCTGCAACTGCATTTAGACACCCAAAAATTACTCGACCCGTTTCAATCAGGCTTCCGTCCGGGTCACGGAACAGAAACGGCGCTGCTCAAAATATGGGATGATGCTCTAGAGGCCGCAGACAAAGGAGAATCTTGTCTTCTGATACTGCTGGACCTAAGCGCGGCTTTTGACACTGTAGACCACGGACTACTACTGTCTAGGCTAGCTGAAGTAGCCGGAGTCGCTGAAGGTGATTTATCTTGGTTCTCCTCCTTCTTGGAAAACCGATCACAAATGGTGAAACTGGGGTCGTTCACTTCTGAAAAACGTACGGTATCATGCAGAGTCCCTCAGGGATCTCCCTTGACACCCGTATTGTTTAATATCTATCTTTGCCCTCTCTTTGAAATCATCTGTAACCAGAAGTTACCTTACCACTCCTATGCAGACGACACACAACTGTATTTCCGCATCTGCAACAAAAAGGATCATTCTCTTGCACTAGAGAAATGCCTTACTTTGATAGATAACTGGATGACACACAGTTATCTTAAACTCAACGGTTCAAAAACAGAACTTCTCCTGTTTCACGCTAACCGGAAAAATCACCCTGCGTCAACATGGACTCCCCCAGCCATTCTGGGTAAAACTATCACCCCTAGCACCAAAGTCAAAAGTCTCTGAGTCATTTTCGATACCTACATGACAATGGATGCACAAATAGGGTCAGTATACAGCGGATCCCACCATCTGCTGCGCCTACTACGCAGACTCACGCCCTTTATCCCGAAAGAGGACATTGCAGTCGTGGTGGGAACAATCATCAATTCCAGACTTGACTACGCAAATGCCCTCTATCTCCCACTCCCCAAATACCAAATCACTCGTCTGCAAGTCGTTCAAAATACGGGCGCTCGACTAGCGACCGGAAAAAAAACATGGGAATCAATCTCACCTTCACTGAGATCCCTTCATTGGTTGCCAGTAAAAGACAGAATCACTTTCAAGGCACTCTGCCTAATGCATAAGTGTATTCAAGGCAACGCCACCCAATATCTATGCAAAAAAATAAAAGCCCATAACCCCAATCGCATTCTGCGATCCACCAATCAAAACCTACTCCAGATACCCAAAGCCAGATACAAGTCCAAAGGAGATCGAAGATTTGCAGTCCAGGGACCTCGCCTGTGGAATGCACTACTAACCACCATCTGACTGGAGTCGGACCTTCAGGAGAAAGATTAAAACCCATCTCTTCTGAGGTCAAGGGGTTCCTTACCCATGAAATGGATACAGTGCCCAGAGGCGATTCAGTTCGCATGTGTTGCGCTTTACAAGTTTCTCACTCACTCACTCACTCAAAAATAGGAAGGTAATTTAGCAATTAAAAAAAATATATGTTTGTTTATATAATTATGTAAGATGTATATCTGCGGATTGACGACCTTTGGATTGATTGTAATTTCTAATCCATGGGAAAATGGCCACCTTTGCTGTTCATCAGTGGGTGTTCATCCAAACCAATAAAATGGGTGCCATGATTGTTTAGATTGGCTAAGCAAGAGGGAGAAGACTCTTCTCTTGTATATAATATCGGTCCCATTAACCGAAAATGAGGTCCTTGATGAAGCCTTGTGGGAGGGCAAAACGTGTTGACGTAATTTCCGGTGCCAAGTCCAAAAGACGCCACTGGCGGTTTTCGGTGGAACACATACTGTATGCAGCGTTTCCTGGATTTTATCCCTGCATTATTGTTATATGCTGATTTTACTTCTCTGTTCTGTAAGTACCTACCTGTATTTGCGCAATAAACACCAACCTACTGTGCTTCACTATTAATTCCTTGTTTTTATTTTGATGCATGTACCAACTCATGATTATTACATTGAGGGAGATCTCCATTGGACCATCTGAGACCATTGCCATTCCTGGCCAGCATTAAAACTTGTATGACCCCTAGATTGAAAAGCTAGGGGTCCACTTTGTACGGTGAGTGGGAACACAGGAGGCGTGTGTGCCACATCACTTAGTGGAAGTGTGGAGCAGTACTGCACTTTATAAGGATTGGAGCACTTAAGCACCTTTATTTGGGAAGGTTTGCAATAATTCAACATGATTATTTGATTGATGGTTTTGTATTTTCACTGTTATTTTTGAAAGTTTTTTTCAATGGAATGATCCGGGTTCTCAGTAAATCACTGAGAGGCTAAACCAGGTGCCGATCCAGGCTCCTGACCTGGATGTGTCCCAACCATATGGCTCTGTGACATCAGCCAACAGCAGGATTTAGACCACTGTTGGCTAAAAACAGGAGTGCAGAATGAACTGCACATATGTGATCCACAGGAGGAGTATAGCCAAAATATCTTTAAATACCTCAATCGGGGAAAATGAATTTTGGCCACCAGATGGCGTGTCAGGAAAGGTTCCATCCGCTGGTAATATCTATCATTTGGCATGCAGTACTGAGGTCCACCAGCAGGTGTCTCCTGGCAGTTTTGAACTGTCAGGGGAACTTCTCCCTGCTGGTGTTATGTCATCTTTGGGCCGCAGTACTGGCGTCCACCAGCAGATTGATCCTGGCAGTGTGGAGCAGACAGCACCTTTTGCGCTCAGGTGTGACTTGAGGCCAATTACAGGCATTCCTATAAATACCCAGCAAGTGAAAACATACCTTGCCCTGGTATCGTCCTTGTGCCCTGATCTGTACCTGCTGCCTGATTATCTGAACCTGTTCCTGTAATCTGCTACCTGAGTTCCTGATCCTGTCTCCCTGTCCTGACCATCCATCCTCTCCCTGTCCTGACCATCCATCCTCTCCCTGTCCTGTGTTCCTTACCCCATCTGCTGATCTCCCTGTGTATGACCTTGGCCTGGCTAACGTTTATGTTTCTGCAATATCCCTTTGTCCATCTGCCGATCTGCTGTGTATGACCCTGGCCTGGCTATTGTTTATGATTCTGGCATTTCCCATTTATTGTACATATCTGTCTGTTGTTATTTGTGGGTCTCTGTCTGTTGGTTGGTTTGTTGCACTGTGTCATATTGGAGGTGGTTGCATTTATATTATTCACTTACCTAAATAAATCATTAAATTTAACTTATATGTGTTTGGTGTTCCTCTGTTGCTAGCCACACAGTTCTGGTCACACCTGGTACATGACATGGCGATTATGGTCATACACAGAACATGGCAAGTTTTGTTAGAGCTGTGCAGATGTGTGTGACATTCCTTTAGCAAACTTTTTATATATAGCCCCTTAGGGCTGGTTCACACCAGAATATGGTGCCGGAAAGGTGTGCTTTTTTTTAGAGGCATCCAGCTCTCACTTCCTCCCGGGGGCTTCGTGGCACCGGAAGGAAGTTCACCTCTCCCGCTCCCTCCGTGCAATCTTTTAGGACACATCACAGGACCCAGAGGATTGCCGGGCCAATCACTTGAGCATGCGCAGTGCGTACCCGGCTGTGAAGCCACAGCCGTGGGCCCACAGTCAAAACGCTGTTGCGGCGGAAAAGGAGGGGAGAGAAGCAGGGCTTTGTTCGCCCGCAATGCTGGACCGTGGGACAGGTGAGTGTCCGATTATTAGCTACTGACTTTTATATGGGTGGAACTCCGCTTTAATGCAGTAAAAAAGATAGAGAAAATGAAACAAGGGAAAATCAGAAAGCAGAGCCTACCATTTACATACAATATGAGGAACTTTGTATAACCTAGCTGCTTTGGATTGCATTAAACTCAATTAAAGTCGGCCATACAAAGATTGAAATTCAATAGGGAATGAATGACTTTCAATCCATGTATGGGCAGGGAGGTTGTATAGAAGTTGATCTACTTATCAAATTCTGTACAACCACCCTGTCGACTTTTCCCCACTTGATCAGTGAATACAACAGCTCAATGTGCAGGATTCCCCCATCCTCATCAAAGGTGTTTATGGACAAATTGAGGCATCCTTTTTTTTTATTCAACCAGCGGGTTGAATGAAAAACAAGTGAATCTATAAGCTGCCTAAACTACATTGAGTGTACTTTATGACCTTAGCAGTGTTTTCTGGATAGCATTGGCAGTTTACTGACTGGTTTCACTTGTTTTTTGAATTGTTCTATATAATATTTTACAGATCAGCTAACATAAAAAAAAAAAAAAAAAAAATTGAGCTAAAGTCATTGGAGCTAAAAATGACTCACACAATTTCCCGAATGCCTAACAACCTAACAAAAATCCTTTAACCTTTAGAAATGCTTGGTTTCCTGACTTCTCCTTTTGCTATAGTTTGTCACTGGCTTTAAGGAAAATGTTAAAGAGATTTAAATGCCCACTTCACTTTTAAAGGTCAGTTGTCCAAACTGGTATTTGATCATTTGTGTTCCCATGAAAATAGAACCTATTACACTTTTAACCAAGCATTTGATGAACCTTTGTTTGGTTCACAGTTAAATTATATTTTACGATTTTAAAAATTATGAAGCGATATAGAAGATGATACATAAAATGAACATTAAAGCTGATCTTTAATGTATTGCATTTGTATTTGTATTTATACAGTACATTAGTTCAGCTTGTTACAATGTTAAGTATATATATATCTGATACCTGATGTACTTTTAGGAAAGCTGTAATTCACTGTAGTAAATGGTGATATTACAGTGAGCCGCCATTTTCTGGGTCCTGCTCAGGTTCTACAGTATGTGATTTGCTGCCCCAGTTGCAAACTTGGCAAAGCCACCATTCATAGAACACCTTGAATAATTTTAAATAAATACGAAGTGTTCTCTAATTGATACAAATATTTTTTGTATTTATTTGCCTGGACTTTGTTTGTTTGTGTGCTGGCTGCTTTTTGGGTCATACCTCTTATCACTAATTTTTCTAGTTAGCGCAATTTTCCCCCCACATATCTGTTCTCTAATTGAACAAGGTGAAAATAATAACATCACCACCCCTCCTCTCCACCTTGTCCAATCAGAGAACACCCTCCTGGTTCCTCTGTCCACCCAAGAGGACTGAGGAGAACTGACTGCTATATTGTAAGTGCCACATGGACTCTGTTAAAGCGGAGTTCCACCTAAAAATGGAACTTCCGCTTAATCCACTCCTTCCCCCCTTACATGCCACATTTGGCATGTAATTTTTTTGGGGGGGTAGTGGGGGGGTCAGGAGGAGTGGGACTTCCTGTCCCACTTCCTCCTTCCGCCGAGGGGCTGGAAAGGCGATTAGCTTAATCGCCTTATTGCAGCCCCTCCCTGTAGGTGAGCGCCTGTCCAATCGGATGGCGCCGCGCTGCTCGCGTATGCGCAGTGGAGCCGAAAGCTGTCACTGCCGGGTGCCCACACTAGGGGGGGCGAGGAGCTGAGCCCCGGCCGGCGCATCGCTGAAACCGTGGAGCAGGTAAGTGTCTTTTTATTAAAAGCCAGCAGCTACACTTTTTGTAGCTGCTGACTTTTAATAAACTTAAAAAAAGGCTGGAACATCCCTTTAAGAAGCTCCTTGTGCTACAATTACCTTTTCTCAGATTTTTAGGATCACATTACTTTTCTGTCATACAGTACTGTTATATCTTTAGCTACCTTTTCATCTCATAAAAGTCATTATTTGACTATGCAATATATACAGTGGATTAATGCAAACAATTTTTCTTCGTACTGTAAGTGTCTACTAGATAAAGTGGACTGTGTGGGAAGAGATTTTCTCAAAGTGCATCATCTTAAAGGGACTGCACACCTGTTGTATCTTTCAATACATTGGTTACTACTTGTTGCTTTGGAAAGAAATGCATTTACTGTTCCGTTGATTAGGTCTCCAATGCAGACGTGTCAGCCCTCCAATGGACAAATTTGGTATTTAAAGTATCGTTTTGCTAGCTAGGGTAAGTGAACTGCTATGTCACATTTGTTTGTGTTCTGATGCCAATACAATGATTCTGCTTTTAATTATTACATATTAGAAACCAAGTTCTTCTGGGTGACTTATCCAACATAAATACTAGATAACAGGTTTTTGTTGTTGTTCAGTCGTTTAGTCATGTCCGACTCTTCGTGACCTCATGGACCATAGCGCGCCAGGCTTTTCTGTCCTTCGCTGCCTCCCGGAGCTTGCATAACTTCAGCTTCAGGATTTGTCCTTTGAGTGAATATTCAGGGTTGATTTCCTTCAAGATTGACTAGTTTGATCTTCTTGCCGTCCAAGGGACTTTCAAAAGTCTTCTCCAACACCATAGTTCAAAAGCATAAATTCTTTGGTGTTCAGCCTTCTTTATGGTCCAGCTTTTACAGCCATATGTTCCTATGTGGGATACCAAAGCTTTGACTATACGGCACTTTGTCGGTAGGGTGATATCTCTGCTTTTTATAATGTTGTCTAGGCTTGCCATTGCTTTCCTCCGAAGAAGCAAGCGTCTCTTAATATCATGGCTACAGTCATCGTCTGCCGTGATCTTGAAATCTAGGAAGATAAAATCTGTCACTGTTTCCATTTCTTCTCCTTTAATTTGCCAAGAAGTGATGGGACCGGTTGCCATGATCTTAGTTTTCTTAATGTTCAATTTCAGGCCAATATTTGTGCTCTCCTCCTTCACCTTCATTAAGAGACTCTTTAGTTATTTTCACTTTCTGTCATTAGTGTGGTATCGTCTGCATATCTCAGTTTGTTGATATTTCTCCCAGCGATCTTATTTCCGGCTTGTGATTCATCGATCCTGGTATTTCGTATTATGTACTCTGCCTATAAGGTAAATAAGTAGGGTGACAATATACATCCCTGTCACACTCCTTTCTCAATTTTAAACCAGTCCGTTGTTCTATGTCCTGTTCTAACTGTTGCTTCTTGACTTACATACAGGTTTTTCAGAAGACAGGTGAGGTGGTCTGGTATTCCCATTTTTTGGGGATTCGCCACATCTTGTTGTGATTCACACAATCAAAGGCTTTACTGTAGTCAATAAAGCAGAAGTAGACATTCTTCTGGAACTCCCTTGCTTTCTCCATGATCCTGCGAATGTTGGCAATTTGATCTCTAGTTCCTCTGCCTCTTTGAAATCCAGCTTGTACTTGTGATAGCTCTCAGTTCAAATGCTGCTGAAGCCTAGCGTGTAGAATTTTCAGCATAACATTGCAAGCGTGTGAGATGTGTGTGGTTGTATGGTAGTTTGAACATTCTTTGGCGCTGCCCTTCTTTGGTATCTGAATGTAAACTGATCTCTTCCAGTCCTGTGGCCATTGTTGAGTTTATGTACCAGTATATTTCTCTGTGTGTATATGTATGCATATATATATATATATATATATTCATTAAATAATTCAATTGTAGTCTCACCTGACCACCTTAAACACATATTGAAGAGTCTGAGGCCACATGGAAAAAAGTGTTATGGTCAAATAAGACTAAAATTAAATTATTTGGTCTCAAACGATATATCTGGCGGAAATCCAATACAGCTCACCATCTAAATAACACTTTTTGCCCACAGTAAATCATGGAGAATAATCTGCTGCCCTTTGCCAGATAGTTGTCAGTGTGAAGAAGGTTTAATTTTCAACAAGACAATGATCCCAAAACACAGAAAAAATGACCAAGCAGTGGTTGAAGAAGAAAAAGGTGAATGTTCTGGCATGGCTTAGTCAGAGCCCAGACTTAAAGGGGTTGTAAAGGAATTTTTTTTTTTGCCTAAATAGCTTCTTTTACCTTAGTGCAGTCCTCTTTCACTTACCTCATCCTTCAATTTTGCTTTTAAACGTTCTTATTTCTTCTGAGAAATGCTCACTTCCTGTTCTTCTGTCTGTAACTCAACACTGTAATGCAAGGCTTTCTCCCTGGTGTGGAGAAAGCCTCTTGAGGGTGCGAGTAGGAGTGTCAGGACGCCCACTAACACACAGCTCCTTTCTCTATCTGCAAAGTAGAGAGTGTCCAGACTTGCCTGCTCACCCCCTCCCCCCTCAAGAGGCTTAGGCTTAGAGTTAGAGACAGAAGAACAGGAAGTGAGCATTTCTCAGAAGAAATAAGGACATTTAAAAGCAAAATGGAAGGATGAGGTAAGTGAAGGAGGACTGCACTAAGGTAAAATAAGCTATTTAGAGAAAAACATTTTTTCCTTTACAACCCCTATAAACTCCATTGAAAATCTGTGGAATGACTTAAGGACGTCAGTCTACAAACAGTTACCATCAAATTTAACTGAGCTTGAACAGTTCTGCAAAGACGAGTGGACAAATATTGCAAAGTCTAGGGGCCAGATCCACAAAGCAGTTACGCTGGCGTATCTATTGATATGCCGCATAACTGCTAGGTTGCTCCGGTGTATGTTTGTTTTGTATCCACAAAACAAGACACGCCTGAAGCTGGGCTAGATCCGACTGGCGTCTTAGTACGCCGTTGGATCTAAGGTGTATATTTACGCTGGCCGCTAGGTGGCGCTTCCGTCGATTTCCGCGTTGAGTATGCAAATTAGCTAGATACACAAATCCACAAACGTACGTCCGGCCGGCGCATTTTTTACGTCGTTTCCGTAAGGCTTTTTTCAGCGTAACGTTACCCCTGCTATATGAGGCGTAGCCGATGTTAAGTATGGACGTCGGGCCAGCGTCAAATTTTCCGTTGTGTACGTTGTTTGCATAAAACGTTCGCGAATAGGGCTTTGCGTAGAATGATGTTCACGTCGAAAGCATTGGCTTGTTGCAGGTTAATTTGGAGAATGCGCCGTTCAGAAAAAACGTCATTTACGTCGGGTCAAGACGTATTAACATAAAACATGCCACCATCTCATCTATTTGAATTGCGCGCCCTTACGCCGACACAGCTACACTACGCCGCCGTAACTTGCGGCGCAAATTCTTTGTGGATACGGGAAATACGCTGTAAGTTACGACGGCGTAGTGTATCTGAGATACACTACGCCGGACGTAAAGAAGCGCCGCGCTACGTGGATCTGGCCCTAGATGTGCAAAGTTAGTAGAGACATATCCCAACAGACTAAAAGCTGTAATTAAAGCAAAATGCAGTTCAACAAAATACTGATATAAGGGAGTGATCCCTTTTCCAACACAGTGATTCTGTTTTAGATTTTTTCCTGACAGCCTAGGTTTTCATTGCAAGTGCTTTGTGAATCAGGCACTTGCGATGAAAACTTGCGGCGGTGTAACGTATCTACGATATGTTACGCCGCCGCACTTCTACGTGAATCTGGCCCAAAGTTTGGAATCTAGATTTAGTATGTAAAATACTGCCTTAATATTCTGTGAGAATGATATGAACTTCAATAGAAATAGTCAGAACTGTTTCCAATGCTTCTGAGTGGCAAGATGAAAATATGTCAGCATGAATCACAAATCTATCAATTAGACAGTAGGAAAGCTAATGAAGGAACCTACGCATGTCCCTTCAGGGTTCTGTTTAAAAATAGATGAAAATGTCCTAGTAAAAAAGGAGAAACATAATCAATAGAGTGATTAATGGGGATGATTTCACACAAACATCTGGGCAATTAAGCGTGCTCTTTCGGATATGTCCCTCCCTACAATTTCTTTTTTAAACTTGCTTTACAGTCTGTCTAAACCAAAGTACTTAGACAAGAGCCTAAAACACTTAAAGATCTTTTTAATGAATTAAAAAGCCATGCTCATGGTTTGTTAGGAAAGAAAACTTGGAGTCTCTATCCAATTATTTCACTTTGTAAAACTTCTTAGATTTAGGAAAAACGGCAATTACCTCAAATAACCCTGGTGGGCCACAGATGAATTTGTCATTGTTAAGAGTTCATGTAAGTAATCCTAACCTTTATGCTCAGGCAAAGGCATAACCCCAATGGTCTGGGGTCTAAAGTAACCCCTCAGAGTAAGCCTGTCTCTACTAGATTACCATCATGTCATTGGGAGGCTTTTCCGGGTTCAGGCACACCTCCCGATGATGCATAGCTAGGCTCGGCCCCTTCTGCTTTGGTTAATGGAATGAGTATAATCCAGTTCCTCCTGGGATATGCACGTCAGATATCTCAAGAGGCACTGACGTCATTTGTCTAGGCAAATGATGGAGGGGGGGGGGACTTTTTCTTAAAAAAATGTCAAGGGAAAACTAAAAAAAAAGGCCAATACCCAATACCTGTGCAGAGGAGGGGAGGAAACATATCTGAAAGGGTGATGATTATTATTTTATAGGATTTATATAGTACAGTTTACGTAGTGCTTTACAGCATAAAGGCAGACAGTCTTGGGGTGAGTAAAGAGAACGATTAGGTTGGTATTTTGAGGCTAGGTTAGTGGTGTAGCTGGGGGGAAGAGTTGTGGATGGCTTTGTAAGTTGTTGTAAGTATTTTGAATGTCATCTGTTGGGTTAGCAAAAGCCAGTGGAGTGGGGCAAAGTGTGGTAGCAGACACAGAGCATCTGGCAAGGTGGATGAGTCTGGCAGCAGCATTTATGATGGATTGAAGGGAGGCTAGCCTATGTAAAGGTAAGCCAATGAAGAGGGAGTGAACTAGGAGCTTGGTGGTGTCATTGTTTTAGAGATGTTGCAGAAGTTTAGGCAACAGGTGTTGGGTATTAATTGGATGTGGGGCCGAAAGGATAGTTCAGAGTCCAGTATTACACCTAGTCCCTTGACATGCGGGATGGGTTGATAGTTGAGCTGTTGATCTTGACAGAGAAGTCAGGGGAAATAATATCAGCTCATTTTTGGGTTGAGTTTGGGTAGATGAGGGTACACTTTAAGTACCTCAACCAGGTCATGTTTTCAGATTTCCTCCAGTATGCACAGGTGCTTTAAATACATGTAAATGGCTTGACATTTTTGACAGCTATTTTATCCAAGGGAAATTACCAAAACATGGTCAGTTGGGGGTTATTGAGCAATGTGATTGGGAAACACTGATATACATTAATGCCAAAAGTGCCAGTTTTGGTCATAATATGGTGGTGAGGCATCGGATTATGGTGCTGAAGGTGAGAGATTCCTCTGAACTATTGATTTTGCAGTAGAAAAGATTATTGTGGTGGATGCATGGATCTTGTGTGTGGTAAGAGTAATGGCCATCATAGTGTAAAGAAAAAGGCAAGTGTGGCTCTAAGACCAATACAAGAAGCTCATTGAAGGAGTCTGATGAGGTGTGTTTTTTCGAGTCTGGGTCAGGAAGATCTTTTGTGTGGAGACAGTGGTACTGGAGCAGCAATTGATATGGACACCCTGGGCTAGATTCAGGTAGCTGCGCCGCTTCTTATGGCGGCGCAGCGTATCGTATTTATGCTACGCCGCCGCAACTTACAGGAGCAAGTGCAGTATTCACAAAGCACTTGCTCCGTAAGTTGCGGCGGCGTAGCATAAATGGGGCCGGCGTAAGCCCGCGTAATTCAAATGTGGAAGGGGGGGCATGTTTTATGCTAATATGTGATGACCTGACGTGATTGACGTGTTTTACGAACGGCGTATGCGCCGTCCGTGTACATATCCCAGTGTGCATTGCTCCAAATGACGTCGCAAGGATGTCATTGGTTTCGACGTGAACGTAAATTATGTCCAGCCCTATTCGCGAACAACTTACGCAAAGGACGCAAAAACTGCAAATTTCAAAGCGGGAATGACGTCCATACTTAACAATGGCTGCGCCACCTAATAGCAGCAGCAACGTTACGCCGAAAAAGCCTTACGCAAACGACGTAAAAACTACAGCCGGGCGCACGTACTTTTGTGAATCGGCGTAACTAGGTACTCTGCATACTCTACGCCGAAAACGATGGAAGCGCCACCTAGCGGCCAACGTGAGAATGCACCCTAAGATACGACGGCGTAAGAGACTTATGCCAGTCGTATCTTAGGCTAATGTCGGCGTATCTTGCTTTCTGAATACAGAAAGGAGATACGCCGGCGCAGCTTTGAATTTACGCGGCGTATCTATGGATACGCCGGCTGAATCTAGCCCCATGTGTGTTGGTCTCCAAGCTTGGGTGATGTGTCAGCCACTGCTAGTTAGGCATCATTGCAAGCATATCCAGAGAAGGCCAAATGAAGAACAGATTGTCAGTGCCAAGAACAAACAGAGACCTTTTCCAACTGGAGATGGAACCTGAACAGAAACGGTCATCAGAGCTAGGAGGCTCATTGCACCAATAAAAAAAACAAATACACTGGCATTCAGTCGGTCAGAAGTGGAATGCATCATCATGTTTGGTTGCACTGATAACTTTTTTCACTGATCTAGTTTCCCCAAATAAAAAAGTATAAAGGTGTCAGTAAAACACTAAAATATCATTTGCACTCTGACATTGACAAGATATTTGAAAGTAAAACATATCCCTACAGGTCTGCTTTTAAAAATTAAACCAACAGTGTGTAGGCTTTTCATGAGGACTAGCTTTGGATGTTTAGCAAAATGAAGATTAGTTTAATGACCTTGACTGTTCAAGGAAATAAAAATAAAATTATAAATTGCAAATAGTGAGCACATTCTTTGAATAACTGCATTGAATCCCAGCACTCTGCTCTGAATATGAATCCTGCACTGGGATTGCGGTGTGTATCTTATTGTACACATTTGCGTATACATTTATGCTGATTGCTCCTTTTTTTTTAAATAAATCAATTTCAAAGTACAGATTTTTATATATACTGTATCTAGCAGAAAAGGTAATTGCCCTAGGCTGCAATCAATCTCAGCATTCTCTGTTCACCAACAATTTTGTTAGTGATGGAGTCTGATGGCTGTTGTTCTGCAAAGGCTTATAAACTTTATGGTTCCTAATGATATAGGAAGACATAGGTAGCCAGATTCAGGTAGAGATACGACGGCGTATCAGTAGATACGCCGTCATAACTCCGAATCTGCGCCGTCGTAGATTCGGAGGTCTCTTTAAGCCCATCCCCTGAAATTCATTTGCTTCCATTCACAGTTCTCCCCTGCTATTTACCCTCTCCATTATAGCTGTCCAACAATACCAGATGTCAGTAGGCATCAGGCTGTACAGGGAAACAATAGGACCCCTCATGTTACAGTCTTTGGTCAAACTAACGGGGTGCAAGACTGAGCACTGCATTATGAGACACATGCTCCCCCATACCCAGGAGCATGGGCTATTTTGCAGAAACAGAGACAAACGAAGGAGCAGTGGGGAATTGCAGGGAAGCTGAGTGTAACTGGGTTAGTGAGCTTTAAAGTGGAGGTTCACCCAAAATATAAATTTTTAACATTAGATTGAGGCTAATTAAGGGGAGCAGAAATGGGTATTTTTTTTAAAATCAATGCCGTACTTACCGTTTTCGGGATAGATGTTCTCCCGCCGCTTCCGGGTATGGGCTGCGGGACTGGGCGTTCCTATTTGATTGACAGCCTTCCGACCGTCGCATACAGCGCGTCACGAGTTTCCGAAAGTAGCCGAATGTTGGTGCGCAGGCGACGTTCGGCTTCTTTTGGCAACTAGTGACGCGCTGTATGCGACCCTCAATCTAATGTTAAAAAAAAAATTCCGGTGAACTCCCGCTTTAAAGTGACTGACTTTGCGCTGAATAAGCAAGATGGCAAGGTCTCTTTAAGCCTAGGAGCTGAATTTGTAGTAATAACTAGACTGGGGGCCCATTCACACCACAACACTGTGTGCTGTAATGCATGCATTGTCATATATTGACACATGTAATGTTAAACAGCATGTCCAGAAGATTTCTAAACATTGCAGCACACCCCTGTTTTTAAGGTGCATTTGGGTGCCATCCACAATGAATAGCACTACAGCACAGCAACATACATATTGTTATCACAGCACAATGCGGTGTGAATGATACCTAAGTGCTTTGTAATATTCTGATAGGAGACCTGGACCTAGGACACCCATTTAATCGGGCAACAGAATAATTTTCAGCTCTCCCCTCCAACAGATCACACAACCTACCGGCATCTGGGCTGAGATACCGAACAGCCTTTATTTCCCTCTACCCCTCCCCGCTTTCTAAAGCCTCGTACACACGATTGGATTTTCTGCAGACAAAGCATCTCTCTTTTGTCCTAAGGGTGTTTGCCGTTTGTATGCAGGACAAATTCCTGGCGAAGAATTGTCAGCCAACAAACATGAACATAGTAAAGTACTGTATGTACTACGTGGTTTTTCAGCTCTTTAGCGCCACACTTTGGGCACCTTCTGCTAATGTTGTCTTTGGTGAGCATTTACTAAGTTTCGAGGATGTGTGTTTGTACCTTGGACTTTTGTCCGGAAAATCCGACAACATACTGTTGTCCGATGGAATGTACGAACGGTCGGATTTTTCACCAACAGGCTGTCAGCACACAATTCCCATCGGAAAATCTGATCGTGTGTACGAGGTTTAAGACTGGGATGCCATTAAAGTTTTAAAGGCTTGCGTCTACTTATACAGCCCAGTTTCAACTCAACTCCTACTACGAAGGGTTTACCCTCTTTACCAGAAATATTGCACAGCACTACTTGATTGACAGTAACTTCTGCATTTTTTTGTGTTTGACTTATGTTATGTCATGATGTTATGATAGTATTTTTTCAGAATTTTCCTGATTTGATGCCTTTCTCTTCATATTCAGTGATATGCACTTTGAAATATGCTTAATAAAATATTTGAACAAGAAATAATATACTCCGATTTTTGTTGTGGCTTCTACCTTTTAACTGAGGTCTATTAACACTGGTTAAAAAAAAACAAAAAACGAACGTGCTGCTTAAAAAAAGCTGCTGCTGCTGTATTTAGGCCAGGCAATAATGTAAACGTATATACCGTTATCTCGGTGCAGTACAGTCTCATGATATGTGCTCAAACGTGCTTGAAACATAACATACGTGACAAAACCAACATCAAAATAACAAACTTCATACAAAAAAATATTTACTTAAATAACATACATGATGTCCTTCTTTATAAACGAATGTCATTAATCAATCAGTAAGTGCTGTATAGTCTATGTGGCTCAAAGTTTTAGTGTGAATATTTAAATGTGCCAAAGAGGTTATTCATTTATGCAAAATTATCGATTAATGCGCAAGCCATATATTTCACTCTGGATTGGGGATTCCTCGATGAAGTCACGTGCTTAGTGATGTAACGCATAGGGCGGGGCTGATGATGTCAAACCTCATGACAGGAAGTTTGCGATCCATCATCTTGTCAATGTCTAGAGACCATGAACCTTAAGGGGAAAGAGGCTTTTTATTTTGTATCTGCAGTGCATCAGATATGGGGCTAGATTCAGATAGATTAGCGGATCTTTAGATCCGCGTAATCTATCTGATTTACGATCCGCCGGCGCAAGTTTTTGAGGCAAGTGCTGTATTCAGAAAGCACTTGCCTCTAAAGTTGCGCCGGCGGATCATAAATCCCCCGGCGGAATTCAAATTCCGCAGCTAGGGGAGTCTACTATTTAAATCAGGCGCGTCCCCGCGCCGATCGAACTGCACATGCGCCGCCGGCTAAATTTCCCAGCGTGCATTGCTCCAAATGACGTCGCTAGGACGTCATCGTAAATTACGTCTATCCGTATTCGCGACCGACTTACGCAAACGACGTAAAAAATTCAAAATTCGAGCCGGGAACGACGGCCATACTTAACATAGGATACGCCGCATATAGCAGGGGTAACTATCCGCCGGAAAAAGCCGAACGCAAACAACATAAAAAAAAAAGCGCCGGGCGGGAGTTCGTTTCTGAATTGGCGGAACTCCTCATTTGCATATTCGTTGCATATACAAACGGAAGCACCACCTAGCGGCCAGCGTGAGATTGCAGCCTAAGATCCGACGGTGTAAGTCACTTACACCTGTCGGATCTTAGGGAGATCTATGCGGAACCAGATTCTATGAATCAGGCGCATAGATACGACGGACGTATCTTCTTTCTGAATCCGGGCCATGCACTTTAAATAAATACTATTGAAAAACATTTTACGCAATGATAATTTGAGTTTTGGTGGAAGAAATATGATATGAAGGAGGATGGAGATGGATTGAATTCCTGAGATAATTGGATATGGAGAAACATCTGAACTTACACCTACCCGATTTAAAGGGAAAAGGGTTATCTGACCTAACATTAATTTGGGTCAAATACTGGAGGAGAGGATATATATATATATATATATATATATATATATATATATTTGTCGGTGAAGGGAAGAGCGCTACAGTTGGTGGAACAATCACAAGTGAAATATATGGGCTGCCTAATAATTGATCAATTTGCATTAATTAATTAGGATAAAAATAACATTTTTGGCACGTTTATTTACTGTATCAGCACTAATACTTTGAGCCACACAGACAATGACATTCGAAAGACATTATGCATGATATTTAAGCAAATGTTTTATTTATGAAATTTGTTATTTTGATGTTGGTTTTGTCACACATGTTCTGTTTTTAGCAAGTTTGATCACCTATAAGACAGCACTGCACTGAGATAACGGCATATTCTGATGCATATGTGGGACCGCATGTAGTGCAAGCTGCAGTCTAACCGCAGTTCAGTTACAAGATAGTACATATTTGCGCTGAAGTTTATGGAACCGAAAATAATGTAAAGGTAAAAAATAAAACACACATCCAAGACAGGTGATGCCTTAATACGATGTCATGTCTGTGAGTAATATACTGTTCCGTAACACCCTTACGTTTTAGGACACCCCTAAGGCTGCATTCACACCTGAGCGTTTTGTAGCCTGAAGCTATAAAACGCTAGAGGGAAAAAAATACACTCGGGCTGATTTGGGCGTTTTTGAACGTTTGTATTCCCATAGAAACTAATGGAAACGCTCGATTCAAGCGTCTAGCGCAACAACGAGCATTTCTACGGGCGTTTTGTCGCTTTAATCTGTTCTGTGAAATAGAATATTCACACAGGAAGAAGATAAAATAAGTTTCTATGGGAATACAAACGTTAAAAAACGCCTAAATCAGCCCGATTTGCACAACAAAAAAGGGTCCAGAACTTGTTTGAGCTTCAGGCGTTCGGCGTCAGGCGTTTTGGAGTGGAGATGTGAACCATCTCCATAGAGAATAATGTATTTTTTGTATTTTTTCCCCTCTAGCGTTTTATAGCTTCAGGCTACAAAACGCTCAGGTGTGAATGCAGCCTTAAGCATGTAATTGAAAGAAATTGTGTTTTTTCATGTTGTCCTTGAAGTTGCATAAAAATAAAGTTTTCCTTCACGCTGTATGGTATTTCTTAATTTTTTTTTTGCAGGTCAGCTATGGTAGTGCCCAGATTTCCATGTCTGTTGTGTGAGATTTCTTGGTCTATAATTGAAAATGAGCAATATAAATATCAAGATCTGTCCCCCTGCAGACTTCAGTGGGATTCAAATTAAAAGCTGAACTCCGGGCAGAAATTTTATGATCTATATAATATATATTATATGCTATATTACCAAAAGTATTGGGACACCTACCTTTACATGCACATGAGCTTTAATAGCATTCCAGCAGTGGAGGCTCGTCCATAGGAGCTCCTGGGGCAGCACCCCACCAGTTTTGTTGCAGGAAAAAAAATAAACAAATAAAAAATAAACTATGAAATTATTTGCTTGGTTGAGTTTCTCTCTCTCTCTCTCTGCTGCTGTTGCTAAGTAGATTAGAAAAAAAAAGTATAATTATGAGTAGAAGTTTTTTTTCCAATCTGCCTAGCAACAGGACATCTACCAGAAAAAAATATTTAGAAGTTGTATTTAGAACGGTTTAGAAAACCGATCTGGCCGGCCTATTGAGCTCCCTAATTTGGACCATTCCTGCACCAGGGAGCGGAGAAGATCTTCCCTTGCAGTTGCTCTGCTGAGCTCAGTGGCCTGGCTTGCACAAGAAATTGGTATGACAGAGGAGAGGAAAGAGAGCACAGCTCTGACCATGCTGTGTCATGTGTGAGTTCAGATCAGATGAAGGAGGTACTCAGTTGGGGACAGTCAGATCATCTGCTGGCACTGGCAGGCTGGAGATCAGCATCATTAGGAATTGGTAATCCTACACTAACCTCTGGCACATTGTGCGCCATAGAAATGTGACGTCCCTGGCTTTTGGAACTGACCAGCTTCAAGAATATAAATCATCTTCACTATCTGTTAAAAAAAAAGTTTAAAATGTAATTATAAAATGAGGCGATTTAAAGGGGTTGTAAAGGTAAATGTTTTTTCACCTTAATGCATCCTATGCATTAAGGTGAAAAAACATTCGACGGTACCGCCCCCCCCCCGAACCCCCGTTTTACTTACCTCACCCTTAGAAAGTCCCGCGCGGGTCCTCGTGATCCTCTTCGGTTCCCAGCCTGGCTAGGCCGGACGGATTGATAGCAGCGCAGCCATTGGCTGGCGCTGCTGTCAATCACATCCGATGACGCAGCACGCCGGGGGCGGGGCCGAGTGCTATGCCCGCCGCTGTATCACGGGAGCGTGCCCGCAAAAGCTTTCCACCATGCGAGCTTGCTCGCATGAAGGTGGAAAGCTTTTGTGAGGAGGAGCCGAGGGACCCCAGAAGACGTGGATTCGGGGACACTCTGTGCAAAACGAGCTGCACAGTGGAGGTAAGTATAACATGTTTGTTATTTAAAAAAAAAAAAACATTTTGCCTTTAGTGTTCCTTTAAGATGGCATTCATTGAAAAGCAGTTATTTTAGAGAAATTGTTATAACTAGAGACATTTCCTCTTTTTCTGTTTGATGCATTGCTGAGGTCCACAGTCAGAAGCTGAGCAAGACTCCATAAAAACAGACAGCTTCAAACAACACAGCAACATCTACACTCCTGGTGACTTCTAGATCCCTGCATTCAGTGCATTGTAAGTAATGAATCATTACTTACAATGCAGGGATCTAGAAGTCACCAGGAGTGTAGATGTTGCTGTGTTTGAAGCTGTCTGTTTTCATGGAGTCTTGCTCAGCTTCTGACTGTGGACCTCAGCAATGCATTAAACAGAACAAGAGGAAATGTCTCTAGTTATAACAATTTCTCTGAAATAACTGCTTTTCAATGAATGCCATCTTAAATCGCCTGATTTTAGAATTACATTTTAAACTCTTTTTTTGAAAGATAATGAAGATTTATATTTGTGAAGCTGGTCAGTTCCAAAACCAGGGACATTTCTATGGCTCACCATGTGTCAGGGGTTAAAAACAAGGTCCATAAAAACATGCATGAGCGAGTTTGGGGGTGGAGGAACTTGATTGGCCTACACAGAGTCCTGACCTCAACCTGATAGAACACCTTTGGGATGATCTAGAGCGGAGACTGTGAGCCAGCCCGTCCACATCAGTGCCTGACCCCAGAAATGCGCTTCTGGAAAAATGGTAAAACATTCCTATCAATACACTCCTACACCTTGTGGACAGCCTTCCTAGAAGAGTTTTTTTTCTGCATGAAAAACCACATGGATAGTAGGTTATATGGCTTTCAATGGCATTGTTCACACCAGTGCTTGCAGTTCCATAAAAACAAGTAGAACATGCTTCATTTTATCTGCACTGGAATGCTGTAAAAAGCATCAACAATGCACTGGAATGCACAAGTCCTTAGTTAAAGGTTAAGAAAAAAACTGGACTGCACCAAAAACGCGCATTGCAGAAAAGCATCTGGAACACATCCGGACTGTGTTTCTATGGTGTGAACTGGCCCTAAGACTGGGATGCCATTAAAGTTCATGTGCGTGTAAAGGCAGGCGTCACAATACTTTTGGTAATATAGAGTGTGTATATATGTATATATTTATTTATTTATTTTTTACACACACACACGTTCCTATACCATCATTTTATTTGGTGTTTTAGTTCCCTTGGATCTCAAAAATCCAGCCTTCTTTATTCTGTCTATTCCATACAAGCGCACAGTCTCGTTCACCCTGCAACCCATTCAGACTCACAGGGCATTTGTAGTGTTAGTATGTGGCAACAAACACCAACAGGAAGTTCCCCCTGGAGCACAAAGATCGAGAAAATCTGTGTAAAGAGATGTCACTGATTTTTAAAACTGTGAGCTTTGTACACAGCGTGGCACATTCCCACGAAACAACGTATTGGTAAATTGTCCCCTTTAGGAGGCGCGCGTGGGTGCCCACTGCGCGGCGGGGGACCCGATGCACGCGGGTGGCTGGCGCGATTACCATCGGCCACCCGCGAGAGAGCCAGCTTGGGAATTTGTGCGTGCAAAATACCATTTTTTTTTTCCTAGTAAGTAGGAAGACCGATACGTCTCCTCACCCAGTGTTAACCCCTTCCCTGCCATTGCCATTTACACAGTAATCAGTGCATTTTTATAGCACTGATCGCTGTATAAATGTCAGTGGTCCCAAAAATGTGTCAAAAGTGTCTGATCTGTCTGCTGCAATGTCACAGTACCACTAAAAATCGCTGATCACTGGCATTACTAAAAAAAAAAAAAAAAAAACAATCAATATACGCTTACTGCGATTTTTTTTCATACCAAGGATATGTAGAAGAATATATTGGCCTAAACTGATCAAGAAATGTGTTTTTTAAAAACATTTTTGGGGATATTTATTATAGCAAAAAATATTGTTTTTTTTTTTTTCAAAATGTTTATAGCACAAAAAATAAAAACCGTAGAGGTGATCAAATACCACCAAAAGAAAGCTCTGTTTGTAGAACAAAAAAGGACGCAAATTGTCTCTAGCATAGGTTCGATGAATGCCCTGCAAACTGAATGCAGGCATGTTTGCTCATCCCTAGTTCTTTTTGAAAATCATATAATTTCTAGCATCAATTATTTTTTGTGCCAAGACCCTGGTGCTTCTTAATGAAGGAGCAGAGACTGTTGATCCCAGAGTGCAGTTCTAAAGGGGTTAACTTAGTGTTAAAGCAGAGTCGTCGCCCCCCCCCCCCCCCCCAGCAAAAAAATGTAAGTCAGCAGCTACACATACTGTAGCTGCTGACTTTTAATATTAGGACACTTGCCTGTCCTGGAATCCAGCGATGTCGACATCCCGGCGGATGTTTCCATCGGTTCTCATGTGCTGCCGCCGCTATTCGTAGTAAGGGTAACCAGCAGTGAAGGCTTCACACCCGGTTCCCTACTGCACATGCGCAAAAGCGTGCTACGCTTTCTGAATGACCCGGTGGTGGAGAAAAGAGGAGGGGGGCGTACTTCTGAGTGATCTCATAGTGGTGCAGTCTCTCGAAGTGGGGACAAGTACCTGTAAAAAAAACAGGGACTTACTACCCCCCCCCCAAAGGTTCCAAACAGGAGGGGGAGAGGAAACAGATTAGCGGAGGATCCACTTTTGGGTGGAACTCTGCTTTAAGGTAGGTTTCAGAGGATTAAAGCAAAATATTTTTTGAGTTTTTCCTATAGGAGACTTGTTGGAGAGTTTGAGTGGTGAATGGTACACTGAAGTGTTGCTTTAACCTCAAACACATTTGTGAATAACCCCTTTCTATTGGCACCAATCAATGCTTTGTTCTGTTTAGCACCATTGATAACGTTAGTAAATATTTTAAGCTATCCATTTTTTCTAATGTGTCTAGCCAGTGCAATAGTAATAAACAATGAATTATTAATATGTGGTTTACTTATCAAGGCACTGTACTCATTAGAGAGCAAGTACAGTAAGCAAAGTGAATGACTCAGAATGCAGAATGAAGTGCATTACAAAGTAGGAAAAAATAAATGTGGAGCAGGGAGGCAGAGTCCGTGTTTCTTAATCTTTAACCTCAATGTATTTCATAAAACCAACCTGTAAAAAGGAAATAGTTACTACACAAGCCATTTTGTAACTTAATTTTTATTAAAATACGTTTTTATTCTCATTTGACAACAACAATGATTCTTCCACAAATTAGCAAATTGAATGTGTTAGTTGAAATGAATACTAGGTCCTATGGCACTCCAGTTCAAGATCACATGACCTAAACCTGGTATTCTAGAAACAGCAGTTGTTCCATGAGGGCTCCGTCATTAGCAGAGTTTATGATCATTTGAAGTAATTGGCTCAGCCTCAATTCCTGGAATTTGAAATTTAAAGCAACATTTGTGACCAGCTTTTTACAGATTTCTAGACGATTTAAAGGAGTTGTAAATGAAATGCAATCTATGCATTAAGGTGAAAAAACATCTGGTGTTGCCGCCCCCCCACCGAGCCACCATTCTACTTACCTGACCCGTCGAAAGTCCCGCGCGGTCCCTATATCCTCTTCGCCGCTCAGCCTGGCCACTGATTGGCTAGAGCGGATGGATTGAGAGCAGCGCAGCCATTGGCTGGCGCTGCTGTCAATCACATCCAGTGACGCGGCGCACCGAGGGGCGGGGCCAAGTGATACAGTGAGCGGCTATGGCCGCTCGCTGTATCACGGGAGCGTGCCCGCAATTACTGACCACCATGAGAGACAGCCGCCGAGGGACCCCAGAAGACGTGGATCGGGGGCCACTCTGTGCAAAACGAAGCATGTTTGTTATTTTAAAGGAATTATTTTTTTCCTTTAGTGACCCTTTAACCACTTGCCTACTGTGCACATACACCCCCTTCCTGACCAGACACAATTTTAGCTTCCGGCACTGCGTCGCTTTAACTGACAATTGCGCGGTCGTGCGATGTGGCTCCCAAACAAAATTTACGTCCTTTTTTTCTCACAAATAGAGCTTTCTTTTGGTGGTATTTGATCGCCTGTGCGGTTTAAATTTTTTGGGCTATAAACAAAAAAAGAGCGTCAATTTAGAAAAAAAACACAATATTTTTAACTTTTTGCTATAATAAATATCCAATTTTTTTTAAAAAAACATTTTTTTTTATCGCCGTTTAGGCCAATACGTATTTTTCTACATATTTTTGGTAAAAAAAATTAAATCGCAATAACCGTATAGTGACTGGTTTGCGCAAAAGTTATATTGCCTACAAAATAGGGGACATATTTTTTTTTTTTACTAGGAATGGCGGCAAACTGCGATTTTTTTTCCGTGACTGCGACATTATAGCGACACATCGGACACTTTTGACACATTTTTGGGACCATTCACATTTATACAGTGAACAGTGCTATAAATATGCATTGATTACTGTATAAATGTGACTGGCAGGGAAGGGGTTAACCACTAGGGGGCGGGGAAGGGGTTAAATGTGTAGCCCAGTCAGTGTTCTAACTGTAGGGGGAGGGGGGTGACCGATCTGTGTCCCTATGTACAAGGGACACAGCATCGGTCTCCTCTCCCTGACAGGTCGTGGAGCTCACAGAGCTCCACGTTCCTGGTCAGTTACTGGGCAATCACGCGTGCCCAGCAGCCATCGCGGCCGCCGGGCACGCGCACGATGTTCTCAGTAACGCAACGGGTGCGCGCGCCCCCTAGCGGCTTTTTAATGACAGGACGTCATATGACGTCCTGTCAGAACAATAGAGTATTCTGCCCGCCGTCATTTGAGACTATAGGAGGGCCGGATCGATGGCCAGCAGGAGTGGAAATTTTTCTGGCATCAGTAGGAGTAAATATCACCACATTTGGTATTAGGTTGGGAGGAATAGTGCCCCATCTTTGGTAATATAGGGAGTAATTGTGCTCCATTATTGGTGTCAGTAGAAGAAATGGTGCCCCATTGTTGGTGTTAGATGTCAGAATAGTGTCTCATATCAGTGGGAGGATTAGTGTCCCAAGGGCCGGATAAAGGCCAGGAAAGGGCCGTATCCGGCCCACGGGCCGCAGTTTGGAGACTCCTGCTTTAAAGCATACCTGACTTTAGCCTAGGTTCATAGTAGTGCTTGCTGCTGAAATCGCATTATTGTGAATGGGGCCTTAGAGTTTGGTGTTATGAAACATTTCCAAGTGAAAATTATGCTTTTTCACTTTCACATTTCTTCAAAAAAAAGTATTGAATTCTTTAGTTCTACACGTTTTTAAAATGCTATGCTTATGGTATATTTCTACACGCTATAGTAAAGCTGAAATTATGGCTGCAGTCAGGGCTGCCATTAGAAATCATGGAGCCCTGTACAGCCTACTTGGCAGGCCCCTCCGCCCAATGGCACAAATTCTCCCTGCTGATTGTGCCCCCTGTGTGCTGGGCCCCCAACAGGAGGACTGGTGGTCCCCCCCCCCCCCATGAGCAGCCCTGGCTGCAGTAGGGCGGCCTGCTCTGTAAGGTTACAAATTATAGCAGGAAGTACATAGATGTCTAAACAGTGAAATTCTTGCGAGCTACCATATGATGCCTATTAATTAATCAAATAGAAAATAAATGGAATACCCGCGCTTAGGATAAGAGGTGGGAAATGTAAATAATGTAAATTATAAGACTGCGGCCCCCCTCTTTTGTATCCCCAAGAGGATACAAATAAAAAAGGAATAAAATTGGGGTGTGGGGGTAGTGGCGCTGTCTGTTCAGTAGCCACTGGCTAAAGAAAAGAAAAAAAGAAGGCACACAGCAATATATATGCAGTAATGCACACTAGTTCCACCAGAAATGGCGTCCACCAGCCTGGAATTATGATATAATGCTAGGCACAGCTGAGTATATCTAAACCAAAATATGAAGCAGCATCTAAACCAAAGTAATGTAACTATATAGTGAGTACCTAGAGTGGAAAACTATTGCTAGTTAGACCAAACATACTATGTGGATAAAAATAGGCGCATATGTGTGAAATAGATACAAATAAAAATAAATTGAACTAGAACTCTGCTAGCAAAATATAAATATATGTAAACCTAAAGTGAGATAAAGTCCTGTGATGCCCGTAGCATAATAGTTGAATATAAATATAGTATGCGCACAATTGTGCAAAAAACATCAGCATATATCACCAAAAAGTATTGAATCCTGTGATAACCAGAGTTGGATATATGTACCCAACTGTGTTGGATAATGAAAAGTGTAACACAAACACCAAAAAGTGAAACCAAAAAGTCATAAGGTCAATCCAAAAATATGTGTAAAAAATGTCACAAAAATCAGCAGTAAAGTGATGAATCCTCAAACAGTTAATTGAAATTCAAATTCAACTTGAGTGCAGTAATCAGCTTGACCCAGTGCTTCTTGCTGTGCTGGGTGATCACACTATGCAGTTTGTGTAAGCGCGGTGGTCCCGGTGCTCCCCCACTTGGGTCCCCACTCACCAGAAGCCCTCACCCCTGCAGGGGTAGGGTGCAAAACACGCTGCGATGTCTCTCGATCCCAATCCTTCCTTCCCTGAGCTCTCTGGGAATGACTTCCACCAGGTGGCAAAGATCTTCCTAATCGTCCAGACTCCTCCAGAAAAAAAGACAGACTAGTCTGGACGATTAGGAAGATCTTTGCCACCTGGTGGAAGTCATTCCCAGAGAGCTCAGGGAAGGAAGGATTGGGATCGAGAGACATCGCAGCGTGTTTTGCACCCTACCCCTGCAGGGGTGAGGGCTTCTGGTGAGTGGGGACCCAAGTGGGGGAGCACCGGGACCACCGCGCTTACACAAACTGCATAGTGTGATCACCCAGCACAGCAAGAAGCACTGGTTCAAGCTGATTACTGCACTCAAGTTGAATTTGAATTAACTGTTTGAGGATTCATCACTTTACTGCTGATTTTTGTGACATTTTTTACACATATTTTTGGATTGACCTTATGACTTTTTGGTTTCACTTTTTGGTGTTTGTGTTACACTTTTCATTATCCAACACAGTTGGGTACATATATCCAACTCTGGTTATCACAGGATTCAATACTTTTTGGTGATATATGCTGATGTTTTTTGCACAATTGTGCGCTTACTATATTTATATTCAACTATTATGCTACGGGCATCACAGGACTTTATCTCACTTTAGGTTCACATATATTTATATTTTGCTAGCGGAGTTCTAGTTCAATTTATTTTTATTTGTATCTATTTCACACATATGCGCCTATTTTTATCCACATAGTATGTTTGGTCTAACTAGCAATAGTTTTCCACTCTAGGTACTCACTATATAGTTACATTACTTTGGTTTAGATGCTGCTTCATATTTTGGTTTAGATATACTCAGCTGTGCCTAGCATTATATCATAATTCCAGGCTGGTGGACGCCATTTCTGGTGGAACTAGTGTGCATTACTGCATATATATTGCTGTGTGCCTTCTTTTTTTTTTCTTTAGCCAGTGGCTACTGAACAGACAGCGCCACTACCCCCACACCCCAATTTTATTCCTATTAATTAATCAAGTCAGCTGCTTGCACTGATCATGTCTCATATGATCATGTCTCATATGATCATGCACAACAAATTGAAATATAGAGGAGAATGCTGCGCTGTCTTGACCTAAAATTGTGATACCTTATTGAATACCGTATTTATCGCATTATAACACGCACAGGCGTATAACATGCACCTTTATTTTAAGAAAGAAGTTTCAGGAAAAAAAAAATGTTTAAATAAAGAACTTTAAAGCAAAATAAGGGTCAGTGCCCATCAATGCAGCCTGATCAATGCCCATCTGCAGCTTTACAATCGCCCACCAATGCAGCTTGATCAATGCTTATCCACAGCCCCACAATTGCACATCAATGCAGCTTGATCAATGCCCATCTGCAGCCTTACAATTGCCCATCAATGAGTATTATACGCCCAAAAATGATCTTATTGCAAATCATACAACTATTGCCTTATCCATTATTTAAAGTGTGCACGTTATGAAAAGTGCTAAAGTGCAAAAATATATTGCAATGTGTATATTTGTAAACAAAGTCCTCATAAAAAGTGCTTCAATGATATAACAAAAATATGTTCCAGTGCACTAAAAGTGCTGCGTGCAATGCCATGCGTTAATGTACATATAAAGTCCATTTCAAATCCATAAATGCAGGTGATAAAAATCAAATGTGCATATGTCCACTCTGGCGCCCCCCCTAGAGCGTGCGACCTTGCGGCTAAGCTTGGTCAAAACACGCTTCTGAACCACCTCTGAGTTCAATGTGTATGCTGGGATCCTGGGCTGGTTTATGGTATGTTTTTCCACATATGGGTATAATAGAGGAAACTTGATAGTGAATTATCGTTTAAAAATGTTTATTAATATGCAACAGCAATCCCTATATTAGGGTACTCACATTTATTGGGTGCTATAGTGCACCAATCTATACAGGTAACAAAAGCAGTTTGTAGCCGCTGAAGTGGTGTGTTCCACACTGAGAACACTCTGCTGCCTCCTACACCATCCTGTCCCCTATCCTACATGTGTTGATACCAGGACTTTTGTTGTATCTTCCTCAGGGGGAATGCTCGACAAAAGTCCCAGTATCGACACATGTAGGGGAGGGGACAGGACAGTAATACAATCATAATAATAATAATAATAAACGATAATACACTATCGATTTTCTCTATTATACCCATATGTGGAAAAAGGTACCATAAACCAGCCCAGAATCTCAGCATACACATTGAACCCAGAGGTGTTTCAAAAGAGTGATTTGACCAAGCTTAGCCGCAAGGTTGCACGCTCTATGGTGAGTGCATAACTGAAGGGGGAGCACCAGAGTGGACATATGCACGTTTGATTTTTATCACCTGAATTTATGGATATCATTGAATTGAAATGGACTTTATATGTACATTAATGTATGGTATCGCATGAAGAAAATTGCACACAGCACATTAGTGCATTGGAACACATTTTTTGTGATATCATTGAAGCACTTTTAATAAGGACTTTGTTTACAAATATACACATTGCAATATATTTTTTGCACTTTAGCACTTTTCATCATGCGGACACTTTAAATAATGGATAAGGTAATAGTTATATGATTTGCAATAAGAGCATTTATTATTTAATAAGGTATCACAATTAAAAGCTTAGAATAAGGATCACCAATGTTGTAATATGCTCTTGTAGCCCAATGACAAGTAATAAAGTGGGGTACTGACGAGGATTTTGCAAAAGTAAGCCTAGGTTCACATTGGAGCGATTTGTCATGCGATTTGAGAGATCAAATCACATGACAAGTCATAGCCTAAGCAGAAACAGCACTGTTCAAATCAGTGTGACACAGATTTTGCGGCGCCACACCGATTCCCAAAAGTAGTAATTTTGCCGATTTCAGGTGAGACTTTAATAGACATCTGTGTATCACCTGAAATTGTACTGACCTTGCTACTTTGAAATCGTGCTACTTCAAGTTTAGTAGCACGATTACAAAGTGGCATCAATGTGAACCAGGGCTCATGCTCTGAAAACTGTGGTGTCAGTCTCTTCTGGCTATGCAGCCATGAAGCAACAGGGAGAAAAAAAATGTAATAATTTAACTAAGCTTTAGAAAGTTAAAACAATTCACATACAATTGATAGAGTACGTACACCACATAGGTAAAAGTCTGTGGACACCGATCATCACACTTAAATGTGATTATTGGATATCCCATTTTAAAACCACAACCATGTCTAGTATAATGGAGAGTTGGCACCATTCTATGTAGCTATAAAAATCCACCATTCTTTTGGGAAGGCTTCCCATAAAATTTTACAGTGTGCCTGTGCGAATTTAACCAAAAGATCATTTGTGTTCCAACTCATGCCAAATGTGTTTAGTAGGGTTAAGGTCAGGGCTCTGTGCAAGCCACGCAAGTTCCTCCATACCAAACTTATCAAAACACCCTTATGGACCTTTTTTTGTGCCCAGGTGTAGAGTCATGCTGGTATAGAAAAGGGCCTTACTGTTAAGCCCTGTACATACGATCAGATATCTGATGGAATCTAATCCGATGGATTTTTTCGTCGGATATCCGATGAAGCTGACTTTCATCAGTCTTGCCTACACACCATCGGTCAAAAATCCGACCGTGTCCAAACGCGGTGACGTAAAATACTACGAGGTGCTGAGAAAAATTAAGTTCAATGTTTCCGAGCATGCGTCAACTTGATTCTGAGCATGCGTGGATTTTTGACCGATGGACATCCACCCAGACGATCGTTTTTTTCTATTGTTTTTGTATCCATAGGAACATTTTAAAACATATTCTATTTTTTTTCACCGATGGTAAACAAACCGATGGGGCCCACACACGATCGGTTTGTCCGATGAAAATGGTCCATCGGTCTGTTTTCATCGGTGTGTACAGGGCTTTACTGCATGGTAGGAAGTGCATAATGATCTAAACATATTTTGTATGCGCTAATATTAACAGTACCCTTAATGGAAACACCTAAACGCAGACATTTAGAAAGTCCACATTTTCACATTTGGTCATTCAGTGTATTTAGCAGTTTGTCTGGATTTGCCCATTAAGCTGAATACTCACAGACCTGGTACATCTGTTGAATATAGCAATGAAAAATGGCAAGCACACAAAGTAGGATCTCATCTGCTAATTATTTTGCAGCTTTATTTGTATTTTTAATTACAACACAATAAAACAATGGTAATTACAGAAGATGCAATAATATAAAAAAGCGACTGATCCCCTACCCTTAAGACACTTACAGCAGACAACAACTGCCCCACCCAAAAACAGCCCTCCTCGAGAGAGAAACAGTAAAATAAATAGTAATAAATAGAAATTAATCACTGCACAGCCTTTAATACTTTGACTGCGGAAATGGAAAAAGTGATGTTTAGCGCAGTTGATGACAAACTGTCAGTCGTCTGGTCAAAACTGCAGTAATATATTTCACCTTTTATTATAAGAATGATGCAGTCAAAGTATTAAAGTATTGTAAACAAGTTTTGATTGAAAAATAAATGTAAATCATGGTCTATGGTATACAATAAAACAATAATAATAATAAAATTAACAACCCCTTGACCTTTGATGGTGTAATATATGGGGGCAGAAATTATCTTTCTGTGGTTAGTTTTATAATATCTATTTAAATGTTAGCCTCTATTGTTCTCTGCATTGACTCTGGGTATTAAAATACAACTCCTGTTCACATACTGTATGGACAGGAAATTAATGTTTTATAGATCCATCTAAGCACTACAAACATTTCCCGGTTATATCACAGTCTTGATACAAGTTAGCACCATATATTCAGGTCTGTGTTAGCACACAAAGAAGCTTTGTGTTTGTCAGTAGAAGCAAAATAGAATATTATATCTACCAGGACTCTAAAAGACAAAAATAAAATATATCCAATATAACATCTAATACAGGAAAGCTTCATCCAACATTTCAGCATAATATAAATAACACAGTGAGCACTCCCCAAACCATATTTCTATCATCTTTTTATAATGTACCTCGTCAGTATTTCTGTCCATATACAATGCCTCTGAAGGAGTTAGATTTTGATAAATACATTTTTATCATTAATATGAAAGAATAAAAATACTGATTACTTTATGCTCATGGAGTTATAAGTGGGACAAATACATGTTAAAATGTGAAATCCAGATTAGTTTTACTAAGCTCTTAAGAACTATTAAAAAAAATCAAATGTTATTAAATAAAAAAAAATAACACATTACTTGCCATAGAGGCCATTTTAAAAACCCAACGTCATTAAAAAGGACCTTTTTATTTCAGCTGGCAACCTGCTACAATTTTCAAATACTGCCGAATATTTAAAATGTTCCCTTCCTTCCAAGGCATTGTTGCTCTGTAGATGACATTTTTGAGAATTCTTATCCCACCATTCTTGTAATTGGCTTGCTGCTTTCAACAGAAGTCAGCATAGTACTGGAGGTCAAATCACAGGCATTCCCATCAACGTCTTTACATTTACAATAGTAAGAGTTCATCTTTGGTGCAATACTTGTTAAGCATGCTACAGATTTAAAGGAATGCTGAAGGGATGCCATGTTCTTTATTAAGACACAGGCACTTACAATATGGCCATGATAGACTGACACTCCCATTTAGCACTTTCATTGTATTCACACAAATTTTGGGCAGACTTATACCCAGTATTCTGGTATAAGAGGCTGATAAGGTAATCTAGTCCTAGAACTTGGACCCCTTTCACACTGAGGAGTTTTTCAGGTGGTACAGCGCTAAAAATAGCGCTGCTATAGCGCCTGAAAAACTCCTGCACTGCATACTCAATTTAAAAGCCCGAGGGCTTTCACACTGAGGCGATGCACTGGCGGGAGAGAAAAAAATCTCCTGCCAGCAGAATCTTTGGAGCGGTGAGAGGAGCGGTGTGTATACCGCTCCTTCCCATTTAAAACAATGGGAAACCGCGGTAATACTGCCCGCAATGCACCTCTGCAGAGGCGCATTGCGGGCGGTATTAACCCTTTATCGGCCGCTAGCGGGGGTTAATACCCGCGGCAATTCCGACTGCGCAGTGTGAAAGGGGCCTATAGCTTTTAGCATAATCACCTTTGCTACCTTGCATGCAAAAGAAATTATGGGATTATCAAAAACAATGCAATTTTGAGACATTGGATGTTTTTTTTATTAAGGGGAAGGAGGGTTTAATCACAAACTATGGTTCAGTATTTATAAATCCCTAGTTATACTGCATTGAAAAAGTTGTCACTTATTTCTTTTTTTATCAAGGACTCTCTGTAAAGGTGGCCTTGGAATGGTAAGTGGGGAAATATCTGCCCATCCCCAATTGATTTATTCAGTTTCTGGACTGACCATGATCCTCCGGGCCACGTAACATTACTGATCCTCATATAGAACAAAAAAGCATTGCAACAAACTGCTTAGAGACTTTGCAAGCTGGAAAATGTCTTGCACAAACATGTTATACTTGCTTGCTCTGCGCAATGGTTTTGCACACAGCAGCCCAATACTCCTCTTCTCAGGTCTCTTGCTGGCACTCCTGTCCCTTCCCTCCTGCTGAGTGCCCCCATAGCAAACAGCTTACAATGGGGGCTCCACCGCTGCGTGTCCATTCACACACAGAGCTGTGGCTCAGCCCCACCCCCTCTGATTGGCTCAGTGAATGGGATTAACAGCAGTGGGAGCCACTGCTGTCTCAGCCAATGAGAGGCAGAATCCAGAGCCAGGACACTCATACACATCACTGGATCAAGATGGGGATCAGGTGAGTATTAGGGGATACTGCACACAGGTGTTTTTTTTTACCTTCATGCATCCAGTGCCTTTACAACCACTTTAAGGCTACTTTCACGCTGAAGGCATTTTTCAGGAGTTTAAGTGCTAAAAAAAGCGCATGTAAAGCACCTAAAAACTGCCTCCCATCCCACCCAAGTGTGAAAGCCTGAGTGAATTCACACTGGGGCGGTGCGCTTGCAGTCCTTTGGAGCAGTTTGGGAGCACTGTATACAGCACTTCTAAACTGCCCCTGCCCATTGGAATGCATAGCCAGCTTTTCCGAAGTGCCTGAAAAGCGATTCAGAAATGCCGCAACACGGGTGGTTTTAACCATTTCTTCGGCCGCTAGCAGGGGTTAAAAGTGCCCGGCTAGCAGGCGAAAGTGCTGCTAAAACGACGGTAAAGCACTTCTGAAACGAGCGGCGTGGCACCAGTCTGAAAGTAGCCTGAGTCGATTGCTTTACAGTTATGAATTTCAGAGGACAAGAGACATCAAAGGCTTTGCTAGAATATGTTGCACACAGTATCCCACCAAGGCTTTGTCATTTTTATATATCTAAGCTGAATGGCCTTTTTTTATCACATGACACATTTCACTTACTCTTCAATTTTAAAACAACTCTGTGGGATCTATAAAAGAAATATCCAGCCAGAAGAATCCTGTAAACAAGCATATCTTCAAAGATCTGCAGGACAGCTGCTAATAGCCACTTCCAGGTGTGACAGAAGTGTGGTTCTTTCCACTGGTTGCTATGTTACTACTGTGTCCGGAAAGGAAGTAGCGAAAGGAACCACAACACCCAGCAAAGGAGCATGCTAACCGATATGTCTGGAAGTAATTAATAGCTGGAGTACTGCTAGCTCTACAACAGAGAGAAGATTTAATGTGTCAGAGGCAAGTATTTATCTTCTTTTACAGGGTGCTTATAGCTGGTGCTTTTATACCAGTAATAAGGTAATTTTAAAACTCGTCATTCATGGATCAGTCCATTATCAATGATAAGATACAGGATGGTACTGATCTGCACTGTGTCTAGAAAAGGGGACATCCTTCAATGTGCACTAGATACCTAAAGACATTTTGCACCTTCAGAAAAAAAATTATCATTTCATAAAAAGAAATAGTTGGGTGTTGCAAAAAAAAGAAAAACACAACAAAAAGTCCCACCGAAATCACATTCTTTAACCATTGTTTTATAAAAGCGGCCTGCAAGTTTTCTAAAAGTTTTTTCCCACCATAACTATTGGACTGTATACAAACAATGGGCTGTGGACGTCCCTAAAATGGGTGTCGGCTTAAACGTTTTTCTCTGATAAATTAAACAGTTTCTTTGTATACTCCTACCGCCAAGGTACAGTACATCTTTTTTAGTTGTTTATTTTGTAGTTTATTTTATCGAGTGACAATTGTTGGAAACAAACTGGAAATGTTTAGCTATGAAGTTTGTTATTCCAAAAAAATTTTTAAAACAAAATGGAAAACAAAAATAAGCATCACGAAAATAAACCATGTATTTTCCTTTCCATATTTTATGTAGACTATAAAAGAAAATCTTATCTTTGATTGTAGTATTTTTTCTTAGCTTGCTTTTACATTATAAGAATTACAAGTTACATCTTTATCTTAAGCTTACCTAAAACAACTGCTACCATCAGCATACTTTTTTTTAAGGACTATTTAAGGTCCAAATGTCTCATCCCAATAAAGTTTACCCTCTTACCACATTAGCTTGGCTACACTTGGACAAAAGCATGACCATATTTACTATGTCCTTTGCATTTGTGGATTCGAGAAAACAAATGCTCTCCATTTTAACAATGTTGGAGGAGTGACACTCTGTATTATACAAGTCCTATGTTTAACATCTCACGTATTTCCATTGGAAATTTAAATAATGGGTGTATTGTTCCAACAGGGAAATGTGAACATATATATGCACCACTCTTATAGGCAAACAGAAAAATAATTTAACATATAGGTTATATTATGCTTCTTGGTTGCAACCTGCATTTGCCATACATAATAACTAGCATTTCATATCATTGATTTTGCTGAAGGTCAAAGGGCACAAACAGCAAGAACAGCACTCTTTAAGACAGTAAGATATTTATAAAAAGGAAAAAAAAAAACGAATGACAGCCAACAGGACACCAATGAAGTTAAAGGCATACTGTTTTCATGGAGCAGTTACTCTCTGATGCACTGACTTCCAGCCAGCTGACCACACATAAATGGCATCCGGTGTTACCTTCATTACCTGTTTAGTTAGCATAGTGCGGGTAAAAGCATAACACTGCTATATAAAAAAAAGAAAAAAAAAGAAGAAAAAAAAAACAGCTTACTTTTTAATATGGAAAAAACATGAAAAAGCACCTGCTACTGCAGGATGAATGGTAATAATGACAGCACTTTCATTATGTGATATACTTGACAAGAAAATGCTTTGGTGATTCAGTTTCGCCTAGTCCTGCTCCTAATAAGATCAAGCCACTTTCACCCTTTGAGAACTAAAGTGAACATGCAGTTTGAGAACACTTTAGTATGGAACATGCAGTAATCAGATTCTCTGCTAAATAGATAGAATTAATTTAGATGGATGTATTTGTATAAGGCAATTCATATTATCGTGCAACATGGTTTGAATGTACAGTAGACCTCTGTGGATGAAAACAGTCAACATTTTCTTCTGCATCCTCTTTTGTTTAGTACCACTGTCTTATTTGGTTATACCAAACATTAGCCTTTCCTATGGAATAAAACATGTTTTTAGAAGCTGTTGGATACAACACTTTATCAAAACCTCAAATCTCATAACTTTTCTATCCATGTCCACATTATTTTGTGGCAAGCAAGCCATGCCTAATAGAATCTGAAAACTGGTAAGATAGTACTCAAAGGGTTACAAATACGTAATACTTGTAGCAATTTTCTTCTCAACATGACGGCCATTTTGCCACAGCTCACTGCAATCCGTTTCAAAGACATTCTGCTTCCTGCCAGGCTTTCAAATAAGTGTTCCTGTCAGACCTGCTAAGTGCCAAAGGCAGTGGAATGCAACTTGATAAAATATAATGATGCCAAAAAATAAAATAAGAAATTAAAAACAAACAAGTTAAAACAAAAAAAGTTTCACTTTGTTCAGTAAATTCATGACTATAAATGTGTTAAAACGTTTTGGACAAAGCTCAGAAAAAGTTGTATAAAACACAAAATGAATGTATCATTATTAAGGCTGTTTCTATATTGCAGATATTTTGGCCCCTTGTTAGTTGGAAAAAGTCTGTCCAAACAGTCTGAAGGTCCCATGTGACTTGTTCTCCCACAAGGTCAACCGTGGGTGTCTTCCCGTAGCAGACAGTGAATCAATCCTCTTTGGACACAAAGCTATTTAGGGTCTTCACACTCTCCCTAAGGTTCCGTACGGGCGATTCTTATGTTCGTTTGTTGCTCACACTTAAGGATATGTGTCTGTGCAGCACATATCGTTTTCAAAGAGGATCTGTAGTTTTCAAAAACTAAAATAATGTAAAAGAATATTTTAGTAAAGTAAATTTTTGTTCACCTTTCTCTTCAGTGTTGACTCCTGGAAAGGTAACACCATCTCCAGAGTTTAGAAGGAAGGCCTAAAGTTGAATGACAAAGAAATACAAAAGGACTGGAGGAACGGCAAAAACGTTTGGAAGCTTCCCAGGTGATTGAATCCCCACTCAGGTGGGGGCACAAAACCTCTTGGGTTTTAAAGATCAGCCATAAGACCCTGGCTCACAGATGCCTGTGTCTAGCTAGGGATAATAGCTCTGATGTTGATTCTCAAGTAACCTTGAAATTCTACACTAGGAATTGTTAGATCACACCCACTCTTGCATAGAGCGTTTACAGTACAGTATGTGTCGGGGTGTTCCTTTCCTCTTAAATTGAAACACGGTGTAAACCAAGACAAGGAGGCACAAGGCCAGGATACAAGGGATTACAATAGCTATGGCTTTCACAGTGCTGGCTGTGTTGTCCAGCTTCATAACAATGTCTACATCATCTTGAGAACTGGTTCGTTCCTTTTCTCGGTCCATGGTGTCATCACACCCCATGAAATCTTTAAGGATAGAACGTGGGTATCCAGGTTCTACACGCAGTCTCTGATTGTGGAATTTCCAGTATTCTTTTCCTTTATAAAAATAGGTGAATCCTGAAAAAGCAAGATAAGTGCATTAAAAAAAAAACACAAAAAAACAAACAAAAAAACCAACAGTGCTAGAATTTGCCTCTGCATGTTTGCAAAATTCATGAATAACATATGAATGAATAAATAAAAGCCAAAACTAAAATATCTTTAAAAAAAACTTTAATATAGTTATCTACTTATGTATCTAATGTGATTAAATAAATTTCATTGCTTTAAATACCAACTAGACGATCTGTCTCCAGGTTTCAACATGCTTACAGGAGGGTAGAGTCAAGTAATGCACTCAGTAGTTTGCCGCTTCTTCTTTACTGTTCAATCACAGACTGAATACAAGTTTGTTATGCTGTATTGTGTAATTGTAGTAGCGAAAAGTGGGGTTACCAACTGTGCTATGCTGTCTGGCTTACAAGACTGGCTAAACACAATTACACATTTAGGGGGTTAAACAATTCATGTACCATTATTTCAGCTGCATGTTTAGCTTTTTGTTTGTAGTTTGCAGCATTAATAGCTTTCCTACTGGAATGTCTTTAATAGAGCAAAACAATAGTATTTATGAAAGAATTGGCATAGAATGCCCTAAATGTTCAATAATGAAATCACTGTGGACTGTACCAGTCAACCATTTACATTTTAAGCTAATCAATGAATTTCTTTATCAGCTTTCAAATACATTATATTACTTCATGTGAAGTTTTGCTAAAGTTTCTGGTGCCAAAAAAAAACAAAAAAACAAAATACTGTTGTGACATTTATTTATACCATTTTCTTTGTCCACAAATGCCCCTTGAGGCGATTCAGGAATTCCTTTCCATATGGTTATTGATTTGGGGTAACCAGGATCCATAACCCTTAACTCTTCATTGTATCTCCAGTATCTGGAATACAGAATAACACATGCAATGTTATCATTATACATTATTGTCCCAATAGCATCCAAATCAGTATTGCCAACTCTATGCCTTGAGAGAAGTGAAGTTTGGGGAAAAAACAAACATGTATTTAGGGCACGATTAGAAGGAATACATTTTATATTATTTGCATAATTTATGTTTTTTTTTTTTTTTTAAATATAGGTAAGCAGAAGACTCTTGGAATTCCAGTAGTCATAGCACATTGTTACAGCTTGCATCTCCATAGTGGCTAAAAGCAAAAAGGTTCATAGCCTTAATGATCCTGACTTAGTTCAGGTTTTTCAGCAGGGGCTCATATGGAAGAGGGCTTGAGCTAGATTTAACAGACATTGGGCCAGATTCAGATGGGAGATACGACGGCGTATCTCCTGATACGCCGTTGTATCTCTAAGGTCGGCCGGTCGTATCTATGCGACTGATTCATAGAATCAGTTACGCATATATATAATCCTAAGATCCGACAGGTGTAAGTGACTTACAACGTCGGATCTTAGGCTGCAATTCCAGGCCGGCCGCTAGGTGGCGCTTCCGTGTCTTTTACGCGTTAAATATGCTAATGAGCATTTACGCTGATTCAGAAACAAACGCCCGCCCATCGTTTTTTTTTTACGTCGCTTGCGTTCGGCTTTTTCCGGCCTATAGTTACCCCTGCTATGTGAGGCGTATCCTATGTTAAGTATGGCCATCGTTCCCACGCCGAGTTTTGAATTTTTACGTCGTTTGCGTAAGTCGATTCAGAATACGGCCGGACGCAAGTTACGCTCACGCCGAAACCAATAACGTCCTAGCGACGTCATTTGGAGCAATGCACGCTGGGAAAAATCGCGGACGACGCATGCGCTGTTGGATCGGCGCGTGGACGCGCCTGATTTAAATTGTAGACGCCCCCTAGCCGCGGAATTTGAATTCCGCCGGGGGATTTACGGTACGCCGCCGCAAGTTTTGAGGTAAGTGCTTTCTGAATACAGCACTAGCCTTTAAAACTTGCACCGGTGGATCGTAAATCAGATAGATTAGCGGATCTTTAGATCCACGTAATCTATCTAAATCTACCCCAGTATGTTTTATCTGATTTAGGTTTAAAAAACAAAACAAATGAATATGTTTCCTATTTTCTGTTCAGAAAATGTGTTTTGTATTAACCATAGTAGAAATGGTTTCCCTTACAATCTCCCTTACAATGGGGGAAGAGTGGAATGAGAAAAGGAAATGAGAAGTGAAGGAAGAAAGGGATGGAGGAATAAAAAACAGGACTTTTGTCTTACCATAGAATCCTCTTTTTGGCTTTTTGGAGTTTATTAAGGGACACACATATTCAGAGCTATTCTGAAATGTATGGGTTGCTGCCTATAAGAGAATTGGACACTAGCAAAAGCCATTAGTCAGCCAGTTATAACAGCTCCCATTTGCATTATGCTTCAGTTTAATGCAAAAGCAGTAGTAGTGAGTGATCATAGGAGGTGTTGAACATGTGTCCATTAATGAATTCCAAATTAATTAAAGTCACCAATCTTTTCTCCAGTCCACCCATGGCTGAGGCCAGAGCCTCCTGAAAATAGCCGCAGGAGCATTCCCGAGATCCTCTGAGGCTGATGGCAAAACCATTTGTCTTTTTTGCATTTTTAGTCCCTGAGCCCTTTTGCTATAGTAAAGCCGAGGTACTCACAGCCAGGAATTGCATCCACTTGCAGACCTATAGACCAGCACTGACGCTGCTATTTGATGGTCAGCGAGATGCAGAGCACACTATGCACCTTAAGAAAATTACACTGTCAATTTATGCACAAAAAAACTCTCTGTGTCCACCGTAATCCAGGATGGGTGAGGTAGACTGAGCTTTATGGACTAGGTGCAAGTCACCTGACCTGCTCTGTCCTGCAATTTCAGGCTCATAGAGAGCAGCTGAAACAAATCCTCCTGTGCGCCTTACACAAAGCCGTGCACATGTGCGCGAGTCCCGCCGCGCGCGCCTATTCCGAGGCCGCGCACACACGCTACCGCGCATGCGTCCCGGAGCGCCGGGACGCATAAAAGTAGGCTATTGCACGCGTGTGCGCCTATGATGACTATTGCACGCGTGTGCAAGTGACGCTAATGCGCCCGTGCACGAGGTTGCTGTCAGCCGAAGCCAGCATGTGAGGACCAAAAACAAACACTTTGTAGCCAAAGTTTTGGAGTAACCTTCCCCAGGAACCAACTACCAGCAGGTGGAGGCTAAATGACGAACTCAGGCAAGTGTACTCATTATAGATAAACCTCACAATCACTGCTACACCAGGACAATGAAAGGAGAGAGAGAGGCACAGACAGGCAAACTTTAGGCAAACTAGCATAATGGCTCAAAAGAAGGAAACTTTCAGAACCAAGTTCTGAAAGGCCCTTTACTTACCTTATCCAACGCTTCAGGACTCTGCAAAATACAGGCAGTCCAATGTTCGCCCATCACGGAGAGCTGAGACTGCAGACCTTCAGGGACCGGGGTCCATGGACAGGAACACCACACCCCTGGACCCATATCGCACCCTGTCAGTAATCTTTTGGTATTGGGAAATTTACCAAAGCACTGAAACCTAGGATCCAGCCCTCAAAAGAGGAGCATTACAGGCCAAACCATGTTCTTCTCAACCGGGGCCCGAGTACAGTCCACTTTTTAAATCCAGCATGGATCCCTCCAGTGGAGCTACTCAGAGCTCGTGACAAACACCATAGACACTGTCAGGGACTCACCTCTCAATCCCGGAATCCTTCCAGAGGGTTAAATCAGCGGCGCGCAATCGCGCACCGTCGTGTGCCTGTGGTGCGCGCGCGTGCATTAACGGCGCGCGCGTGCACGCCGGGAGCGCGCGCTGCGGGGCGCGCGCATGCGCGCTGACTTCTTGGCGCCAAAACGGCTTTAAATGGACACTGACAGCTCCAGCACATTGCTGTCTGATCTACAGTCTCTGAACGCTGTTACCCTGAAGAAACCTGATTACCTGCTATCACCTATTTGACCCGGCTTGTTTGACCTTCCGCACCTCTCCGATCCCGACCTCGGCTGCTATCGACCTACCTCTGATCCACTGTTGCCTGACCTACCTGCCTGCACAACGATTACTCTCCTGCTTATCCCATCTGAATACCTGAACTCTCTATTGTGATCCGGCTTGTTTTGACCCTGCTTCCGTCTGCTATCTACTTACCAGCTTGCCTTCTCAGTTGTTGCTGTGAATCTTCTGCCTGTGTCACGGACCCCACTTCCGGTTCCAGCTCCCGTCTACACTTCCAGCAGTGGTCTGCATCTACTCACCTATCAAGCCAGCCGGCACTCCTACCCCGCCAGGCTTCTGAGTCTGCTGTTCCATATCCAGCAGCTCACAAGCCGGAGTTGTAAGAGAGGCCTACTCCTACCACCGGGCTCTGGTTACCAGGTACGTGATACATAACAGTATCAGACAGCCATGTCAGAGCCCTCAGGAGTGGCCCCAGCAATGGAGGAGATTTGTAAACACCTCGCATCTCTCACCCAAGCTGTTAAAAATCTACAGGACGGCTACATGCGACTGGAAGGCCGAGTACAGAATCTGTCCGGAGACGCAACTCCTGAATCTTCCGCCAGATCGTCTTCATCAGCCGCTGCCCCAACTGTAGTGATGCTACCACCCGAACCCAGGGTTCCGATGCCAGAGCGATTCACTGGGGATCGCTCCAAATTCCAGAACTTCCGCAACACCTGCCAATTATATTTTGCTCTCCAACCTAGGACTTTCTCTTTAGAAGCCACAAAGGTGGGATTTGTGGTGTCGCTTCTTCAAGGAGAGCCTCTAACCTGGGCGCACCGACTATTGGAGGAAAATGGCACCAACACTGAGACTCTACTTGCTTTCTTTCAGGCCATGGCACAACTCTATGACGATCCTCAGCGAACTGCTACCGCTGAGGCCGCCCTGCTTGCGCTTCAACAAGGCCGCCGAGCCGTTGAGGAGTATGTTTCGGACTTTCGCCGCAGGAGTGCGGACACCCAGTGGAACAGCGCAGCTCTGCGTCATCAATTCCGTTTGGGACTTTCAGAAAACTTAAAGGATGAGTTGGCCCGTATTGGGATTCCTGATACCTTGGAGGACTTAATTGATAAATCCATACAGATTGACCGACGCCTACGAGAGCGACGAGCAGAGCGATCTTCTCATCTAAGTCGCCCTGTATGGGTCACTACTAAAGCACCCCTGCCTGCCTCTCGCTACCAACCACCCGTCCATTCTAGTGCGGCCAGCTCTCCTCCTGATACCTCAGAGCCTATGCAACTTGGGGTCATGCGACCCACTCTGCCTCCAGAAGAACGAACACGTCGTCGGCAGCTAAATTTGTGCCTCTACTGTGGTGAACCCGGTCATTATGTCGCCAACTGCCCCATCAAGATGCGTAAGTGTCGTTTTTCTGTTCCTGTCAACGTCTCTACTCTCTCAACCAATACAACACACCTTGCTCTTTCTCTGTATTTACAGCTCCCAGGAAGAACGATTCCGGTCAACGCAATCATTGACTCCGGCGCCTGCAGTTGTTTTATTGATGCCACCTTTGCCAGTCTGCACCACATTCCTCTTCGAAAGAAAGACTTCAGGCTTTCAGTTTTCCTGGCCGACGGATCCCACATTAAATCGGGTCAAGTGACCCAAGAAACCCTTCCTCTACCTGCTTCTACTTCCGCTAATCATAGGGAATTATTAATTCTGGATGTAATCTCTTCACCCTTGTTTCCAGTGATCCTTGGCATCCCCTGGCTCCGGGTCCATAACCCCCAGATTGACTGGGTCTCTGGAACTTTACAATTCCCTTCCCAATACTGCCTGGAACACTGCCTTCCTGGATCTTCCAGTTTCTCTCCAACTCTGTTATGTCTGAACACCGACCCCAGTTTATTTCAGTCTGTTCCGGAGCCCTATCATGAGTTCCTCGATGTCTTCAGTAAAAAGGGGGCCGATTCCCTACCTCCTCATCGCCCCTATGATTGCCCGGTAGAATTACTTCCTGGGGCCGAGATCCCTTTTGGGCGCATCTTCCCCCTATCCGAGAAGGAACAAGATGCTCTAAAAATCTACATCGACGAGAACCTAAATAAGGGGTTCATTCGTCCATCCACCTCACCAGCAGGTGCTGGTATATTTTTTGTCGCTAAAAAGGATCAGACCCTTCGCCCGTGCATCGACTATCGAGAGCTCAATAACATCACGGTTAAGAACCGTTATCCATTGCCACTGATACCCGAACTGTTTCAAAAATTAAGGTTCGCTACTATCTTCACTAAACTGGACCTGAGGGGGGCCTACAACCTAATTCGCATCAGGGACGGTGACGAATGGAAGACTGCTTTCCGTACTCGGTATGGTCACTACGAGTATTTAGTCATGCCATTCGGGTTATGCAATGCTCCTGCCACCTTTCAGCATTTCGTCAATGACGTGTTCAGAGACTTTTTAGATATTTTTGTCATCGTCTACCTGGATGATATCCTGGTCTTCTCGGGCTCATTAAATCAACATCGAGAGCATGTCCGGAAGGTTTTGAATCGTCTTCGTCTACACGGTCTATATGCGAAAGCAGAAAAATGTGAATTCGAGTTGCATACCATCCAATTTTTGGGCCTAGTGATCTCCCCGACAGGAATTGAGATGGACCCCAAGAAAGTGTCTGCTATTCTGGACTGGCCGGTGCCCCTGGACAAGAAGGGGGTCCAACGTTTTATAGGCTTTGCAAATTTCTATAGACGTTTTATCAAAGGATTTTCTACCATTGTTGCTCCCATTACACAGCTTACAAAACAAAACTTCCGTTTCCGTTGGAATCCTGAGGCACAAGAAGCCTTCGACACGCTAAAAAGATTCTTCACGACCGCCCCAATTCTCAGCCACCCAAACCCGGCTCTACCCTTCCTTCTTGAGGTAGACGCCTCCGAAGTCGCAGTGGGGGCCGTTCTCTCCCAACGCATGGGAGACAAAGACCTGATACATCCCGTAGGTTTCTTTTCCCGAAAACTCTCCCCTGCGGAGAAAAACTATGACGTAGGTGATCGTGAGTTATTGGCCATCAAGGCCGCTTTGGAAGAGTGGAGATATTTATTGGAAGGAGCTTCACACCCTGTGCTAATTTATACGGACCATAAAAACTTGGAATATTTAAGATCAGCCAAGCGATTGAAGCCCCGACAGGCTCGGTGGGCACTCTTCTTCTCCCGTTTTTGCTTCCACATCACTTATCGCCCAGGCTCTAAGAATATCAAGCCAGATGCCCTGTCCAGAATGCATGACAATCCAAAAGATACCTCCACTCCTGACACCATCCTACCAGAGAACAGTTTTTTGCTACTGCACACTGACCTACTTTCCCTGCTCCGGAGAGCATCTTTAGACTCTTCCAAACCTCCCAACATTTCTTTAGAATCCCGAGATGGACTATTCTGGAGAGGAAGCCAGATTTTTGTCCCTGAAGACATCCGAGTAGAGGTTCTGAAACACCTCCACGACCATCCAATGGCAGGACATTTTGGGGTTCGTAAGACACTAGAGCTGGTGCGTCGCACCTTTTGGTGGCCTGGATTAGAGAATTTCTGCAAATCATACATCAGCACATGCCCTATTTGTAATCGGAACAAGACACCTCGAAACCAAGCCTGGGGTTTATTGAGACCCTTACCAGTACCCGACAGACCATGGAAAATGATAGCCATGGATTTCATCGTAGAGCTTCCTTGCTCCGAAGACTGTACTGCAATTTTCGTGATCGTGGACCGTTTGACCAAAATGGCCCATTTCCTCCCTCTAAAGAACACACCTTCTGCCGTTGAAACTGCTCGTGTCTTTATTAAAGAAGTCGTTAGGTTGCATGGGGTACCCTCCAACATAGTATCAGACAGAGGAGTTCAATTTACCTCTCGGTTTTGGAAGGCCCTCTGTGAAATATTACAAATTGAACTCGCTCTTTCTTCAGCATATCACCCCCAGACCAATGGGCAAACTGAACGAACCAATCAGACTCTGGAACAATACATCAGGTGCTTCACTACGTTTTCTCAGAATGATTGGGTCTCTCTGCTACCCCTAGCAGAATTTGCCTACAACAACGCCAGTCATTCTGCCACGGGTCAATCTCCCTTTTTTGCCAATTATGGTTTCAACCTAACTTTTCTACCAGATTTTCTTTCAGAATCTTCAGTACCGGCAGTACAGAATACAGTGGAATTCCTCAAACAGAACACCAAATTACTACAGGAAGCTGTAACCAAGGCCCAGGCTGACAGCAAGAGGTTCTTTGACAAAAAAAGGAAAGGAGAACTGGATCTGAAAACAGGGGACCAGGTATGGCTTTCTACCAGTAACCTCAGGTTAGCTTGTCCTTCTAAAAAATTGGGACCCAAATTTATGGGACCCTTTCCGGTCAAAAGGAGAATTAACACGGTTTCATATGAACTTTCTTTACCTGATTCTCTTAAAGTGCACCCTGTATTCCATGTCTCTTTATTGAAACCTGCAGCTCCTGATCCCTTCCCTAATAGGGGTACAAGGCCTCCTGAACCAGTTCATGTTGACGGATGCGAGGAATATGTAGTAGAAGCCATCCTGGATTGTAGAAGGCGACAAGGACAGAACCAATTTTTGATTAAATGGAAAGGCTACGGACCAGAAGAAAACTCCTGGGAACCTGAAAGCAACATCCATGCCAGAAGATTGGTACGTTCATTTTTTCTTGATCATCCTGACAAGATGGCCCGACTAGGCATCCGGAGGCTGCCCCTTGGGGGGGGGCAATGTCAGGGACTCACCTCTCAATCCCGGAATCCTTCCAGAGGGTTAAATCAGCGGCGCGCAATCGCGCACCGTCGTGTGCCTGTGGTGCGCGCGCGTGCGTTAACGGCGCGCGCGTGCACGCCGGGAGCGCGTGCGCGCTGAATTCTTGGCGCCAAAACGGCTTTAAATGGACACTGACAGCTCCAGCACATTGCTGTCTGATCTACAGTCTCTGAACGCTGTTACCCTGAAGAAACCTGATTACCTGCTATCACCTATTTGACCCGGCTTGTTTGACCTTCCGCACCTCTCCGATCCCGACCTCGGCTGCTATCGACCTACCTCTGATTGATCCACTGTTGCCTGACCTACCTGCCTGCACAACGATTACTCTCCTGCTTATCCCATCTGAATACCTGAACTCTCTATTGTGATCCGGCTTGTTTTGACCCTGCTTCCGTCTGCTATCTACTTACCAGCTTGCCTTCTCAGTTGTTGCTGTGAATCTTCTGCCTGTGTCACGGACCCCACTTCCGGTTCCAGCTCCCGTCTACACTTCCAGCAGTGGTCTGCATCTACTCACCTATCAAGCCAGCCGGCACTCCTACCCCGCCAGGCTTCTGAGTCTGCTGTTCCATATCCAGCAGCTCACAAGCCGGAGTTGTAAGAGAGGCCTACTCCTACCACCGGGCTCTGGTTACCAGGTACGTGATACATAACAGACACTGGCAGAAAAAACTGAGGCACTCCCGGTATTGGAGGGGTTATATAGGGGAGGGAACTTCCACACCCAGAACCTTCATGCAAAATCTAAGAATTGGATGACTGCAGAATCCAAACATGAGAGTGGAGAGTCATGTGTTTGTTTGAAAAGAAACCCTGGACTTAGCAGTATTTAGAAAGAGACCTAGAAAATCAAAGTAATAAATTGGTTCCCGCATTGACATCTGGAGGGTCAGGATCCAACCAAAGTCTGAACAGACTTTGGCCAGATTCAGAGAGAGTTACGCTGGCGTATCAGTAGATACGCCGACGTAACTCTGAATCTGCGCCGTCGTAAGTTTAAGTGTATTCTCAAACTGAGATACACTTAAACCTAGCTAAGATACGACAGCCTGCGCCGTCGTATCTTAGGGTGCAATATTTAGGCTGGCCGCTAGGTGGCACTTCCGTTGAGTTTGGCGTAGAATATGTAAATGACTAGATACGCCTATTCACGAACGTACGTGTGCCCGTCGCAGTACAGATACGCCGTTTACGTAAGGCGTTTTCAGGCGTAAAGTTATTCCATCAAATAGCTGGACTAGTCAATGTTAAGTATGGCCGTCGTTCCCGCGTCGAAATTTGAAAATTTTACGTCGTTTGCGTAAGTCGTCCGTGAATAGGGCTGGACGTAATTTACGTTCACGTCGAAACTAATACGTCCTTGCGGCGTACTTTGGAGCAATGCACACTGGGATATGTACACGGACGGCGCATGCGCCGTTCGTAAAAAACGTCAATCACGTCGGGTCCCCCCCCATTAACATAAAACACGCCCCCTCATCCTAATTGGAATTAGGAACGCTTACGCTGGCTCCATTTACGCTACACCACCGTAAGTTAGGAGGCAAGTACTTTGTGAATACAGTACTTGCCTCTCTGACTTACGGCAGCATAGTGTAAATACGATACGCTGCGCCGCAACAATGCGCGCCCCTACCTGAATCCGGCCCATTGACTGATAAAGTCTGTGCTGACAGTTCCCAGACACCCTTTGTTCCTTGACAGAACAGTCAGTGTTTTGTTAAGATAAGAAATGGTGGGGTCCATGAAAGGAAGGGTCAATTGCTTACTAAAGGTCTCCTCAATAAGGTATTTCTCCATAAAATGCTGGAGAGGAGAAAACATCCTCTCAGGATTAGACCAGTCATTACATAAGACTTGTTGCAGTAATGCGTGTACTGGGAAAGTTTTGACAGGTTACTGACTTTCAAAAGAGCACAGACTGGTAACCTAGGAGAATTCAGCTGCAGGTTACTTTATTTTTAGACAAGTACACACTGAGTCAATTAAAACTGAAAAGATCAAGCCTAGGAGTTATGTCAGAAAACTAAGCATCCCCAGGAACTCATCGAAAAGGACCGATTAAGGATCTATAATAATGTGTGCACAACACATTCAAAAGTGGTGCAGCAGTGCTCCCCAAAGGTACCTGCAACAAATACAATTTCCAAATCTCCAAAGTGACGGACCAGAAGGTGATTGATCACGTGATTAAAGTAATCATCTACTAGGCTCCAAATAAAATCCCAGTTACTGCAATGGTGGTTTGAATAGAGCTCTGTGGCAAACAAATGCAGTAATAGCACCGAGTGGTGACAATGCAGGACAAAGTGAAACATGTCACATTTAAGACCATCCATTGCCCCTTAGGCTGGCATATTCCTGAGAGAGCCTTCAGAGACAGGATCACACCAGAGGATGAATCAGGGCACTGGACCTGCTAAGTGCTCTGCGGCTATTGAACACAGCAACACTGGGTGTCTGGAGAGCACCACAAACAAAGCCCAGTAACAGAAGGTCACATTACAGGCAGACCCTGCATCTTCATTATGACGGGTCCAAGTATGGTCTCCAAGGCTTTTCTGGAGAACCAACCAATCTGGAATAAGAGCCCTTCTATATCTTCTGTCAGGCTGGGTTCACAACTCCGACGGATGTGACTTGCAGCAGGGGTGCGGCGCGTCCCTGTTCTCCATTATAGGGACGAATCAGGGTCAAATTTTTGACTCAATTCGCCCCTGAAACAGAGCCAAAACACACTGTTCCTGTACAAGCCACTCCGCAGGCACAAAAGGAAATTTGTGAACCGGCTCCATAAAGAGCCAGTCCCAATCTCCTGCCATGCGTATTGGATGCAGGGAAATGGGCAAAATACGTTTGGATAGAGTAAGAGTAACCGCTTTCAGATTTTTTTCCCCAGCATCTGTGTCCCATTGCGGAGATTTCCCTTCACTTCCTGTCAGATAGCCAAACAGGAAGTAGGAGGAAATCTCTGCAAATTAAGAGAATGCCTTGGGGACCCCCAGATCACCAGAACTGGTGTCCCCATCGGAAGATTTCTCACTATTACTTTTACTTTCACTTTCAATAATAATGGTAAACAGCACAGATAGAGAGGGTGAATCTCCCCCAACGGGGACACAAACAGCAAAAAAAGCTTCTGGGGGGTACTAATCCCTCTCAACTCTATCAAAAACTAATAAAAAGTACAATGTACAATACCAGGTGCTGAAGTTCATTATTGTATAATTTAAGCTTATGATGTTTGAGATAGACTGATACAATCTTTGGACGTCATTATGTACTGGATTTTGTTTTACAATACACTTGACCAAAACTTGGGTACACATGCCAATAGTGCCATCTTCCACAACTGCTAGATTTTGTTTGCATACATGATGGTTATTAAAGCCTAAAGTTTGAAACATTTCAGTGAATATCAAAGTGTGGTTTAACTACCTACCATCTTCTCTTGTTCAGGGGCACCGTCTTATAATGACATCACAGTGTCTGCACGCAGTGCGGCGGTCACGCCGTATTCCTAGGACACTGCGCGACCCTGATCTGAGTAAGAGAGCCGATGATGCGGCTTTTTAACCGTGTTATTGGCTGTGTCCAATCACAGCCGATCACATGTAAACACGGAAGTGCCACTGACAAAGTGTGACAGTGCTGAAAGCTGAAAATTGGCATGGGCAGAGAGGGGATGAAAGTGCCCGGTATTGAAGTGGTTAAATAGCATTCTGCTCCAGCAATGCAATGTCTAGCTGAAAATAAGATATGCACTTGCTGGGACCTTTCTAACTTTGACATCTAATGCACATTGCCATACCCTAAGACAGCCTTGCAAATGTTTCTTTCAATTATTCCCACCCTAGCTATAACAGTATAGAAACTAGAGAAACTACAAAGTGATGCAGCTTATTCGAACTCTCCCTGTAGAAGGCATTTAGATAAATTTCTAAAGTTTTGCCTATACACTATACTATAAATGAATGAGACTTTTGCTTTAAGTTCTATTTTTGCAACACATGAATATTATTTCTGATATACAGTGCAATTCCCTGGAACTGTAAGCCATCACATGTGCGGAAACAGATCCGTCACTGAAATGCTGGGACACTGATGAGTTGAAGTGTTCTTTATACCCTCCTGTGCTTCTGAATGCTCTATTTTTGGAAGGTGTGTGATTGCTGAGTATGATAATTAGAACTAAAGAATGATTATCTTCACCATAATGACTCTTCAAAATGAATCAACAACTACATAGATAGCTGCTTCATATGCCAATAAATGCTTATTACTTGAGATGGAAATTAAATCAAGGCATCTGGGTAATGCACTGAACAACCTGATTTAATGAAGAGATTTAATATTATCTTGTTCCATATGTCTGTTTTGGATTGCTATGTGAAATGCCATACCTCACACAGACTACTCAGCACGGGGATCCTCTCTTAATGTAGAGTGGCTTCTACAAATTGAACAGATTTTAGGTAAAGTGTTTTTATGTAACTTAAGATTCAAAGGGAGTTTTTAGTTCTCTGTCTGTTCTGTGTATTCTCTAGTTCTTGCAGTTATATAACCTGAACATGCTAGGCAGCAATAAATTAATTAACAATGGACTCCAGCACTGCAAGGCAAGAGTGTCACGTACTAGCTACCATGTTCTGCCTCTGCCTAGTTTAAAACTAGTGCTAGTGAAAAAACAGCCCATTGAGAGCTCTCTCACTTTCTGTCCCTGTAGCACCAGTCCAAGAAATGAGGGGGTTTGTCCCTGAAACAGTAGTGTTGGTCACATGGTTTGAATTTTGTCCAGTTCCTAATGAACTGGCTGAAATTCGTATAGTGGGGGGAGGCCCTGCCTGAAACTCTTCAATTGAAATCTGATGGCGCCAAGTAGAAATTTGTCGGGCAACAGCAGCTTCAATCAATCAGATGGCAACTGTTGCTCGGGTATTCTGACAGCCGCCCAGTAGAGGGGTTCGACTTTCTGTGCAAATGAAGGATTCAACTATGTTTTTTTCATTCAGCTTGTGGGCCTGCTTAAGGCAGGACTGCAATAAAAGAATTGTCAGATATTTTAATGTTTTGTTACTTTACTAAAAAACTTTTTTCTTCCTGAGCTGGCCCCCCAAATTAGAGAGATTATCCTTATCGTTGCTTTGCTATTGTATATCATGTGTTAGGAAACTTGAATTATGCATACTATAGCCAGTCCCTTGCCAAGTAGTAAAATCAGGATCAGGATGACAGCCTTCAAGCTCACATGTCAAAACAAGCCATAAATAGCAAAACTCTTCTTTGCATCCTGACAGATCTTTTTAAATATTTTGTAAGAGAAACATGGAAATTGCCATTGCTGGCTTCCTTTTAAGGCCTCACTCATTGGGTGTACTACACTACACATGTTTAAGTGCTGTGTTTGACCACACGCTCCATAGGCCTAAAAATGCTAGTTGCTTGGTTATTTAACTGGCCAACTAGCAACAACGTGTTTTAAAAAAATAAATCTGACCCAAAATGGACCTGGCAAATTCTGATTGGATTTTTATATTATTCACTTCTCAACATTCCCTGCTGTATACACACAGACCCTCAGGAAAGCACTGGCTTGACCTGCCCATCGAGTGATGCATCAGCTTAGAAATCAGTTTCAGTTTACACTCCCAGCCCCCCAACCCAAGAGAGTTGCTGGAACAGAGTTAAACATATTTTTTTTAATACAGCACCAGCTATTTATAAGCAACCAGCGTTTTCATGTACCAGTTTCTAACATCACTTTATTTATTTAATTAGTAATCGTTAGTAGTGATAAGCAAAATCGAGTTTTTAAAATTTTCCTGAAATTCCATTGAAAATCCGAAAGTTTCGGCAAAATGTATCAAATTTGTTAAAAAGCATTGGCGTTATCAGGGGAAGGCAAATTAAAGGTGCATTTTAGGGCTGCAATGGGATTTAAATGGCTCTTGAGGGTTAGGCAAAAGAGAGGAAGGATATTGGCGCAAGGAGGACACTTAATCATGTAATCAATATAAAACCAAAAAGGGGAAGCATATCATAAACAATCAATATAAAAAAATCTTTATAAAAAATGGCTCATACGAAACAGTCCATAAGGAGTAGTCCATGTACAGCTTACTTGAGGCAGCTCCGTGTAAAGCAAGACAATACAGGAAGAAGCACAAGCGTTTTCTAAGTGTAGCTGTTAGTAAAAGTATTTATTGTCAAGTTAAAATCAAAACTACTCACAATGGCTCAGTTTCGTGATATATGGCATGTGGTATATGGCTCTCAATGTCTCTAGCCTGGGAATTCACCAGGGACGCAGTCATCTATCAGGCTGGTGGCTGGCAGGTGCTGGTGTATTTTGGCATTTCCAGGTCCATGGAATGCACTGGCAGAGCAAAGATGATGTCACTTCCAGGATGCCTGTGAGGGCAAAGCTGCAACGCATTTGCAGAGCATGTGCTCCTTCTTCAGGCTGTAGTGGAGCCATGTTGGAAGAGGGCTATATGAGGGCATGGTTGTTGCGGGATCCAAGCAGGCTCCACCCCAGTACCCCATAGAAAAAATAGCTTACTAATAACAACTGCTGAATATGCAATGTTTAACAAATGGCAATATAAAAAAATATGATAAAAAAGGCGATATAATAAAAAGGGCAATATAATAAAAAGGGCCCATATGGTGGAAATGCCAATATATATACATAGCAATATATTAAACACTGGCAATACATGGGAATGTTTTATTTATTTTATATGCTCATATTAGAAAACACATTGATTATGGTTTATGGTGATATAAAAAAGAAGAAATTGATATACGGTATCTCACAAAAGTGAGTACACCCCTCACATTTTTGTAATAATTTTATCATATGTTTTTATGTGACAACACTGAAGAAATGGCACTTTGCTACAATGTAAAGTAGTGAGTGTACAGCTTGTATAACAGTGTACATTTTCTGTTACCTCAAAATAACTCAACACACAGCCATTAATGTCTAAACCACTGGCAACAAAAGTGAGTACACCCCTAAGTGAAAATGTCCAAATTGGGCCCAAAGTGTCAATATTTTGTTATTTGTTATTTTCCAGCACTGCCTTAACCCTCTTGGGCATGGAGTTCAACAGAGCTTTACAGGTTGCCACTGAAGTCCTCTTCCACTCCTCCATGACGACATCACAGAGCTGGTGGATGTTAGAGACCTTGCGCTCCTCTGCTTTCCATTTGAGGATGCCCCACAGATGCTCAATAGGGTTTAGGTCTTGAGACATGCTTGGCGAGTCCATCACCTTTACCCTCAGCTTCTTTAGCAAGGCAGTGGTCATCTTGGGGGTGTGTTTTATCATGTTGGAATACTGCCCTTTGGCCCAGTCTCCAAAAGGAGGGGATCATGCTCTGCTTCAGTATGTCACAGACAGTACATGTTGGCATTAATGGTTCCCTCAATGAACTGTAGCTCCCCATTGTCGGCAGCACTCACGCAGCCCCAGACCATGACACTCCCCCCACCATGCTTGACTGTAGGCAAGGCACACTTGTCTTTGTACTCCTCACAGGTTGCTGCGACACATGCTTGACACCATGTGAACCAAATAAGTTTATCTTGGTCTCATCAGACAACAGGACATGGTTCCAGTAATCCATGTCCTTAGTCTGCTTTTCCTCAGCAAACTGACAGGCTGACCCCTTCAACCTCTGCAGTAATGCTGGCAGCACTCATACATCTATTTCCCAAAGACAACCGCTGGATATGACGCCAAGTACGTGCACTCACCTTCTTTGGTCGACCTTGGCAAGGCCTTTTCTGAGTGGAACCTGTCCAACCACTGTATGGTCGTGGCCACCGTGCTGCAGCTCAGTTTCAGGGTCTTGGCAATCTTCTTATAGCCTAGGCCATCTTTATGTAGAGCAACAATACTTTTTTTCAGATCCTCAGAGTTCTTTACCATGAGGTGCCCTGTTGAACTTCCAGTGACCAGTATGAGAGAGTGAGAGCGATAACACCAAATTTAACACACCTACTCCCCATTCACACCTGGGACCTTGTAACACTAACAAGTCACATGAAAATGGCTATTTGGGCCCAATTTGGACATTTTCACATAGGGTTGTACTCACTTTTGTTGCCAGTGGTTTAGACATTAATGGCTGTGTTGAGTTATTTGACACTGTTATATAAGCTGTACACTCACTACTTTACATTGGAGCAAAGTGTAATTTCTTTAGTGTTGTCACATGAACAGATATAATAAAAATATTTACAAAAATGTGAGGGGTATACTCACTTTTGCGAGATACTGTATGGCTATATCATGCAACATGTGTTTTGGAGGGGAGTCCTTACTAAATGGGAAATGGTCTCACCTGCCCTTGTGGTCTCCTCTCTTCTACTTGCTGCGAGTTAAGGAGCAGATCTTCAACCAGAAAGTGAGCCACTGCCCAAGGCCCACTGCATGGGGAATTGAGATATAAAGAAAGTTTACATCAAGCAAAGCCAACCTGTATGTAGGTTCCCAAGCATAGTGTGCTAGTTGTTCCAACAGGTGTACCCCATCTCTTGGATATACGATGTGTTGGCCAACGATTGGAGGAATTGATCTATATATTATGAGAAGGGGTTGGTAATACTATACATTACTGCTATTATGGGCCTGCAGGGTGGGTTTTCAGATTTTTTTGGGACTTTTGGTATATGATAGAAGTAAGGGGTGGAAAATAATTCCTTTTTGAAAAAGGACAAATCCTGTTTATTTATGACACCTGCCTCTTTTTTTATCATATTGTTTTTTTATATTGCCATTTTATATTGCCATTAGTTAAACATTGATATTCATATCCAGCAGTTGTTATTCGTAAACTACTTTTCCTATGGGGTACTGGGGCAGAGCATTCTTCGATCCTGCTGCAGCCGTGCCCTCATGTAGCCCTCTTCCAACATGGCCTAAAGAAGGAGCGCATGCTCCACAAACGAGTCGCTGCTACGTACTCACAGGCATGCGGAAAGTGGCATCATATTTGCTCTGCCAGTGCGTTCTACGAATCTCAAAGTGCCAGAATTCACCAGTAACGGTATAGAAATAACAATATACTGTACAATAAATGCTGGAAAAACACAATTGAATAAACTATACTATGCTAAATGTGAATTTGTGTTCAGAAGCCTGGTAAAAGCAAAGTTATCATTCTTTTGCCTGGTAACCTATATACTATATTCACTTTTGCCAGTTTACTGAAATGCTGTTTAGCCTGTCACCAAGCCTATGTAATATTCCTTTTATTGGAAGCTTAACTTTTGTATCTTTTCCTGGTAAGCGACATATTACAGAGATTTTAGTAAACCTCTCTGCGCAGTCCTACTTGGTAATGTGTATTAGAACTCGCACACTTATTGCGCCCTACTTGCTGCAACTATTTCCTACTTCCCAAGTAGTGGATGGTAATCCTGATATAGTCACATCATCAGTCTTAATTTTATAATAAGTGCAAACTGCTGTTCACAAGGAAAAAAATGCATTTCTGGGGAAGTTTTGTTCAGACCACTATAATAGGAAGTCAAGTTTGATCTTTTTTTGCCAGATAAAGAAAATTACCTTGCTTCTAATTTAGTTTTCTCCATTTAAATTTGTTGCCATCAGCAGACCTTTCCGCCACATAAGTACTTTGTCTCTTAAGGCACTGTTAATACTGTGAAACAGATTGAATGACAATATTGCAAATGCCAGCTCTTAGCATCTCAGCCTTATAAATCAGCCACCATGCTCTAAAGTTTGTCTCTGCAGCAATCAAGACTTGAGCCTTTGGAAACAATGCAGATAATACCAGAAAAACATATTATAATTTGATTTCTAATTACCTGTCGCCTTTAAAAAAATAGGTCTTTCCGACGTCTTCCCACCAAACAGCGGTGTCAATGCCATGGGGTGGAATGCCATGTCCTAGCTGTATCAAGTCATGAGGATAGCCTGGTTGTAATGTTGTGTCTTTGAACACCCAATATTTATTACCTGGAACAAAAAAAAAAAAAACACACTTTATAAGTAGACAGTCCACTGAAAAGGAAAGGCATATTTCCCTTAGAGGTGTAGGTGTATGATAGGCTGCATCACCCCCAGATATCTTTGGGGGCTTCAGTGTTTATATTGACCATAGCTAGTTCCCATCTACCTTTTCGCCATTTTCAATGCTGCCTTTTCCAAAATATAAAATACAAATAAACTTCAAAAGAAAATGCAAGTTTCAAAATAAACTATTAGATACCTGATCTCTCCACGGCATCCATCAAAATATTATTAGCCTTTTTTAATAGATGCACCTTTCAGGAACTTGTATTACAGTTATTTATATAGCACTGAATTTACACAGCACTTTACATACTGTACAATTACATCAGTCCTTGCCCTGAAGATGCTTACAATTTACGGTCCATATCGCACATGCATGCAATTAAGATAGAAACCAATATTCAGATAGGAACCAATTAACCTACCAGCTTGCCTTTGGAGGATGTGTTGAAGGAAAACCACGCAAGCACAGAGAGAGCCAAGGACCCCAATGCTGTAAGGCAGAAGTCCTAACCACTAAGCCTAAATTTTATATAATAGAGTGGAGAAAATAAGGTAACCTGAAGTTTCAGCACATAACTTATTGTGTACACGTTATTTATAATACGCATGATACATAAATAAGCAAAATTGCACACGTCAGAAAAGCACAGAAATGTCCCAGCTGTCAACCTTCAAGATCAGACCACACAACATTTAGGGATCGCCCAACCTTGAAAAATTATTATTTTTACTTTAAATACAATGATTTCCTATAATCATCAGCTCCATCTAGTGGCCATAATACAGTATATTTTCTAAAATACCACAGTCAGGACAAATACCACATTATGCCCACTAGATGGAGTTGATAATCATAGGAAATTGCTGTAGTAAGCTAATTAAAGTCATAATTTGTCAGGGTTGGGCAAATGCTTTTCACATTTGTCCAACTTTTTAATTTTAAATGGACCCCTTAATCAGGTCAAATCCTTAGACAAATTTAAAATGTCCAGGACTTGCAGTGGTTAGAACCATCTTTTTCAGGTGGCAACCGACTGTTCAGTAAAAGCGATTGCTTTTACAGTGATAAGGGCCTGGAAGGGTTTGATTCTGAAAGATCTTTAGCTGGAAGATTTGCTTAAATACTACCAAGATTAGCAACCCAAGAGAGCCAAGTATTCCATGTCTTTCATGCAGGATTATCTTTCTACTACAATTTAATTTCAGCGACGGAATTGCTTTAAGGCAAAATTTCCAACTCCATTTGATAAGTAAGACATTGTTTTTAAGTGTTAAGCTATTGAAATCATGTATTTTAACTAATTAAGACATTTAACTACAATCTTGGCAGTTGGACTGTGGTTAAAAGGCAGTCTGGGAAGGTGTATTCGTTTTTGGTGCCAGGTGCTCCCAGTGCCAACCATGCCAAAATCATGTCTAACCTATCCCACTGCTAAATTGGCCTAAACATTCAAATTGTAGCTGAAAATAAATCTAAAATAATCTCCCATGCTTGACCCGGCAATGGCTTAAACTGACATGAATACAGATGTTTCAGTTTTACATACAAATAGATCCATGTGAAGATCTAACGTGTTGGTTCTGCATTGTTTCATTGACACACACACCTGATCAGCCATAACTGTATGACCAATGATAGGTTAAATGGATAAGATTTTCCCATTACAATGACATTTGAAAGTTAGTGGAATATATCAGGAAGCAAGAAAACATTGTCCCTAAAGTTGGTGTGTTGAAAGTAGTTTGTTGTGTAAAGGTCTGCATAGCCACCAACCAATCAGGGTACTACAATGGGCATGTGAACATCAGAAATGGACCATGGAGCAATGGAAGAAGGTGGCCTGGTTTGATCGATCGATCACATTTTCTTCTTGATCATGTGGATGGCCGCTTATCTGGGGAAGAGGTGACACCAGGATGCACTATGGGAAGAATGCATGCCATAAGAGGCAGTGTGGTGCTTTGGACAGTATTTTGCTGGGAAACCTTGGGTCCTGCCATTCTTGTGGATGTTACTTGACACATACCACCTAACTAAACACTGTTGCTGGCCACGTACACCCCATCATTGGAATGGTATTCTCTCATGGCAATGGCCTATTTCAGCAGGACAATGTGCCCTGCCACACTGCTCAAGAATGGTTTGAGGAACACAACACATTTGAGATGCTGACTTAGCATCCGAATTCTCCAAAGCTCAATCTAATTGAGTATCTATGGGATGTGCTGGAAACACAAGTTGTATCCATTGAGACCCCACCCTGCAACATACAGGACTTAAAGGGTCACTAAAGGATTTTTTTTTTAGCTAAATAGCTTCCTTTACCTTACTGCAGTCCTGGTTTCATGTCCTCATTGTTCGTTTTTGCTTTGATGTTGCTGTAATTCCTCTCTGTTCTGTACACTTCCTGGTTGTCTGTTTCCTGATCACCACAGTACTGGGAGATTTCTCACTGTGGTGACTAATCAAGGAGGTGTGATTACTGTGTGTCAGCACAAATCCAGTTTCGTTTTACAAAGCATCACTGCCCTCTATTGGCTCTTTGTCTCTGTACATCAGAGAACCAGGAAACAACAGCAAAAACTAAACTAAACTGCAGGTACATTATATGATTGGTTTTTATCTAATTGTAATCATTTTAAAAGGAATCCGTTAACTATTATGTCTCTATACCCTGTAAACAGTCATTTCAGCAAAAAAATTCCTTTAGTGACCCTTTAAAGTGGTTGTAAGCCCTTACATATACCCAGTGAAGTGAACATCCTCAGATAATACAAAGAGATTAAACAAATCCTCCTACATAGGTTTTACTTATCTGCAGCCTTCTCTTCCCTACAGCCCTTCAAAAGGGCAGTTTAATGTTAAAATACCATTTCAACTGTGAAAGCAAAGAGGGACAGAGGGGGCGGAGAGGCTGTAGTTACAGTGTGTGATAGCTGATTGTAGGAAAGACCTACACCCCCCTTCACACAGCAGAACGATGGTGTTCTGAATAGACCATCTGCATGCTGAGCTCCCTCATCGAATGAAGCAGCAGAGAGAAACAACACTTAGAGCTTTGGAGAGATATAAGTAAACACTACAGTTATGTGTGTTTTACTTAGATTTCATGACTGAGATGTACAACCACTTTAATGTCACTACTGGTGGCTTGGTGTCAGACACCACAGCTTACCTTCAGTGGTCTAATGGCATCCATGCTTCAAAAGGTCAAGGCTGTTTTAATGGCAAAAGGGAGACCTACCCCATTTTAAGTGGAGTTGTCAAGTTATGGCTATTGTGTATAAATAAATATAAACATCAGCTTTTTAGCTTTGCCTCCTCTTTGTTAGAGCTGGTGAAGGATAGTCCCTCCTTTGAGTCATTCAAATATGAGTAATTTGACCCGCTAGTCACATTATAGGGTATTCACAGCAAAGCAACAGATTGGCCTTAAAAAAATGCAGATGTAGCCTCGTGCTTGCCACCTGCTGGTAGATTGTAATAAATATAAAATATTTATATACAATACTTCATATTTACTGGACTCTAAAGCAGCGGTCTCCAAACTGCGGCCCTTTGCTTGTCTTTATATGACCCTCAGGGCACCATTCCATCCACTGACACCAACAATTGGGCATAATTCCTGTCACTGACACCAACAATGGGACACGATTCCCTCAACTGATATCGATGAAACACTAGTCCTCCCACTGACACCAAAGGTAGGGCATGGCTTATTGCCACTGGACCCAGGACACCTTCTACTCTCACTGGCCCAAATCTGACCCCCTTGAGTCTGAAGGACAGTAAATTGGCCCATTGTTTATAAAGTTTGGAGACCCCTGCTCTAAAGAATTGTAGGAATCTCTGGCAAAAAATATAATTTGTAGTTGTGAACATTAAAAATTATAAAATAAAATAAATGTTGGTGCGTTCACTGGTAGATACAGTACAGATGTGGCAGATCAAAATAACAAAAATGTTTTGCTTTGTACTGTGTTGATAGTTTTGAGGTGAAATGACAGAACTATGCGAAACATTCATTGGGATCTTCAGCAGACTAGCCGTACCTCTGGTCAATTGAAATACACTAATCAAATCACTCATCTGTTTGATTTATTGTACAATTCTAAGGGCCCACAAATCTTTTTTGGTAAATTCTAACCTATGTCAAAACTTTTGTGAGGATTTCATTGAGGACTCAGACTCCACTGGGGAAAATCTCCAACCTTTTAAATCAGACACTAGGCAGGGCCAGAACAAGGGATGGAACAGGAGGGGCAATCACCCCATGTACCGGGCTATCATATGAGGTGGGAGCTGTGCAGGAAAGTGAACTAGTGAACCGCAATCTCCCTTCTAACAGCCAGGGCTTTCTGCACTAAACTCCCAACATGCCCACTCTCCACCCCCTTACCCAAACCACCCACAGCGGACAAGAAAAGTGCACTGTGCACGCAAGCCTTCCCCCCTTCCCCAGCTGCTAAAAGGCAAGCAAATGTCCACATATGTGCAGTGCACCCTGCACTGCCAACTACAGAAAGCCAGAGTATATGCCCAACCACATCGTATGTCGGCAGTGGTGGAGGAAGATAGGTCAACATCTTTGCCCTGGGCACTGGACGACCCCAATACTGACAGCAGGAGATTTTAGACATGGTGGTGATCAGGACAGGAAAACACATATATTTATGTGTGCTCTAAACTTAGGTGCCATAAAATAAAATCATTATATAGCCATATCAACAAAAAGATCTGAAGCTAAATAGTACAGAAACATCACACGTAGCTGTCTAAAATGGAAATACATTATTTCTTTTCACACACATAAACCTTGTCCTTTACATGAAAACATGGTATATTATAGCTTTTCAACAATTTCTATTGAAGACGGCAAAAAGAAAATCTAAACTGAGATGATACTTTAAAAATCGCGGCTTTCAAGGCTCTCCATTTGTTTAAATTCCTATTTGCACACAGCAGCCATGAAATTTTCCAATTTAACTCAATTCAGTTAGCCAATACAGATATCACCAGCAGTTCAATTTTCTCCTTATACTAGAGGACCATTAGGAGTCGTGTGATGTTCTGTCATACACAGTTACTGTCATGTCTGGATGAGTGAAAAGAAAGGATGGAAGCCGATAATTATGGAGGTAGGGCTGCCGATGTCCACAATATAAAAAAATAAAGCTTACATTTCTAATTTAATCGACAGAATCCATCAAGAAACTTGGTGGCAGAGCTTTTTTTGCAGAGGAAAACGGTTGTGTGTATGTTTTTCATCGAGAAAACTGTCGTGGAACTCAATGAGAAAAAAAAGAGAACAAGATCTCTTTTTCCTCGTCGGGAGTCTCAATTTCCTCGTCGTGTTCCTCTTCGGGTTGGTTTTCGATGAGAAACACGTTCGTGTGTATTCTTAGAAACCTGCGCATGCTCAGAATAAAGTATTAGACGGGAGCGCACCTTCGGTAAAAGTACCGTTCATAATGGAGATAGCACATTCGTCACGCTGCAAAAATGATGGCATTGTTTAAATGCTGCGCATTTAAATCATCTTTAGAATGGGACAAACATGAAAAATAATGATGTTCTTTTGCAGCTGATGACTCATGACTGTTGCAAATTGATTGTAAATAAATAGAAAAGACAATCATTCTGACCCCAGCAGTTTGCATTCTTTTCTCCCCAACTTTTTCGGCCACTACTGTCTATTGATATGGAAAACACTTTTAGATCAAACATTAGATATTTTTTACATATTAACATCTATTTTACAGCTTATTTTTACCCAAGAAATACATTTAAAATACTATGCCTGGCTCCAGACAGCCAAATCTGGGTCTTCCTCCAGGATGGAAGGCTCATCTTGCTCCTGAGAGGGCTCACCTTGAGAAGGATCAGCTTGGCTGCAGGGAAGGCTGGAGACTTGGCTGCAGGGAAGGCTGGATGCTTGGCTGGAGGGAAGGCTGGAGCTTTTTCTTGTGCTTTTTCTGGAGGGTTGTCTGGGGGGAAGGCTGGAAATTGAATCCCTTGTTTCAAGGTGGTCATCCAGAAAGGACATTCTGCTGTAGTACCACAACTTCGGTACATATACCCTCCCTGCTGCTGCTCCAGACCTCTGAGAAGCCAGTACCTTGTTACGCGGAGTCCTGTATGTGCCTCTCAAGGTCCCAATTTTAGTCTCCAGCTGTTCAGCTGTTACATGGGGCATCTTTGTGTGCACAAATGGGAGCAGACTATTCAGTGCTGCTGTCCTTAGTTCTTTATTCCTGTGGTTGGGGTCTTTTGTCGCCCAAAGAACGGGCAGGTCCCTTAGCCTATCAATAAATTCACCCAGGAACTCCTTTTCATTAAATGGATTCATATTTTTTGCCAGACAAAAGCAAAGACAAAAATACTAATGTCAATCACAGTCTATAAACTCTAGTAATCTTTATCCCCATATAGCCCTCAAATCTCTTTGCAGTATAGGCCACTGATGTCCCAAGTTCAAATCATACCTTCATCCACACGTTCGTCGTTCTAACGTCTTCCTCCACACACCGAACGTACGTACGACACATGTGTGTTAAGCTTTATCTACACTACGCATGCGTGACACTCCGCACACGTCGCCCGCCCATGACGTTCTTACTTGATGTTTCCCCACCCCTTCTCTTTTGGCGCGCAAACGACATGGCGGAATAAGATGAGCAGGTGTGTGATACTCGGCCAAGTTCGTCTAAACAAGATGTCATGGCGGAATTAGATGAGCAGGTGTCTGATAATCGGCCAAGTTCATCAGAAAATGACGACATGGCGGAATTAGATGAGCAGGTGTCTGATAATCGGCCAAGTTCATCAGAAAACGACGATATGGCGAAATCAGATGAGCAGGTGTCTGTAATGAGGCCTAGATCATCCAGAAAAGCCGACGTGGCGGTATCAGATGAGCAGGTATCTCCAATTCGGCCTAGATCATCCAGAAAAGACGACGTGGCGGAATCTGATGAGCAGGTAGGTCTGTACTTATAAATTTGTCTAACGACGACACAACAAGCCTGGAGCCTGATGAGGAAACGTTAGAAACGCGGAGCAGATACAAGGCATCGAACATGTCCTACGCGGAAATGGTGGACATCTTACAAAAGTCTGATTATGACGCCAAGCATGGGCCCTATACCCACCCTAATTTAAGGAAGGCTGAAATTATGGATAAAGTGCAAAAGAAGTCTGGATCGTCATTTTGAGGTGAAACGATCGAAGGAACAGCTCAGAAAGAGGTGGTCAGACCTCAAACTGAGGGAGCCGGAACAATTAAGGAGCATTAAGAGAATGCTAGGAAAAAGTAAGTACTTCTCCTGTGTCCCTATTATTATTGTTTTTCAGAACTTGCATGTTGCTCCATGTTGATGCTTTTGCATATAGGACCTTCGAAAATAACGGTCGTTTCAGACACATCCGTTCGTCCACTACATACAATGGGCCAGATTCACAGCGGACTTACGACGGCGTATCTCCACGTACGCCATCGTAAGTCCGAATGTGAGCCGTCGTATCTATGCGCCTGATTCTTAGAATCAGTTACGCATAGATTTGGCAAAGATACGAGCGGCGCAAGTCTCCTACGCGTCGTATCTTGGGTGCATATTTACGCTGGCTGCAAGGGGCGCTTCCGTAGATTTAAGCGTTGAATATGTAAATTAGGTAGACACACCGATTCACGAACGTACTTGCGGCCGCTACGCCGTTTACGTTAGGCTTACATCCGGCGTAAAGTTACCCCTGCTATATGAGGCGCAGCCAATGCAAAGTATGGACGTCGGCAAGCGTATCTTTTTACGTCATTTACGTAAGTCGTATGTGAATGGGGCTGTGCGTAGGTTACGTTCACGTCACAGGCAATGGGCCTGGCGTACCTTATGGAGTAAATTCGACGTGATACTGAGCATGCGCGCGCATGCGCCGTTCGTTAGGCGCGTCATTTACGTGGGGTCACAATTGATTTACATACAACACGCCCACCTCTTCCACAGAGGTGGCCCGTTAACGCTACGCTGCCGCAACTTACGGAGCAAGTGCTTTGTAAATACTGCACTTGCCCGTCTAAGTTGCGGAGGCTTGGCGTAAATAGGATACGCTACGCCCGCACAAAGATACGCCAGGATACGTGAATCTTGCCCAATGTTTTCTGAAGATACAGGGTTAACTAAATTTATCTAGGATTGATTATATTCCAGAAATATGTTTAAATAGTTGTCTAGCTGATGTGTTTGTAACTAGAATTCAAATAAAAATTATATCAGTCTAAAGGAGAGGACACTCCACAGCTTTTTACACATCTGCACTCAAGAGCACTTGTGTGTGCCACCAGAACAACCTTTTTAGGGTGACCCACACAGGTGCTCCTGTGTATTTTTGGGGTGTCTACATGTGTGAAACGTGTCCCAAAAAGGTGAGTATTCAAGAATAGTGTTTGCAAAAAAACATGTCTTCTGCTTGTAACTGCCCAAACAGACACTTGTACCCCACTTCCAAGCAATGTTTAATATTCCTATTTTTGCCCTCAAATATGTGTGTGCTAAGTGTACTTTTTGTTTCATTCTCATAGGGGACAGAAGACTGGGAGGATACCACTCCTCCGAGCCAGAAACAAACAGACCTCGCAAGGAGCCCTCACCTCACCGCCCACCTCGCAAGGAGCCCTCACCTCAGCGCCCACATCAGCGCCCACCTCGCAAGGAGCCCACACCTCAGCGCCCACCTCGCCAGGAGCCCACACCTCACTGGCCACCTCGCCAGGAGCCCACACCTCAGCGTCCACCTCGCCAGGAGCCCACACCTCAGCGCCCACCTCGCCAGGAGCCCACACCTCAGAGCCCATCCAGACCTCAGAATGTGGAGAAAGGAGAAGTGGTTGAAATTACTACAACAGTTCAGTATCTGTCACCACAGCTTCAGGTAATACGACATGTATGCCTGCAGATGTTTAATCCTTTTTTTTTTTTTTAAGAGGATGATTATGTGCCAGAAGAAAGGCCTCGATCCTCCCATTCCAAGACCCAAAATCTACTCCTCCAAATAAAGGTGTGCAGTAGGGAGATGTCTAAAATCAAGCAAAAATTGTCCTTTATTGATAAAAGCTTGAAGGACATAATCGAGGGGAAACTAAAAAAAAAACATTTTTGGTTCCCAGTTTTACCTCCAAATTTTTGTACTTTTTCTAACAAGCCAAAATTTGAGGATGCACACAGTGCGTCAACATGTGCTATCTGCCATCTCGGGATATCTATGTCCGTGTTTTGTGGGTGCAACCCCTTCCTCGCTACTCAAGTAGGTGAAAGGAAGAAGGGGTTGCACCCACAAAACACGTCCATTGATCACCCATGATGGCAGATAGCACATGTTGACCCTAAAAAGACTGTGTGCATCCTCAAATTTTGGCTTGTCCAGGGGTGACAATACCCCATTGTACTATGGGCAGGTAGAACATTTTAAAAAATATTTCAATGTCTGCGTTATTGCCTAGAGGTTTACATTGTTATATTTTGTGCTATATAATTTTCTGTTTTTATGGCAAATAAAAAAAAATATACACCACAAATACTTGAGAAAGACCATGTGTGTGAATATGCACCAAGTAAAATTTTGGTCAAACAAGAAAGTGTGTCTTGTTTTTCTTAAATAACCTAGAACTTTTGATGTGTTTAGTTTTGGTGTTACCTGTGAAATGGTTGTTAGTTGATAATGAAAATACACTTGACACTACATGTAGTACACTAGGAAAAATTAGGAGACAGCTAAAATAAACACAAGCGAGACATCAAAAATGGATTTTAAACAGATTTTTTGAGGTTTTGGCTCAAAATAATAAATTACAGATTGGCTGGCATAGGAATAGCCCCCCTACCTGTGAAATATTCAACATACTTATTCCGGACTGCACGGGCACTTTGGGGGGGCAAGCCAGTACGGGCAGGTTCTAGGCCCGGCAAGGTGATTTCACCTGAGGTAAGTCCGGCCTCGGGCTCAACTGTGGTCATATAGATAGGAGACTGTCTCCTTAAAAAATTGTGCAATATGCAGCAACAAAAAATAATATAGTTCCATTTATATTCCGCCATATGCATTGCGGTTAAAAACAGGCGGAACCGGCTGGCCATTATCCCGAAGGCGTTCTCCACAACTCTTCGGGCTCTGGCCAGCCGGTAGTTGAACACCCTCCTTTCTGGGGTGAGGGTTCTTTGGGGGAATGGCCTCATTAGATGCGGTCCCAGGCCAAAGGCTTCATCAGCCAGAAACACGAAGGGGAGTCCTTCAACATTCTCTGCATCCGGTGGCAATGCAAGGTCATCACTCTGGGAACGAAGAGCAAACTCTGTTTGCCTGAAGGCTCCCCCATCCGACATCCGGCCGTTCTTTCCCACATCCACATAGAGGAATTCGTACTGTGTTGACACCACCGCCATCAGCACAATGCTATTAAACCCCTTGTAGTTGTAGAATTGGGAACCAGAACTGGGTGGTGGCACGATGCAGACGTGCTTCCCGTCAATGGCTCCACCGCAGTTGGGGAAGTTCCACCGCGTAGCAAACTCCGATGCCACAGTCTGCCATTCCTGTGGCATGGACGGAAGCTGTGGAATGAAACAAAAAAATATATATTAACTTTTGCACATAACATTGCAAGCAGGTTATACAAAAACATTATTGGCCAATATCATTCAAACATTTATTTTAAGGAGCATTTCACACCAAAAATATAAGGCCCAATTATCACATTCCTCACCCCCTCTGATGGACCATTGTAAACATTTTAGGGGGGGGGGCTAGATGAGTTTGGGACCTCTAAAAAAAAAAAAAAAAGGGGTGAAGCTATGCTTTAAAACACATTTTAGGGGGGATAAAGCACTACAATGGATCTTACAAAATACATTGGGAAGGGACTAGGCTAGGTGTGTTTGGGCCCAGGTTAAAATGCTGGGGAGGTAAGTGAAGGAAAATATGCATGTAGGCCAAAAAAGGGGCATTCACAGCATATTACAAACATGGTAATTATGGAAGGAGGAAATAAATACAATACATTAGCATACATTAAATACATTAAATGTGATATTAACCACTTAAGGACCCCTTCACGCCGATATACATCGGCAGAATGGCACGGCTGGGCACATCAACGTATAGGTACGTTGTCCTTTAAGCTCAGCTGTGGTGTCGCGGGTGTGCGTCCGTGGCACGCTCCAGTCCGAAGCTCCGTGACCGCGGGACTCGCGAACCCGATCGCCGCTGAAGTCCCGTGATCGGTCCCCGGAGCTGAAGAACAGGGAGAGCCGTGTGTAAACACTGCTTCCCCGTTCTTCACTGTGGCGGCAGCATCGATCGTGTCATCCCTTTTATAAGGGGACACAATCGATGACGTCACACCTACAGCCACACCCCCCTACAGTTGTAAACACACTTCAGGTCACACATAACCCCATAAGCGCCCCCTGTGGTTAACTCCAAAACTGCAATTGTCATTTTCACAATAAACAATGCATTTTAAATGCATTTTTTTGCTGTGAAAACGACAATGGTCCCAAAAATGTGTCAAAATTGTCCGAAGTGTCCGCCATAATGTCGCAGTCATGAAAAAAATCGCTGATCGCCGCCATTAGTAGTAAAAAAATAAAAAAAATTCAGAAAAATGCAATAAAACTATCCCTTATTTTGTAAACGCTATAAATTTTGCGCAAACCAACCACGATAAATGCTTATTGTGATTTGTTTTCCAAAAATAGGTAGAAGAATACGTATCGGCCTAAACTGAGGAAAAAAATGTATATATTTTTGGGGGATATTTATTATAGCAAAAAGTAAAAAAATATTTAATTTTTTTCAAAATTGTCGCTCTATTTTTGTTTATAGCGCAAAAAATAAAAACCGCAGAGGTGATCAAATACCACCAAAAGAAAAGCTCTATTTGTGGTAAAAAAAGGACGCCAAATTTGTTTGCTAGCTACGTCGCACTACCGCGCAATTTTCAGATAAAGCGATGCAGTGCCGAATCGCAAAAAGGGGCAAGGTCCTTTAGCTGCATTTTGGTCCGGGTCTTAAGTGGTTAAAGGAGAAAACTTACCCTCATATAGTCGTCCTGCAGAACCTGTATTATAGCAGAACAGGTATCCGGAATTATGAGGCCCAGAGCCTGGGGGGGAGATGCCCGTCGTGAACTTCAAGTCCTGCAGTTGCCAGATAGCGTAACTTGGCAACTAGCCTCTGCTCAGCGCTGATTGCTTCCCGCATAACGGTGTCCTGCCTGGTGATATATGGCGACACCAAAGCCAAGAGGTGCTGGAATACGGGATCAGACATCCTAAGGAAATTCCTGTAATCATCAGGATTATTCTCCTGAATCTCCCGCAGCAGAGGCGTATGAGAAAATTGGTTCCTATGGAGCAACCAATTCTTGGTCCATGAACGCCTCCTCACACTGTTCATGGACTCGTCTAGGTCTAAAACAATAAGACCAACACAAACCGACTGCATAATACAAATTCGACGACGAGCAGGTGCCTGCAACATGGCTATAAACGAACGACTAATCAGAACGAACGCACTAAACAGAAAGCACTGAAGAACAGCAAGTCCTATGAAGAACGACCTGAAAACCAGAAACGAGTGGACAGGAACGCACTATAAAACAAATACGACCTGACCACACGCCCTGAAAGACAAGATACGAACCCACAAGCACAAACTGAACGGCAGACAACGATCTGAAAGCACGAAGACTGAAAAGCGCGAATTGTCACTCACTAAACTTTTACTAACATGCGGCAACACAAGATTAGCAAAAGCAGCCCCAAGGGTGGCGCCAATGGAATTGAACTTCCCCTTTATAGTGCCGTCGTACGTGTTGAACGTCAACGCGTTTGAGAACAACCAGATTTGGTCTTGACAGTGTGTACGCAAAGAAAGCTTGTCAAGTTTATCGACAAGCCTAACAAGTAACTCGTCAAGGAAAACGATGTTTTATTTACGATGAGTTCCTCGGGTGTGTATACGAGGCCTGACTCATCTGACTAGAACTGGGGTAAAGCTGCAGGTCACTCATGCTCAAATAGTCAAAAGCCTTATAATATAATGGGAGAGAGGCATGCTGGGAATTTTAGTGTAGTAGAGACTTCAAGAGGTAACCTTTTATGGAAGGCATACAGATTGAAGAATTGCATTGCTGAAGTACCAAATACAGAGAAACAAAGATCAGACAAGGCATTTAAATATGTATATAAGTGAGAACAGAATAGCAATAGCATCTAGCAGTTTCAAGAACATTAAAAAATCTGCAGTTTTGTTGCATTGCCCTACAAGAGTATTTTCTAGATGAGTGTTTTCCAACACAAAGGTGTGAAAGCATGCTTTGATGAACGCAATTCTTTACTGGAGGAATATCTCATCCATAATGCTAGCAGAGATCTGTTCTGGGCCAACATATACAGGTCCCACCCAATGTCCACATCTCCACACATGTTGCCTCTGGCAGTAGAATTCAGGATGCTGCCCTGATTCAATATGTGCAATATACTTGCGTAATCCTGTTGGAACACTGCTACTGTAAATTCTGTCTTCACAAGCCAAGCACATCAATATGTAGTTTGAAAAGCTGCTAAGAGGAGGAAGAGATTATTTTCATTTAATAGACCAGAGGATTTAATGATAGCACCATCTGCTTGACTAGTTAGATGCTGTCTAGCTTGCTTATACTGCTAACTAGTCATTATCTCCCCAAGTCTGAGGCATGATTCTGTTCTTCATGGTATTGTACTTTATTAGTACATATTTTCATTTATATTAAGCCTGAAATTGACATAGGTTTATTAAATAGTCCACAGACCTTACCAATACTATATTTCCCCTTCATACTGCTTCAGTGTAACTGAGCTCCAAAAATCCCATACAAGCACTAAAATTTGAAAAGTTATTTTGTGCATGCCTGCCATGTAAAATTACTCAGGCCTGGTGATTGGCCAATTAGGCTCTGAACGCAAAGTTGTGGGAGGTGGGTGTACAAAAATGTTCCACAGCATCAGAGCCAAAGGCAGTGCATAGCAAAGGTAAGAGCAGGGCCGCCATCAGGGGGGTACAGGCATTAAACCTGTAAGGGGCCCGAATGTTCCCAGGGGCCCGGCCGCTCCCCCTTGCGGTTGAGAGGAGAGGAGAAAAATGTAATTTCCGCATTCTCTCTCCCCCCTCCCATGTAGCGGTTGGCGATAGGAGAGAAAACACTTTCAATTTGCGGCAGGGGGAAAAGGAGAGTGAGATGACACTGGCAACCCCAGCCCCCCCGATTCTCAACTTGTGGCAGCACCTCCCCCATTCTCAACTCGTGGCAGCACCCCCCCTGTTCTTTGCTCCAGGGGGCCCATGCCTGAAGCTGTGCAAGGGGCCCCAAAAATTCTGATGGCTGCCATGGGTAAGAGTAGGCACTATAAGATGTTTGCAACAAAGTTTTATTTATGAGAACAGTTCTACCTCAGTAGGTGTTCACATTTAATCTAACCACATATCATAAATCCCATGCTATGGAATGTATACGTGCTATTCTACTGTATATATTTTCAATTACAGAAGAATATTTTATTTTATTTTTAGCCATTAGATGGAGCTCTAGTCCCTTTAACATTTTCTCCAAGCTACCCTTAACTGCTTTGCTGAAAAATATTTTTGTTTACAGAGATCAATAGCTTAATTTCAACATGACACCCAGAGCTGCATAAGTGACGACGAGTCCTCTTCCTTCCTCATGCTGTCTGATTGTTCAGACATGTCTGTGCCAAATTTCAAATAAGTTTGATCTATGCATCATTCTCACATAGATTTACACTCGGGAATGCACTTAGAAATCTGCACAGCAATCCACCTGTCAGTGATTTGAACAAACTACATGCACACAAAACATCTGTGCTCCTCCCATGGGAGTAAAGGTGCCCTTTGCAGGGGTGTACACAACAGTATGCCTGTGTGAATGAGACCTTTCAATCTGAAAAAAATAAAAAAAACTTTTTGCTGTGCTATCCTGTGAGAAAATTAGTAGTGCTCCTTGAATCTAGCCTTATTGGTGCACCATGTATTTAATATTTATTTGCAAAATAAAATTGATATAGATGTTGCCAAAAAAACAAAAAAAAAAAACACACTTGAATAATAATGATTCCAACTTAAAGATCATCTTTAAAGTGGAAAAAATTAAAAAATGAGGGTACCTCATAGCACAAAGCAAACTAAGTGATAGTCCTTCCAAAAAGGTCAGCTAGTATGTGGTTTCTTAAAGGGGTTTTCCACCTTTTTTTAAGTTTATTAAAAGTCAGCAGCTACAAAAAGTGTAGCTGCTGGCTTTTAATAAACAGACACTTACCTGCTCCACGGCTCCAGCGACGCTCCGGCCGGGGCTCCCCTCCTCGCCCCCTCTCGCCGGCGTCTTCATTCCTAGTATGGGCACCCGGCAGTGACAGCTTTCGGCTTCACGGCCGGGCACCCACTGTGCATGCGCGAGCGGCACTGCGCATGTGCAAGCGGCGCCGTCCGATTGGACAGGCGCTCGCCTACAGGGAGGGGCTGCAATAAGGCGATTAAGCTAATCGCCTTACCAGCCCCTCGGCGGAAGGAGGAAGTGGGACAGGAAGTCCCATTCTCCTGAAGCCCCCACTCCCCCCCAAAAAAAATTACATGCCAAATGTGGCATGTAAGGGGGCGAGGAGTGGGTTAAGCGGAAGTTCCATTTTTAGGTGGAACTCAGCTTTAATGTCTGACGCCTGTAACAATATCTAAAAAATGTAGGGCAGGCGAGCCTCTCTTGCTCCAGCATTCATATTAGGTGTCAATCTTGAAATAACCGAGTTGGCTGGAGCGGATCTCTTCCTCAAATTCAAATTTCTCAGTGCACACATGAGCATTTTGAGGGCATTGGTTTTTTCTTTCTATGAGTAATTAAAAATGCTTCCAAGTTCCCTGTTGATCCAAATCCTAGGCTTTGGTAAATGTACTGTGACTGGTAGAAGCATTGTGTTTCACATCCTTTCAGACTGCAGAGAGTTTAATTGTTTCACACAAACATTTTAAATTAAAAGGAAACCTGTACTCAGAGAAATATAGAGGCTGCCATTGCTGACCTCCTTCTGAAATGTCAGCTGCCAGGCTCTGGACTCTGACATCACAGGCTCCGAGCTCCAAATGTGCATACTTGTTCAAATTCAAGGACTCTGAAAACACTGACGCAATTGAAGATTAGCATTACAGACAAGGAACCAGAAGTTTCAGAACATGGTCAGCCATATTTTCTCAGTATGCAGCTTACAAAGCGCATACAGGTAATATTGTAAACTCCTCTGGGGAGTCTAAATATACAAATCCTTTTATACAAATCAAGTTTGGTTGGAACCATTTACCATTTGTACTGTAAATAAAACATAGAGAACTCTGAAGATTACTCAAAATTAGACATTCACACAAATGTTTTACAAGTGGTGCCCATGGTTTAAAATTAAGGGCAGAACTCCAGAACCACAAATCAAGCTTGCCAATTATGGCTGAGGTTCTCCAATAGCACATACAGTATGTCTGGTCACTGGCACTTCTGGCAAATGTCTGAGTGTGCAAGTGGTCCAAGCTGTGACCCATCAGTAATACAAATTACAAACACAAATACAGACAAACAAAGCATCTCACCTTTAAAGAAGACAAAGTTACCATCCCTGTTTTCATAAACTGCATCAATGTTGGGAGGCAATCCTCTCCAAAAGTAAGTAATCTGCATAGGATTTCCATCCATGACTTTATTATTTCTAACACGCCAGAACCACTGATCCTGTAAAAAAAAAAGATACACAAAAAATTAGGCAAAACAAATTCACACTTCGCATAACACATTCTAAAGCTTTGCTTAATTATTATTATTATAAATCAGTTCCAGTTGGATGTATTCAAAAATCTTTTTTGATCCGTTTTGAAGGCAGCACCATGTGCACAAGACTTGCCCATCCATTGTCCCTGTGAGTACAACCTTAAAGTATAACTTATAACTTTTTTTATTTAAGTTTTGGATAAAACGGGGAGAATTAGTGCACCTATCAGGTGTTTATTGCTACCTGTTCCTCAATTAGGGAGATTCACCCTCTCTGTTTGTCCTGTTTACACTTATCAGCAAAAGTGAAAATAAAACTAAATAAAAAAGGGAAATTTTACGAGTTCTGGTGTCAAAAAATGATTCTCCCACTTTGGAGAGATTTCCTCTTATTTCCTATTTTGGTTATGGGACAGAAAGTGAAGGGAAATCCCACCCAAAGGCACAAAGGGGGCACAAAATAAACTGCCAGCAGTTATAACTACACTGTAAATCACTGGACAGTATAGTTAAAGACCAAGCGTTAAAGAATCCTACCTAAGAGGGAATTTGAAAACATATCTTCTCACTACCTGTTAACTCTGCGGGACAGGAATAGAAGGAAATCTCCCTGAGATACAAATGACAAAAAAAAAAAAAAAACACCCACAGTGGTTTTCCTTATCTACCTACTATATCCAAAAAGAAAAAAGTCAGGCTTTAGATATAGTTTTGTTTTTCTGGTGTTTTAGGTTTGGACAGTTATAGCTGGATTCAGGTAGCCGGGGCGCATCTTTCTGGCGGCGTATCGTATCCTATTTACGCTACGCCGCCGTAAGTAAGTGAGGCAAGTACTGTATTCACAAAGCACTTGCCTCCTAACTTACGGCGGCGTAGTGTAAATGGGGCCGGCGTAAGCGCGCCTAATTCAAACGAGGATGGGGGGGCGTGTTTTATGTAAATTACTCGTGACCCGACGTGATTGACGTTTTTTACGAACGGCGCATGCGCCGTCCGTGTACATATCCCAGTGTGCATTGCTCCAAAGTACGCCGCAAGGACGTATTGGTTTTGATGTGAACGTAAATGACGTCCAGCCCAATTCACGGACGACTTACGCAAACAACGTAAAAATTTCAAATTTCGACGCGAAAACGACGGCCATACTTAACATTGACTAGGCCACCTAGGGGGCAGCTTTAACTTAATGCGGCGTAACTCTTACGTAAACGGCGTATCTTTACTGTGACGGGCGCACGTAAGTTCGTGAATCGGCGTATCTAGGAATTTACATATTCTACGCCAAACTCAACTGAAGCGGCACCTAGCGGCCAGCCTAAATATTGCACCCTAAGATACGACGGCGTAGGAGACTTACGCCGCTCGTATCTTAGCCTAATTTAAGCGTATCTGGTTTCCAAAATACGCTTAAATTTAGGATGGTGCAGATTCCGAGTCTCTATGAATCCAGCTATCAAAGTGTAAGTTCATTCTAGAATTACTCTACGAAGGTTAAACAGCCATAAGCAAATGTACATTCATAAATGCATAGCACCAGGTTTGGATTCTGTTCATGTTTTAGTTTTTTCAGTAGTTGGCATTGGAAACTGCTGGCCATTTACCATTGACACCATGTTGGCTCAGCCTCTCATGTTATCTAAGTCTTGTGATTGGAAAGCCTGACTGGAAAACACTTTCTGTGCCCAGATGTGAATTACGGAGATAACATAAGTGAGTCCAAGTGACACCATCAGGTGCATGATGTTGATGTTGAATGGCCAGCAATTCCAATGAGAATAGCTGGACAACCAAACCTCCAACACAAATCACACGTGGTGCTATGCATTTATCTAGGTACATATGTTATACGGCTGCTTAATGTTTAATGAATAATTCTAGGATTAACTTCCACTTTCATGATGGTCCAAAAAGACAGAGTATAGGCAATTATACAGGAGAAAGCCTGCCATTCATAAGTCAGCCATCTTTGCCACACAGGTATACATGTAAAAGGGAAATGAAACCCCCAAGCCCATTTCTAGAATAGGCTACTGAAAATGAATGAACAGACTTTGAAAACTGTACTAATAGAAGTATGGTACCTTTTGTTTCTTTGCAATGCATCAGTTTCTAACGTTATACAAAGGGTCAGACTGCTGCAAGAATGACAGCCCTTGCTGGATGGACATGGGAAACATTAGGTGGCCTACACTTTAAAATGTACAATCCATAATACAATATCATCACAATATATTTAAAGTTATTGTAGAGGTTTTTTTTTTTTTTAATAAAACATGTTGTTATATTTACCTGCTCTGTACAAGGGTTTTTACACCTTTTATGGGGTCCCACATGGCGCTCCTGGCTCTTCCTCTTCATTGAGTTCCCCCACGGAGAGCTGCATTCCATGGGGGCACGCTCCTGAGTCCTGTCTGCTGCATCCATTGACACAGACAGCAGGACTCAGCCCCGTCCCGACTCCCATGTCACTGGATTTGGAGCCAATGGCTCCTGCTGCTATCAATAATTCCAATGAAGACCCTAAACAGCGGCTGGTGCTGCAGGGCTCGTGTGTGTCACCGCTGGAACGATTGGGTTTTAGGTAAGAAAAAAGGGGGGGGGGCAGCTGCGGCACAGATGGTTTAATGCATAAGGTGAAAAACCATAAGACTTTACAGCGCCTTTAAGGAGTACAACAACAAATTCTGCACTGTATAGTACATTGCGCTCTGCAATGAGGTATAAAGTGGTTGTAAAGCTACAAGGTTTTTTACCCTAATGCATTTTATGCATTAAGATAAAAAAATCTTCTCATCTGCAAGATCCCCCATGCCCCCCTTATTCTTACCTGAGCCCTTTCCAATGCAGCAACATGCATGAGAGCAGCAGCTCTTGCAGCTGTCTCCCTGCTCAATAATATAGCAGCGGGATCCCGCTCCTGTCAATCAATTCCGGTGAAGAGGGGACAGGGATCACTGTGTCAATGAATGCAGCAGCAGGGCTCAGGAGCAAGCATGTACGAGTGCCTTCACTGGGAAGCAGCTTCCCGTGGGGGCAATGGACAGATAGAAGGAGCCAGAAAGGCTAACGGGGGACCCGAGAAGAGGAGGTGCGGGACTGCTTTGTGCAATTCCATTGCACAGAGCAGGCAAGTATACAGATGCTTGCTATTAAAATAAACAAATCCTTTACAACTGATTTAATAGCAGGCAAAGGTGAAGTGTGATATTTGGAGTATGGGTCACCATGGAGCTGTGTTGGCAAAAGCAAACAGTCTTTATTCTTTCAACACAGGTAAAACAACCTAGCTTTCTTCAGCATGAACAAAACAAATAGTCCACGCACTCGTGGAACTAAAGCAAAGATACAGCCCACTGCCAGCATAACCCTTGTCCTATAGCAGGGTTTAAAGTCCCTGTCAACTACAGGGTCAAAACAGAATACCACAGTTCGGCAGCATCTTAGTAGCCCACACAATACACAACTACGTCTCACAAGCATGTCCTGCTTGACATTACACTTAATGGACCCTGCCGAGTGTTTCCCGTCCCTTTCAGCCCTCTCTTGAAGGTTGGGTAACCCATTCAGGACCACAGGAGCTGTAATCCAGGTCAGAAGCTCATTCCCACCCAAAACTACTATGGGCCTCCTGATTCCGGGTCCCTTATGAGGACTTTATAGTCCTGGGGAAACTGCAGGTCAATTTTACCCCTTTTCTGGACCTCCCTGCAACCCTTCACATTGCATTGGTGAGAATCCCTAAATACTGCAAATGTCTCTTGTCACACCTCCCCCCCTTAAAGAGACCACAACCCAAGGAACAGCGATAGATTATCTGCCTTCCAAGACATAATCCTGGCATCCTGTAGAGCAGGGTAACTTCTACTTATGATTAACTGCTGAAAGTAAAACATTGGCATTGGTTAGTCAATTACTAGAAAAAAAACTCAGATATTCCAACATATTTGAAAATGGCAGACAAAGGGTGTAGCATAACAAATATAAGATAAACGTGGGAGTAGTATATATAGTGGATCTCTATTATCCTACAGCAGCTGCACAATGCACTGATGATGGCACAGGCAACGTCAGGACAGTACAAAACCCCAGGGGAGTCATTGTAATGAAATGTGGCAACTATTACTAAGACCACAGGTATTTAAATGCAGTACTGATTGTTTACAGATTTTGCCATAGAAAAGAAGATAAACAAACAGGGACACTTTATTAGAAGCTTTTAAAGGAAGCAATTGATTAAACTATAAACTTTGTATATTTGCCAAGGTCCAGAATCAGATTGTAAGGCAATTGCGGCTGGGCACCTGAACTCAATCTAAGCATTAGAGCAATACATAAAGAGCTCTTAAAATGTGCCCCCTCTGATAGAGTTAAAATGTATCCATAGTCAAAAAAAAATAAAAAATATATGCAATAAGGGCACCCTGTAGTAGACAGTGCGCGGGATTTCGGTCCGCTGGTTAAACGTACTAACCAGCGGACATGTCCGACGGACAGGTTTCCAGCGGACAAGTTTCTTAGCATGCTAAGAAACTGTTGTCCGCTGGAAACCTGTCCGCTAGGCCGGAAAAATGTCCGCTAGGCCCTACACACGGTCGGACATGTCCACGGAAACTGGTCCGCGGACCAGTTTCAGCGGACATGTTCGGTCGTGTGTACAAGGCGGTGGTAACTCGCATTTAGCCGCGGTTCGTTTACAGGCGTTTTTAATGGAGATACATTTTATATATTTTTTAATAGTCAATAAACACGCTTCTAAAATGCAAACGTGGCATGTAAACACGGCAAAACTGACATTTTTAAACATCGGTTACTATCTGTCAAGTTAAATAGTTCAGGAGAGGTTTTAAAACGTCCCGTGTACATTACGCCTTAGGGGTTTAACATACGTCTGTATACCTTTGTTTGCCATTTAATTTCTAATAGTCTCTTGGCTTTTCATAGCTTTGCCTAAGATCTGGTTTTAATTGGGCTGTCTCCTGATATTTTCATGGAAGTCAGGTCAAAAGCTACTGTAAACATATCAGCACAGTATACATTTCCAGATTATAATCTATAGCCTGGAGGAAGAAGCAGAAGGTCACTCTTCCTGTTTTATAAACTACGGGAATTAAAAGGTCATGGATTCAACAATAAAGGGAAATGTTCTGTGGAAGGGAGAGACAAACAAACCTAATGACATCCTCGGCTTGGAAGCAAAATATATATGCAACAGGTTAGACTGAACTGTTGCTCCCCAGCGCCAGCTTTTAAAATAAAGGCTACCTCCAGCATCAAAAGTAAAAGTATTGTCTGGTTGGCATTCAAGAATTTTAAAGCCACTGATTTGGAACAAGTACAGTATGCAGACCAGGAGCTGTGACCTCACCTAAACTTCCCTTGCTTCATGCTTGTTTTGGGTCAGTGCAAAGTACTGAAGCCAGGGACAGCTATGATACTAGATTTCATGAAGAGGTTAGCTATGGCAGCTAAAAAAAATTTATGACTTAATTTATTTATTATGTAACATTCACAGATACATACACTAGATTACCAAAAGTATTGGAACGTCTGCCTTTACACGCATATGAACTTAAATAGCATCCTAGTCTTAGTCTGTAGGGTTCAATATTGAGTTAACCCAACCTTTGCAGCTATAACAACTTCAACTCTTCTGAGAAGGATTTCCACAAGGTTTAGGAGTGTGTCTATGGGAATTTTACAGCGGTCAGAGTTAAAAATAGTCACTGATTACTGTAGAAGTGTCACTTTCAGGGAAGGGGTTGACACCAAGAGGTGATCAAGGGGTTAAATGTGTTCCCTCAGTGTGTGTTCTAACTGTGGGGGGTGGGACTGACTGGGGGAGGAGACTGATCATTGTTCCTAAGCATTAGGAACAAAAGATCTGTCTCCTCACCCCTGATATAATGGGGTTCTGGCTCTGTCAGTAGCGATCAAGGGTGCCCGGCGGACATTGCTTTTTGCGCATCGGCTCCTAAGTGACACGGCCGTAGCATGCCCCCAACAGCCCTTAAAGCGCCCGCCGTACAGCTATGTCGATTTGTACAGGGGAGCCATTCTGCTGCTGTCAAACAACGACAGGCAGTCGGCAAGTAGTTAAAACAAGTAAATTCAAGATACCTTCCTATCTATTTACAAATGCTAGCAGCAGAAAGTTTCAAAGAAGTCAATGTTATAATGCATTAAGGTACAAAACGTTCTGGGTGCAGCCACCCCCCAGCCTCCCTTTATGACTTACTAAAGCACCATTTTGATCCAGCAATGTGCATGAGAGCAGAGGCTCTCCTGGGTCTCGTTCCTCATTGGGCCACACAGCCATTGGCTCCTGCTGCTGTCAATCACAGCCAGTGAGCCAATAAAAGAGAGCAGGGGGCTGAGCCACACTCAGTGTGTGAATGGAGAGAGTGGCTCAGGAGCAAGGCTGATTGCATGCCCCTATAGTAAGAGGCTTTCTATTGGGGGCACTCAGCAGGGGGAGGAGCCATAACCACCAGTAGGGGACCCAAAAATAAGAGGATCGGATCTGCTCTGTGCAAAACCATTGCACAGAGCAGGTAAGTAATCATGTTTGTTATTGGTTGTAAAAAAAATCTTTCCTTTAGAATATCTTTCAGTTAGTAATAAACACATTCAATATGTTTTTAAAGTTTTTCTAATTGCTCCCACGACCGCAAAGCTCCAGTGTGTGTGTCTTTTGGAGCAGAGCTTACAACAGAGCTGAATCCTTGGAGCTGAGATGTCATCCAACTGGCATCTAAGCTCTAAAGCGTTGTCAGGCTGGAAGGTGTTCAGGTCCACCAGCCATTCGGACAGACCTACCTGAATTTGCTGTCCCCTCAAAATAACTCAACACACAGCCATTAATGTCTAAACTGCTGGCAACAAGTGAAAATGTACAAATTGGCATCAAAGTATCAATATTTTGTGTGGCCACCATTACTTTCCAGCACTGCCTTAACTCTCTTGGGCATGGAGTTTACCAGAACATCACAGGTTGCCACTGGGGTCCTCTTCTACTCCTCCATGTCGACATCACGGAGCTGGTGGATGTTAGAGACCTTGCGCTCCTCCACCTTTCATTTGGGGATGCCCCACAGATGCTCGATAGGGTTTAGGTCTGGAGACATGCTTGGCCAGCCTATCACCTTTACCCTCAGCTTCTTTAGCAAGGCAGTGGTTGTCTTGGAGGTGTATTTGGGGTCGTTATGTTGGAATACTGCCCTGCAGCCCAGTCTCTGAAGGGAGGGGATCATGCTATGCTTCAGTATGTCACAGTACATGTTGTCATTCATGGTTCCTCAATGAACTGTAGCTCCCCAGTGTCGGCAGCACTCATGCAGCCCCAGACCATGACACTCCCACCACCATGCCTGACTGTAGGCAAGACACACTTGTCTTTTTACCCCACACCTGGTTGCCGCCACACACATTTGACATCATCTGAACCAAATAAGTTTATCTTGGTCTCATCAGACCACAGGACATGGTTTCAGTAATCCATGTCCTTAGTCTGCTTGTCTTCAGCAAACTGTTTGTGGGCTTTCTTGTGCATCATCTTTAGAAGAGGCTTCCTTCTGGGACGACAGCCTTGCAGACCAATTTGATGCAGTGTGTGGAATATGGTCTGAGCACTGACAGGCTGACCCCCCACCCCCTTCAACCTCTGCAGCAATGCTGGCAGCACTCATACATCTATTTACCAAAGACAACCTCTGGACATGACACTGAGCATGTGCACTCCACTTTCTTTAGTCGACCATGATGAGGCCTGTTCTGAGTGGAACATGTCCTGTTAAACCGCTGTATGGTCTTGGCCACCATGCTGCAGCTCAGTTTCAGGGTCTTGGCAATCTTCTTATATAGCCTAGGCCATCTTTATGTACAGTAGAGAAAAATTCTTTTTTTCAGATCCTCAGAGAGTTCTTTGCCATAAGGTGTCATGTTGAACTTCCAGTGACCAGTATGAGAGAGAGAGAGTGATAACACCAAATTAAACACACCTGCTCCCCATTCACACCTGAGTCACATGACATCAGGGAGGGAAAATGGCTAATTGTGTCTAATTTGGACATTTTCACTTAGCGGTGTACTCACTTTTAGCCAGTGGTTTAGACATTAATGGCTGTGTGTTGAGTTATTTTGAGGGGACAGCAAATTTACACTGTAAGGCTGGGTTCACACTACGATTTTCCCGTCCGTCAGCCGCATACGATTTCAGTATTGAAAACGTACGGGCCCGGACGGGAAAACGTATAGATAGACAATGCATTGCAAATCGTATGCACTCAGATGCATCCGGGTGCGTACGATTTGCTGGCAAAACGTTTTTTAAACGTACGCAAAACCGTGTTCAACCACGGTTTTGCGGCCGTTTTTAAAACAGTATGGCAAACGCATACGTTTTTCTTTAACATTAATGTCAATGGAAAACGCACATATGTGCGGTTCCATACGTTTACGTCCGTTTCAGTACGGTTTTTCATATAAATCGTATGCGGCTGACGGACGGGAAAATCGTAGTGTGAACCCAGCCTTATACAAGCTGTACACTCACTACTTTACATTGTAGCAAAGTGTCATTTCTTCAGTGTTGTCACATGAAAAGATATAATAAAATATTTCCAAAAATGTGAGGGGTGTACTCACTTTTGTGAGATATTGTGCGTATATATATATATGTTTTCACCAATGCGATCTGATCCCTGCCTGAATCCACAGTTCGCACTGCGATCTGTGAACTAATCTGGGGGTGTCATTAACATAGTATCGACACCCGCAGCGGTTCGCAGAGGGCAGTGTGAACTAACTGCCTGCGGGAAAGATGCGATGCGCAAACCGGCGCTCGATTCATTTTGGTTCCCGCATCGCTATAGTGTGAACTCAGGCTAAGGGTAATTACTTCTAAAAGGGATGTCAACACTGCAACTTTTCATTAGAACACCAAGAGTGCACCAGCTGATTATAATGAACCTCTTATGCAGAATCAGTCTACAAATGACATGGTCAAACAGAGCAGAACCAGGTAGGACTCAGCAGTAAAAGTTTGTTAAAAGCCTTGCAATGTACATTGATCACCCAGAGCGCAATGTTCTTTTATCTTAACAAAAGTGGTTTACTCTTTAAGACGCACAAAGAACATGTAAAAAGTTCAGCATGCAAAAATGTGCTAAAGTGTGCATTCTTGGGAAATGTGAACAGATCCTCAGTAATAAAATGGAAAAAAAATAATAAGAAAAGCTGTCAGAATGATTGCGTTGACATTTAGATGAATTCAATAAAGAACTAGCTATTTATTACTGCCATAAAGCACTATAGAACCCAGACACATGTAATTCCACAGTGACAGATTTTTGCTGCTTAGTAATCAGACATCAATTGGATAAGAAGCAATAAGTGCGAATTCCAGTGAGCCGCACTACTGAAAGTATCAACATATTTTACGGTTACTGTCTCAATGGTCAGTGAACCAAATGGCTGGAGAGTAGCAGGCAGCTCATTAAGAAGAATGTTAATCTACAGAATAGTCACCAGAGTGTATTTGTGTAATAATAATAATAATCATAAAAGAAAATCATTTTACATTTCAGTTCTCTGTGGTTATTCTTTTTGCATAAATTCTTTTTATTTTGCACTTTCCTCATCCCATGTTTTATCATGCAGTTTGCATTTCAACCCCCTCTATATCTATCTGTGCTGTGGCCTCGGAGGTGTATTATTATTACAGATAGAAAGCTCTAGCCATTGATAAATCACATGTCCTGGCAAGTCTTGCTGTCAAGCAAGCTGGGACATGTCATTTCTTGTCATCCTAAAGTGGTTCTAAAGATAAAAGATATTTTACCTTAATACAATCTCTACATTAAGGTAAAAAAACAAACACCTTCTATTATTTTATTATTACCCAAGTCCAATTTAGATCCCGTGGTAAACATGAGAGCTGCAGCTCTCTCCCCTCTCACAGGGCAGAGAGGCAGCAGTGGGAGCAATTGGCTCCTGCTGCTGTCAATCAAATCCTGTGAGGAGGGAGCAGGGGGTGGGGCCAAGCAGCACCATCTGTGTCTATGGACAGACGCAGGCAGTGTGGCTCAGGATTGAGCCCCATTGGCCCCATGGGAAGTGGCTTCCTATGCAGGGACTTGAAGAGGAGAATACAGGAGTGCTGGTCAATCTTGTGATGCCCCCTTCCCCTTCTGCTAGAATCTTCCAATACAGCGGGTGTTAAATGAACTGAGGGATCTGTCATATGCATTCAACAAGTGTGTCCACTAGGCCTGCCCTTTTCTACTTCCTCCTCCATTCAAAGAAAATGTAGCTATGAATGAAAAATTATCTATGAATAGGCATACCCATTATTCATCCATCTGTCCCCCATCCAATAGAGCACTTTCCATTCAGTACAGTTTATATAAATGGAGGAGGGGGTGGACCAAAAGGCAGACATTTTTGGCACTATAGATGAGTGCATATGGTAGATCCCTCAGATTTATTGCTTATGGGTTTGTTTGTTTTTGTATGGGGGGGGGGGGGTTGGAAGACAGGTGATTTCAACCAGTTCTGCAGCCACAATGGACACACTGTGGTGATAGTTAATATTTCCCTTCAGCTGATCTTTTTTCCATTTTTTTTATTTCTTAAACTTAGGCTCTAAGGGCCAGATTCATAGAGAATTACGTTACGCTGCGGCGGCGTAACGTATCCCATTTACGTTACACCGCCGCAGGTTTACAGCGTAAGTGCCTGATTCACAAAGCTCTTACCTGTAAACTTGCGGCGGTGTAACGTAAATCCGCTCGGCGCAAGCCCGCCTAATTCAAATGGGGCGGGCACCATTTAAATTAGGCGCGTTCCCGCGCCGAACGTTCTGCGCATGCTCCGTTAGGAAATTTCCGACGTGCTTTGTGCGAAATTTTTTGAACGGCGACGCGCGTTACGGCGTTTCGTATTCCCGGACGTCTTACGCAAAAAAAAAAAAATTGAAATTCGACGCAGGAACGACGGCCATACTTTAACATGGCTGTTCTAAAGATAAGCCATGTTAAAGCAGGCCTAACTTTGCAACGGGAAAAAACGACTAGCGACGACGTTAGAGATTGCGACGAACGCGCGTATCTTCGTGGATAGCCGTAAGTAGTCATTTGCATATTCTACGCCGACCGCAATGGAATCGCCACCTAGCGGCCGGCCTAGAATTGCATCCTAAGATCCGACGGTGTAAGTCAATTACACCTGTCGGATCTTAGGGCTATCTATGCGTAACTGATTCTATGAATCAGCGGCATAGTTAGGAGATACGCCGTCGTATCTCTTTTGTGAATCTGGCACTAAGAGGATATCTATGCTGCTTGTTGCAATAACATTAACAATGCCTAGCCTTTACACAATAAATGCCCAATATATAGAAAAAAATATAGGAGATGTAAACTAACCGAATGCCAATTTGCGAAAATACTGTATATAATAATTAACATTTGGCATTTTATACAATAAACCTCTATTTTTTTATTTTTGTTATACTTTTTTTTTTATATACTTTTCAACATTTTATTATTATTTCTATACGTAATGAACTGATAGCTGGATGGCATTTCTAAATGTAAGTTTCTGGACAGTGGCACGTGAATGTACAGTGCCTTGAAAAAGTATTCTTAACCTTTGAAATTTTCCACATTTTGTCACGTTACAACCAAAAATGTAAATGTATTTTATTGGGATTTTATGCGATAGACCAACACAAAGTGGCACATAATTGTGACGTGGAAGGAAAATGATAAATGGTTTTCATTTTTTTTTTACAAATAAATATCTGAAAAGTGTGGCGTGCATTTGTATTCAGACCGCTTTACTTTGATACCCCAAACTTAAATCTAGTGGAACCAATCTCCTTCAGAAATCACCTAATTAGTAAACAAAATCTCAGTATAAGTACAGCTGTTCTGTGAAGTCCTCAGAGGTTTGTTAGAAAGCCTAAAGCTAGCCAAACATTATACAATGTTCTTGTTCAATTTCCTTTAGATTTACCTTCAACTATGTAGTGCAAGGGGCTACCTGATTGCAGACAAATTGAAAGAGTTTAGGTTTGACCTTATATCAGATGGTTTTGGTAAATCTAAAAGAAAATTGAACAAGAAAATTGTATAAAGTATGGCTTGCCTTGGTGAACAAACAGCATCATGAAGGTCAAGGAACACACCAGACAGGTCAGGGAAAAAGTTGTGAAGAAGTTAACGCAGGGTTAGGTTATAAAAAAAATTCCCAAGCTTTGAGCACTGTTTAATCCATCATCCAAAAATGGAAACAGTATGGCACAACTGCAAACCTACCAAGACATGGCTGTCCACCTGAACTGCCAGACAGGGCAAGGAGAGCATTAATCAGAGAAGCAGCCAAGAGGCCCATGGTAACTCCACAGGACAACTATTAATTGTGAACTACACAAATCTGGCCTTTATGGAAGAGTGGCAAGAATAAAGCCATTGTTGAAAGAAAGCCATAAGAAGTTGCAGTTTGGGAGAAGTCATGTGGGGGACACAGCTAACATGTGGAAGAAGGATCTCTGGTCAGATGAGAAATAAATGTAACCTTTGGCCTAAAAGCAAAATGCTGTGTTGCAGAAAGCAAACACTGCACATCTCCCTGAAGACACTATCCTCACTGTGAAACATGGTGGTGGGTGGGAGCATCATGCTGTGGGGATGCTTTTCTTTAGCAGGGACAGGGAAGCTGGTCAGAGTTAATGGGACGATGGATGGAGCCAAATACAGGGCAATGTAGAAAACCTGTTAAGAGTCTGCAAAAATACTTGAGACTGGGGCGGAGGTTCACCTTCCAGCAGGACAACGACCCTAAACATACAGCCAGAGTTACAATGGAATGGTATAAATTAAAGCATATTCATGTGTTAGAATGGCCCGGTCAAAGTCCAGACCTAAATCCAATTGAGAATCTGTGGCAAGACTAGAAAATTGCTGTTAACAGACGCTCTCCATCGAATCTGACAGAGCTTGAGCTTTTTTGCAAAGAAGAATGGGCAGGAATGTCACTCTCTAGATGTGCAAAGCTGGTAGAGACATCCCCAAAAAGACTTGCTGTTGTAATTGCCGGGAAAGGTGGTTCTACAAAGTATTGACTCTGGGGGGGCTGAATACAAATGTACGCCACACTTTTTACATATTTATTTGTAAAACCATTTATCATTTTCCTTCCACTTCATAATCATGTGCCACTTTGTGTTTGTCCATCACATAAAATCCCAATAAAATGCATTTACGTTTTTGTTTGGCAACATGAAAAAAATTTGGAACATATTTAAGGGGTATACATTTTTTGTCAAGGCACTGTATACTGTGTATAATGTGTGTTGAAACAGCTACTTTTAGCCGCTTCAGAATCCTGTGTGACAAGGTGACAATGCAGGAGCATAAAATGAAGACATGGACAGAGTGTTGTCAGCCCATAACAAGAGTGCCTAAACATGACAAGATCACCAGGTATTTTACTGAAAGCTGCCAACTTAAAAATATTAAAAATTACTTCTGAAAATATATTAACAAATTAAAATTTCGGTGATTGGGTTGACATTAAACTGTTTGGGTATGGTAGAGCTGTGTCTAATGCCGCGTTTTTTTTTCGGCATGAAAAAAACGTTGTTTTTAAAAAATGGCATTTAAAATGATCGTGTGTGGGCTTCAAATTTTTCGAGTTCTGAAAAACGCCAATTTTTTTCCCCGAACATGCTGCATTTTTTAACGACGTTATAAACAATGTCGTTTTTCGGGTTGTAAAAAATGATGGTGTGTGGGCTAAAATGAGGTTAAAAACCCGCGCATGCTCAGAAGCAAGTTATGAGACGGAAGCGCTCGTTCTGGTAAAACTACCGTTCATAATGGAGTAAGCACATTCATCACACTGTAACAGACAGAAAAGCGCGAATCGTCTTTTAATAACACAGAATCAGCTAAAGCAGCCCCAAGGGTAGCGTCATCCGCATGGAACTTCCCCTTTATAGTGCTGTCGTACGTCACCACGCTTTGCTAGAGCATTTTTTAAAAATGATGATGTGTGGGTAACGTCGTTTTAATGATGAAGTTGGAAAAATTTTGTTTTTTTTTAATGCCGAAAAATGATCGTGTGTACGCGGCATAAGGAATGAAGAATTTGTAGATTTTTCCATAGGAATATATATATATATATATATATATATATATATAACTCAAAGGCACTTTTAGCTCAGATCACACAGCCTAAAATAGTTAGGGATACCGTGAGCAGAAATGACACCAAAAAGTCTTTGAGTTAAAGCAGGCTGAAAATCAGACGTGAGTTATTAGGTTTTTCTGACAAATGGGGTTTACAAAACCAAAATACAAAAACAATGAGCTATTTGCATATTTACTGAATTTGTGTTTTTTTGCTGTTCTAACTGAAAGTGTGTCACTGTCCATGGTACTGAAGGTTCACTCAATCCAAAAGGAGTTTTTTTTTTCCTTCCAATGTTTGGGGGGAATGCTAAAAACTTGCAGGAAAAGAGCCAGGAACTATAGATTGAGCTCCTAAGAGTACTTGAACTTGGTACTGATGTATGAACATCAGATATTCCTGGCATAAAAACCCCAGAGGATGGGCTGTACACTCGCATTGAAACATTCGCTTACAGAGTCGAGATCTATTGTATAAGTAAGGGAGTATGGCATATGCATAGATACAGTTGTATGCAAAAGTTTAAGAACTCCTGACAATTTCCATGATTGTCATTTATAAATATTTGGGTGTTTGGATCAGCAATTTCATTTTGATCTATCACATGTCTGAAGGACACAGGAATATTTCAGTAGTGAAATTAGGTTTATTGGATTAACAGAAAATGTGCAATATGCATCAAAACAAAATTAGACAGGTGCATAATTTTGGGCACCCTTGTAATTTTGTTGATTTGAATACCTGTAACTACTTAGCACTGATTAATTGGAACACACAAATGGTTTGGTGAGCTCATTAAGCCTTGAACTTCATAGACAGGTGCATCCAATCATGAGAAAAGGTATTTAAGGTGGCCAATTGCAAGTTGTTGTTCTCTTTGACTCCTCTGAAGAGTGGCAACATGGGGGGCTTCAAAACAACTCTCAAATGACCTGAAAAAAAAGATTGTTCTACATTGTTTAGGGGAAGAATACAAAAGGTCATCACAGAGATATAAGCTGTCAGTGTCCACTGTGAGGAACATAGTGAGGAAATGGAAGACCACAGTCACAGTTCCAGTTAAGGCCAGAAGTGGTAGGCCACATAAAATATTGGAGAGGCGAAGAATGGTGAGAACGGTCAAAAACAGCCCACGGACCACCTCCAAAGACCTACAACATCAACTTGCTGCAGATGGCGTCACTGTGCATCCTTCAACAATTCAGCTCACTTTGCACAGGGAGAAGCTGTATGGAAGTGTGATGCGAAAGAAGAATTTTCTGCACACACGCCACAAACGGAGTCGCTTGAGGTATGCAAACGCACATTTGGACAAGCCAGCTTCATTTTGGAATAAGATGCTGTGGACTTATGAAACAAATATTGAGTTATTTGGTCATAACAAGGGGTGTAATGCATGGTGGCAAAATAACACAGAATTCCAAGAAAAACACTTGCTACCCACAGTAAAATTTGGTGGAGGTTCCATCATGCTGTGGGGCTGTGTGGCCAGTGCCGGTACTGGGAATCTGGTTAAAGTTGAGGGTCGCATGGATTCCACTCAGTATAAGCAGATTCTTGAGAATAATGTTGAGGAATCAGTCACAAAGTTGAAGTTACGCCGGGGCTGGATATTTCAACAAGACAATGACCCAAAACACTGCTCAAAATCTACTCAGACATTTATGCCGAGGAACAAGTACAATGTTCTGGAATGGCCATCCCAGTCCCCAGACCTGAATATCATTGAACATCTGTGGGATGATTTGAAGCGGGCTGTCCATGCTCGGCAACCATCAAACTTAACTGAACTGGAGATGTTTTGCAAGGAGGAATGGTCCAAAATACATTCATCCAGAATCCAGACACTCATTACAGAATAAAGGAAGCGTCTAGAGGCTGTTATTTCTGCTAAAGGAGGCTCTACTAAATATTGATGTGATTTTTCTGTTGGGGTGCCTGTCAAATTTCATTTTGATGCATATTGCACATTTTCTGTCAATCCAATAAACCTCATTTCACTACTGAAATATTACTGTCCTTCAGTTATTTGATAGATCAAAATGAAATTGCTGATCCAAACACCCAAATATTTATAAATGACAATCATGGAAATTGTCAGGGGTTCCTAAACTTTTGCATACAACTGTATATGCGCATTTTTACGTGTATGCACATAAAAATACTGACCAGCAACACAGATTTGTATATATGCAGCAAAAGTTTACACAACAATGGGCTGCATTAAGATCAGAAATAAAACCTCAATGTACTGTATATCCAGCTGTAATTCTGGATGGTGGCACACGTTGTGGTAATTTTGATGTATATGATATATTTGTTCTTTTTACAGAATGCCGTTCTAGCCATACACTTGTTTTGGAATGCTTTTCCCATGCCAATATGGAAATTGTTATGGCTTTACTATTTTTACTGTGTACCTAAGCTCTTTTCAATTACATTTTTTATTTATTTTTTTACAAACAAAAACTCCTGAATGCCTACACACAAGGGGGCAGATTCACAGAGATCGGCACCCGCAGGGGTATCAGAGATACGCTACGCCGCCGTACCTTACCTGGCTTTAAATCGAATCCTTAAAGATTTTGCGCCGTAAGTTACGGCGGCGTAGTCTATCTCTGGCGGCAGAATTCAAATAGGCGATTAGGGAGCATATTTCATTTAAATGAAGTGCGCCCCCTCGCCGAATGAACTGCGCATGCGCCGTCCCAAAATTTCCCGCCGTGCATTGCGCTAAATGACGTCGCTAGGACATAGACGTGAATTACGTCCATCCCGATTCACGGACGACTTACACAAAAAAAAAAAATCAAATTAAACGCAGGAACAACGGCCATACTTAACATGGCAAATCTAACTATACGCCGCAAAACACCAGCTTTAACTATACGCCGCAAAACACCAGCTTTAACTATACGCCGGAAAAAGCCGACTAAAGACAACGTAAAAGAATGCGACGGCCGCACGTACGTTCGTGGATCGTCAGAAATAGCCAATTTGTATACCCGACGCGGAAAACGACGCAAACTCCACCCAGCGGATGCCAAAGTATTGCATCTACGATCCGAAGGATCTAACCCAGATGCCGTCGTATCTTGGTTTGAGGATTCAAACTAAAGATACGACGCGGGTAATTTGAAAGTACGCCGGCGTATCAGTAGATACGCCGGCGTACTCGCTCTGTGGATCTGCCCCAAGATGTTTTTTAGGGCTTCCATGTGCAAGAGGCCTGGGACATAAGAGTTCCCATAAAAATGCAATAGGTGATTCAGCCTACTAGACTCAAAAATGTAGGGATTGATATACAGTGAATTTAAATCCACTCCCAGCTCTATTTGCTTCAGTGGAAATCAGGAGAGACTAATAGACCCAGATGCCTCAATAAAGAGAAACCTGTCACAGCCAAATGCTATCACATGGGGGCTATAGGTCTAAACTTAACTGTAAAAAAAGTAGTAATGCCTATGGACAATTTTGGGTACCAAAGTTGGTGTGCACAATTTCTTGGCTTGACATTTTGGGCATCTATTTACTCGTAGCAACATCTTTTATATTTAGCAAACAAATAAAAAAAAATTAACGTTTATGTGCATTAACACTAACTTTAGTGGTGCAGTTTGAAGTTAGTCAAATACAAGTGTAGCAATATGGTTATATTTAATGAAGGTACAACATTTAGCAACTCACATGGTTGATGAATAAAATAGATCCAAGTATGGAGGCATCTGGGGTAAAGCTGTCCACATAGACCCCCCTCAGCACCGCCAGCTCTCACTGCTATCGGTCTGCAATCGTGGGAAATCAGGACAGGGAAGACTACCCTGCAGTAGAGCAATCTGAAAGTGAGGTTTGAACCACTCGTGGAGCGCAGCATGGAAGGGACGACATCAATGGTGGTACAGAGGATGGTCTATGTGGACAGCTTTACCCCAGATGCCTGCATAAATCATCAACCATGCAAGTTGCTAAATGTTGTACCTTCATTAACCACTTCCAGACCTTAGGTGTTTTTCAGATTCGGTGTTTGCAAGACTAAAACATTTTTTTCTGCTAGAAAATTACTTAAAACCCCCAAACATTATATTTTTTTTTTTTTCTAACACCCTAGAGAATAAAATAGTGGTCATTCCAATACTTTTTGTCACACCGTATTTGCGCAGCGGTCTTACAAGCGCACTTTTTTTGGAAAAAATTCACTTTTTTGAATTAAAAAATAAGACAACAATAAATTTGGCCCAATTGTTTTATATATTTTGAAAGATAATGTTACGCCGAGTAAAATGATGCCCAACATGTCACGCTTAAAAATTGCGCCCGCTCGTGGCATGGCGTCAAACTTTTACCCTTAAAAATCTTGATAGGCGACGTTTAAAAAATTCTACAGGTTGCATTTTTTGAGTTACAGAGTAGGCCTAAGGCTAAAATTATTGCTCTCGCTCTAACGATCGCGGCGATACCTCACTTGTGTGGTTTGAATACCGTTTTCATATGTCGGCGCTACTCGCGTATGCGTTCGCGTCTACGCGCGAGCTCGTCGGGACGGGGCGCTTTAAAAAAATTTTTTTTTGCTTTTCGCATTTATTTTTATTTATTTTAGAATTTTTAACACTGAAAAAAAAAAAAAAAAAATTATCACTTTTATTCCTATTACAAGGAATGTAAACATCCCTTGTAATAGAAAAAAGCATGACAGGTCCTCTTAAATATGAGATCTGGGGTCAAAAAGACCTCAGATCTCATATTTGGGCTTAAATGCAAAAAATAGAAAAAAAATAAAAAATGTCATTTTTTCAAATGACCAAAAAAAAAATTTGTCTCTTTAAGAGGCTGGGCGGGACTGACGTTTTGACGTCACTTTCGCCCAGCCGAGCTATGGGGACGGGCGAAGGAGATTTTTCCTTCAGTCCCGTCCCCGCTCACCAGCCGACAGCATCCGATCGCCTCCGCCGCTACCGACGGCTCCGGTAAGCGGCGGAGGGCACGGGAGAGCGGCGGGAGGGGGGGGGGCCCCTCTCCCGCCACCGATAACGGCGATCTCGCGGTGAATCCGCCGCGGAGACCGCCATTATCGGATTCCAGACCGCGCACCCTAAAGATGGATACCTCGGTTGTGACAGCAGCTGCTGCCGTTACCGAGATATCCGTCTTTAAAAATAGGACGTACATCGTCGTGCGCAGGTCTGGAAGTGGTTAAATGTAACCATATTGCTACACTAAGGCCTCATACACACGATCGGTTAAACAGAGGACAACGGTCTGATGGACCGTTTTCATCGGTCAAAACCAATCGTGTGTGGGCCCCATAGGTTATTTAACCATCGGTTAAAAAAAGCCAACTTGTTTTAAATTTTAACCAATGGATTCCTAACCGATAGGTCAAAACCATTCGTTAGTAGGCACAACCATCGGTTAAAAATCCAGGCATGCTCAGAATCAAGTCGACGCATGCTTGGAAGCATTGTACTTTGTTTTTTTCAGCACGTAGTTGTGTTTTACGTCACCGCGTTCTGACACGATCGTTTTTTTAACCGATGCTGTGTAGGCGCGACAGACCATCAGTCAGCTTCATCGGTTAACCGATGAAAACGGTCCATCGGTCCGTTCTCATCGGATGGACTGATCGTGTGTACGCGACATTAGAGGCGCCTCTCCTCTTTTATACTCAGTTGTGACGTGAAGCTACTTGTGTATCAAGACATCACTTGTAAATCAAGTCAAAATGTATTAAACAATTTAGCTTGTCTTGCAAAACGCTCTCAAACCAAGTTGCTCTCAAACCAAGGTTTTACTGTACTTTGAATTTTGCCTTCACAAACACACATACACTTAAAAAAAAATGCAGCTATTGCTGCAGCACTCACTGCTTCACTAGCATTTTTCCTCCAGAGATCATGTCATGCCCCCTGCATTCTGTTATGTCTCTTCCTCTTTATACTGTAGGTGACCGCGATATTGTGTCAATCTCGCTCCCTTTCTTGGCGAGATTGACCACCTACGAGCCCCGTGGGTCCCGGAGCATGATGGGACTGTGGCGCCATAAGAGGCCTATATAAATCGGTGCGAGCCACGCACCTGGCATTACAGTGGGAGGAAGCGTCGCATCAACATAAGAAGAAAAAGGCAGAATATGGCAAAGAAGAGCGGGCTGCGCCGCCGCTAGTAAGAGAGCTAAAAAGAAGATAGCGGCGGCCAGCCCCGAAGAGGGCACCGGAGAGCGAGCGGGAGAAGAACCGGGGAGTGCCGAGACGACAGTGGAGAGCAGAGAAGATGGAAGAAGACCCCCCGGAGAGTGGAGAAGACCCCCCCGGACAGCGGAGAAGACCCCCCGGAGCTGACTAATAAATTATTTTAAAACCCTGTGTTGTGTGTTTATTTTATTGACACTTTGCCTCCAGGTGAATGGGTAGGGCTACGATGTACCCCATATTCATTCACCTAGGGTGGGGGGCCGGTATCTGGGCCCCCCTTATTAAAGGGGGCTCCCAGATTCCGATAACCCCCCTGCCCACAGACCCCGACAACCAACGGCCAGGGTTGTCGGGAAGAGGCCCTGTCCTTATCAACATGGGGACAGGGTACTTTGGGGTGGGGGGAGCCGCAGGGCGCCCCCCTTAGCCCAGAGCACCCAACCCCCCCATGTTGAGGGCATGTGGCCTGGTACGGCTCAGGATGGGGGGGGCGCTTGCTCGTCCCCACTCCTTTCCTGACCGGCCGGGCGGCGTGCTTGGATACGGGTCTGGTATGGATTGTGGGGGGACCCCCACGCCGTTTTTTCGGCGTAGGGGGTTCTCCTTACAATCCATATCAGACATACAGGCCTGGTATGCCCCTGGGGGAGAACCCATGTCGTTTTTTATTTAAAATTTGGCGTGGAGTTCCCCCTCATGATTCATACCAAACGCAGCGGCTACAATTGGCGGGAATCCAAGTCGGAATGCCTGTCGCTTCTATGACGCACTCGCTGGAATGTGCTTTTTCTATTCCAGCGAGTGCGAGATGTCGGCACCATGTCGCCGAGAATCAGTGCGATACCGTTGTGCTGGAAACACATTCTCGGCGACAGGTATTGTAAATTCAACCCACTTCCTGTAAACCCCACACCCTATGAATGCATCATGACACAGTCTGGGCTTGAAGTAAAATGTTGCAGCGACTGGTGCCCCCAACTCACAACTAGAAAATAATTCCCTCCATATTGAGGACTGTGTACTCCTGGAGAAGAGGAATAGACCCTTCACATCACATGACCGGCTGCAACTCTCCTGGAATTAAGGCCTTGGGGTAGAGAATTTGGTGTGGCCCTGAAACCCCTAAGGCTGGGAATTGTGTTAATGGCTTGATTACAAGAAAAAAAAAATGAATGCAGCCACCTCATCTAATAAGCAGCAATATATTACATTTATATTACATTTTTGTTTATGGGTTTATATACACTTTAATAAAGAGACTCTAAATTATCATTATGCATAAAAGTTAGAAAAATAAAATGACTCCTTTATTATGGCTATTTGCTTAACTAAAACAAATGAGAGCTACATATAAAACAGACATGGGTTTAATATATATGCTACAGCAGCTCATTTTAAACCACAAGTGCACATTTAAATATGCTTTAATTTTATTATTTATAAAATGGGACACATTTGGTATCTAGAGGTATAAAAAGCCACTATCAAAATGAAATGGCATTCTAACGGAAGCTTTACTACGCTGCAAATTCAGTAGTGAAATTTTAATGCAGAGGCCCAGAGCAAGGCATCAATATTCTTAATTAATCTAAAATATTGCAGGCATAAGTAATTGAATATTGATTTGTAAAATGCAGTGTGTTTTATCCACATAGCAGGGGGAAAAAATTGCCAAGCCTGCATACAGCAATGAATTAAGATTGTTTAAAATTCGGCCCTGTTATGAAATATTATAGGGTATATTAAAACATTGACTGCATTCTCTTGCAGGTTGATGAATGGTTTTTCATCTGTTTCAAAAGAAAATAATTTAAATATAACAAGACTAAACCCTTTATTAGGCAACTATATTTTCTGTTTTCGCAAAAAGCCCAGTAGCCCTTGTGATATGGGGGTTGCTTAGTACAATGGTAGATGTTTTAGTGGCTTTTTTAGTGAAGTCAATGCTGGTCTGAATTGTGTTTTAAGGGAATGGCAGCCCACTTTTATTGAATAAAATAAAAGTTTCAAACGAAAGTTGCCCACACTGCGGTTTCAACTTCACAAAACAAGTGGAAAAAATGGCGAGCCACCTGACTCTTTCAGCAGCTCCAATGCGGTTAACAATGGTCTCCCTGACCAGAGGTTCCTTAAGGCTACGCCTTTTCTATCTCAATGACTTTCTGTATGAGCCCACTCCTAGCCCCCTGATAGGGCCTTCCATTCCCTGCAGTTTGCTCCCTCTGGAGATTTTCAGATTTTCTTCAGCCCCCTGTACCAGCTAGCCACTTCAGTTTTCTTGGCCCCCCAGAGATGCGTAGCTTTCCTGATTTTACCAGTCCTTGGGCAAGTAATCCCCCCCCCCCCCTCACAAGAGATGCAGTCTCTGGCAGAACAGTTCTACTGACAGGGCTCTGTCTCCAAATGGCAGAAAAAAACCTTTATGAGCTGCTATACAAATTAAGCGTAGCTGCCCGCACTTCCTTAAATTATGTGAAGTAACAATATAAACAAATAGTTGCAGCGTGTGTGTGTGTGTATATATATATATATATATATATTATAGGGAGAGGGGTAATGTGCAGGGGGTCCGGAGCTGTGGGGGGTAATGTGCAGGGGGTCCAGAGCTGTGGGGTAATGTGCAGGGGTTCCAGAGCTGGAAGGTAATGTGCAGGGGGTCCAGAGCTGTGGGATTGGGAGGCTGGGTAATGTAAAGGGGTCCAGAGGTGCGGGGCGCTGTGTAATGTTAAGGGGTCCAGAGGTGCAGGGGTATTTGTAATGTAAAGGGATCCAGAGGTGCAGGTGTTGTGTAATGTAAGTGGTCCAGAGGTGCAGGGTGCTGTGTAATGTAAAGGGGTCCAGAGGTGCAGGGTGCTATGTAATGTAAAGGGGTCCAGAGGTGCATGGGGTTGTGTAATGTAAAGGGTGCCAAAGGTTGCAGGGTGCTGTGTAATGTAAAGGGGTCCAGAGGTGCAGGGGGTTGTGTAATGTAAAGGAGTCCAGAGGCGCAGGCTGCTGTGTAATGTAAAGGGGTCCAGAGCTGCAGGCTGTGTAATGTAAAGGAGTCCAGTTGTGGAGAGGGGGTACAAAGTAGTGACAAATAGATATTAAAGGATGCAGAGGTATGCAGGGGGCACAGTGGGGTGTTTTTACATTTTAAAGTTGGGGGTGCCAGATATGGGATCCGCCCCAGACGCCAAATGCTCTAGGTACACCCCTGGTTATCGCTATGACTGGCGTTCACAAGCAGCTTCGATAAGGAAGGAAAATTACTAAGAGGAGAGTTCCACAGGAATATATTTACAAAGGCACAACTTAATAGGAATTTTCTAATAGGCACAGAAGTGTATGTTTGTGAAGAGATCGTCTAATTTACACATTTGTTTTCACCATTTTAAAGTGGACTGGAACATTGGTTTCAGTATTAATCGCTTTATAATGACGTTATATGGACTTATGTGATATATTTTACTTTTAATATTTATCATTTTGCACTGTACATATATCCTTTATGGGACTTATTTGTTTATATCTGTCTCCAAATGGCAGCAACTCCAACTGAAACTACCGTGAGCTAACCTCAGACCTTCATAATAACAACCCTGCGCATCTGTGCACTCACACAGGCTGCAGGCGTACAGCAAAGTCCAGACACAGAATTTAGGGTTCCATCCCACCCAAGACTCTTTGGGAACCTCAAACTCCAGGATCCAATCCGGGCTTACAAAGTCCGGAGAAAGCTTTAAGTACAGCTGTGTCTGTTAATAAGAAACACCCTGGAGCTTTGCAATGAGCCTAGGGAGATGATCAGTGGAACGTCCTTTTTTAAGTGACGTTTCTCTTTAAGCACCAATTGACAGGACTGGACCAGAAGGTGGAAGCTGTGCATCACTGACTGTCTTAACTTGAGACGCCAGCCAATTACATTCCTGCAAACAAGATCCCTAAACACTATGGGCTGCATTTTCACATATTCATTAATAATGATACATTTAAAAAATTAGGAATTTAAATTATATACCCCTTTCAAGTTTAGACAATGAAGATAATCCAAAGTTGTTGAATCAGTGATTTCATCACTAGTCATTAAAGGGGTTGTAAAGGTAAAACATTTTTTCCCTAAATAGTTTCCTTTACCTTAGTGCAGTCCTCCTTCACTTACCTCATCCTTCCATTTTGCTTTTAAATGTCCTTATTTCTTCTGAGAAATTCTCATTTCCTGCTCTTCTGTCTGTAACTACACACAGTAAAGCAAGGCTTTCTCCCTGGTGTGGAGAAAGCCTCTTGAGGGGGGAAGGGGCGAGCAGGAGTGTCAGGACACTCTCTACTTTGCAGATAGAGAAAGGAGCTGTGTGTTAGTGGGCGTCCTGACCCTCCTGCTCGACACCCCCCCCCCCCCTCAAGAGGCTTTCTCCACACCAGGGAGAAAGCCTTGCATTACTGTATGTAGTTACAGACAGAAGAACAGGAAGTGAGGATTCCTCAGAAGAAATAAGGACATTTAAAAGCAAAATGGAAGGATGAGGTAAGTGAAGGAGGACTATACTAAGGTAAAGGAAGCTATTTAGGGAAATGTTGTTTTACCTTTACAACCCCTTTAAGAGGAGAAGGATATCAGCAATCATCAAATTTAGCAAACTGAGCATCCATCTGAATGGGATGAACCTTAGAATGAAAAATTAGAATACTGTAATTCACAAGGTGAACTGTATTCTCTGTCGAAAATGTGAAATGTTTATGGTTGGCTTGGGTGTACCTTTATTATTATTGCTCTGTTTTCAATTCATGGTAATTTTTTATTTTACTAGGGCTCTTGCAAGTGAAAGTTGATGTTCCATACTGTTCTATGTAACATATTTTATGCATTTTCATTGCAGTCCTGTGAATGTTTGCTAGCTTTAATTTACTTCCTTAGGGGATGTGCCTCACGAATCTGGAAACTCAGTTAGACTCTTGCAAAATATGCCAAAAGGGAAGGAGCTCATTGCTGAGAACATCAAATTTTAAAACGATTTCTCCAGAAAAATACTCACAAGACTATTTACCCTTCAAGGAAAGACATTTCATTTCTCTACAAGAGGGAAAAATATACTTTGTTTAATTTGCTTGATTTTCCAGGAGAAACGCCATATATCCTCCACAGAACTGGTGAAATATTCAATCCGAACTAATGATAGCTGACATTTTAAAGTAGTTAAAACTGTGTTATGTAAAAAAATTACTTTTTATAAATTTACAGTAAAATAACTGACAATTTTTATATCAACTATCATCCATGAAAAGCAAGAGAGTAACATTCTACCGCAGTTCAACATCATTTCACATACGCTAGATACAAACAAACAAAAATGGATGTAGATAGACAGACAGGCAGGGTATTCTAGGACAAAGACATCCAAAAAAAAGTTTAAACAACAGCCTCTATGCATAGGGATTGTTAAATGAGATAGCAAGAGGACTGGCATGGCTCAATTTGTTATTTACTAAAAGAAGTCACAATGTAACATATCAAAATCTTACCTTAAATACAAACATCTCCCGGCGCAAGATAGCCAGGGTATTAAAATTCCCATCGCAGATATTAGGCTTGGCTCCCGGATAAGATGGCCGTTCTCCTCCAGTAGGAGGCCTGGGAGGTCTTGGTTGTCTATCATTCTTGCGTGGATCTGCTGGTGGGTTAGGCCTGTGTGGTGGCACTGTAGGAAGAGGTTTTGTTGGTGTTGGGATCTTTTCAGGTGGACCTAGGCAGGGATGGAATATACAGTTGAATCAGAACTCTACACTATTGGTTTATGGTAAATGACAAATACTCTAAGCAGCCAGAAAGCAGCAAAAAAAAAAAAAAAGAGACTGCTGTCATTTTTGGGATTTATACAGATTGATAGCGTTGTATAGACAGTAGTTCTACGCTTTTTCGTGTTTTTTTTTTGTTTTGTTATACACACATTTTTACATATGAAGATTTTAGCTAGGAGAACATACATGAGTTTTGCTGAATTAGTCAGAACATCAAAACGGTTATGCGCTCGGTCATAATCAGCAGATTCCATTGCTTAGCCTAACAACAGGAAATTTGCTTTTACGGTGTTTGATTATGTTATAATATTTTATTAAATATGTTTGATTTTTGTTTCTGGTCTCACCTTGAATACTACCGTATATATATTTAATTTAGGGGATGACAACAGCCTAGAAATGTCTTGGTCACCTTTTATTTGTATATAGATCCATTTTGGAACCATTGCACATTACAAATGTACTCCTAAAAAGTTCAGGCGCTGTATGGAGAACCAACATATGGCAGTCTGTGTAATGTTAGCCCTCTGCAGCTAGAGGGGAACCAAAGCACCAGGGATGGCGTTGTGCAAAGGAACCACCAACAAAAAATTCCTCTTAATCCAGCACTGGGGGGTAATGGCTACAAACCACTTGAGGCATACCTCAGAAAAGTCATAAACATGTTTATGCCACTGTGATAAAAACATTGGGGCAGATCCACAGACAGAGTATGCCAGCGTATCTACTGATACGCCGGCGTACTTTCAAATTACCCGTGTGGTATCTTTGGTTTGAATCGTCAAACCAAGATACAACGGCATCTGGGTTAGATCCGACAGGTATACGTCCTCATACGCCTTCGGATCCAAGATGCAATACTTCGGCGTATGCTGGGTGGCGTTCACGTAGTTTTCCGCGTCGGGTATGCAAATTAGCTATTTCCGACGATCCACGAACATACGCGCGGCCGTCGCATTCTCTTACGTCGCCTCTAGTCGGCTTTTTGCGGCGTATAGTTAAAGCTGCTTTTTTGCGGCGTATAGTTAGATTTGCCATGTTAAGTATGGCCGTCGTTCCCGCGGCGAAATTTGAATTTTTTCTGCGTAAGTCGTCCGTGAATCGGGATGGACGTAAGTCACGTCTAAGTTTAAAAAATGACGTCCTTGCGATGTCATTTTGCGCAATGCACGGCGAGAAATTTAGAAATGGAGCATGCGCAGTTCATTCGGCGCGGGGACGCGCTTCATTTAAATGAAACACGCCCCCTAATCGCCGATTTGAATTCCGCCGCCAGAGATACAATACGCCGCCGTAACTTACGGCGCAAATTCTTCCAGGATTCGAACCAGCCAAAAGTAAGTTACAGCGGCGTAGTGTATCTCTGATACGCTGCGCCGATGTATTTCTATGTGAATCTGCCCCATTAATTGTAAAATCAAAGTCAAAGGATTCCAAGAATGGAAAGGTTTAAAATATGGCTGACAGACAATCAATGTTAAACATCATGCTCGGTTTTGAACCTCAATCTCACCCAAACCTAGGCAGGCTGACTCTGGCATACTAAGGCTGGTGCTTGGGGCGACCAAAAGGCGCCTACACACCTTTTGGTTGCCTCCAGCACTGAGTTTTCAGGTTACCTCTGTCTCAAATTAAAAGATCCCCCCTATTCCTGTATTGGTGAAATTCAATACTGGGACAAGGAGGAAGAGAAAATCTCCCAACTAGGGACACCGTGGATGAAGCCCCCTGTCAACACTGACAAAAACAAGATTTTAAAATTTGCATATATTCCTCCTTTTAACAGTTGGAGAGATTTACCATTTTGGTAACACTTGTCAATAGCATAGGAAGTGAGTGCACCCACTGCATGAGTAGACACTCCAAAATTATGTGCAAGAGCCTTCCCAGTAGAGTGGAGCCATATAGTGTAGTTTTGTTTTTGGATTTAAAGAGTCATGTGGGCAGTGGGCAGGACTTAATATATGACAATGATATATGACATAACTATGTTAGACTGGCAATTACCACCAGTTTAAGTTGATTTCACTTATCAAGTATGTAATGACGCCTTATTTAAAAAGCAAATAAAAAATAATTAAAAAAAGGTATGGAGAAATCATTTAAATATAAATGATGAAAAAAACGAACCCAGAGCAAATATATAAAATAAACATCATTTGCAAAGTGCTTTATGACTTTTAATAGGGATTTGAATGCTGCTCTGGCTTTTATGGGTATTAGAAGATGAAATGCTGATTTCTGTGAATTTATATAATTTTCTAAGTAATCAAACAACCAACGATGTAAGGATACATTTGAAATCTGTAGTTAAAATGGAATATTAGTAATAATTATCTGTAATTAATTTACAGAAATTGGAATAATGGCAGCAAAATACTCTTCAAACTCCTACACCTGTTAGAAATATATGGGTCAGCTCTATGCTTGCCAACAACCCAATCACAGATTGTAATCTTACTGCACCATTCTCAACTTGGAATCCAAACTTTATGCACAGTAATAAGTGACCTGTCAGCAATGAAGATGACAGCAGCCATTTTTCCAAATGTGTAGATGCCAAACATTTAAAAATGATTCTTATGCATGCGATTCCCAAGAAATTGGCTTACTCATCAAAAAATAAACGTGAAAGAATGCAGAGTTTTATATAACTCAGAATAAAAAAGCAATGTAAGTTATGACACTGGAACAGGCTACAAAAAGTTGGTGTGTTTTCAGTAAATTATAATCATACCTTTATTAAGCAAAAGCACATTTTAATCTCCCACGCGTCCCCATTTACTGCCAAACAAAACGCATATCCAGCCATTTCCCCACGGATCATGGACCAAGTCCAAAAATTAGAGTTTCAACGGTCAACACAGCTTATCAATGACTTCGTTCAAGGTAGGGAAACATTGACATGTAACACTTCTCTAGCACAGAAACCGAGTTTGTCTCTTGAACATTGGCTATGCATTGCTTAGTACACTAACGCTATTTTTTAACAGTTCATATTTCACCAGCATTTTAAAGTGAGAAAATGACTTTGAGACTAACGGGTCTGATGGCTTGTTTATACAAAAAACAAGCTTTTCAAAATGTAGAATGTCTCCCAGGGAATAAAGGGCTAATGGTTACTAAAATTGTGAAATTCAAACAGAAGGTCAGCAGCAAGTAAGGTCAGTGAGTACAAATCCCACGCAGGGAATATTAAAATGATGATGGTTTAAAACGTTTACCGTAATGTATATAAAAAGCCAAAAAACTTTTATCGGTTTTGAATAGAGTAGGGTTAAAACCCCTTGCTTTTTTCCTATCTGTGTCGAATTGGGTGGTGTTTATTCTCTTGCAGTCTCATAAAGACATAAGGAAATTGGGGGAAATCTCTCCAACATGAGAAAAATCCTCTTAGACGGTTGATACACTAACAAGTGCCCCATCGGAAGACACTCATGCACACTGCGACTCAAAGAAGTGGCTCCTACAGGCTTTTGAGCTCTCGTTTTTTTCTGCATGGAAACTCCCCTCCGTGTTAGCCAATGTGTCCATGCACATTATAGCTTTTTCAGGAGTTTAGAGGCATCTGCTCTTACAACCAGAAAAAAACCCCCACCAAACTGGCGTTTTCGAGCAGGAAAGACGCCTAAGTGCTTAAAAACTTGCAAAAAAAGCAAAAAAAAAAGGGTGAAACCACACAAAAAAAAACAAAGAAAAAAAAAAGAAGAAAAGGAAAGAAAAAAAAAAAAAGGAAAAAAGAGCTGAGGGGAGGGCTTTGGAAAAAAACACTTATGCTCAAAAAAATTTAAATACCACAAAAAAAGCAAACACTTCTTCAAACTTTTAAGCACAGAAATATAAGCTCAAATGCCTGTAATAGCAATTTTTTTTACGCTGCAGTGTGCATGAGCCCTTAGTCGGTCTAACGCAATCCTAAATTGCCAGTGTATCATAGGTCCAGAGTATTACAATATAAATGTAAGGGGGGCATAAAAAAATAAAATGATGATGGGAAAAAGCAGCACACTTTTATGTGCAATTCAGTTTGAAATGCTTCTTAAGCCCCATACACACGGTCACACTTTTTGCCAACCAACTTCAAAATCTGCAACTTTTCTAATTTGTCTGACCGTGTATACGCTCCATCGGGCCAACTTTTTCGGGTTTCATCCAACAAAAAGTTGGGTCTGCAAACGGACCAACTTTTCGGCAACAAAAGTCCGATGGTGCCTTGTCTGACCGTGTGTACAGCAAGCCAAACAACTTTTGTACAAAGTGCAAATACGCATGCTCAGAACCAATGTTAAAATCAACCAACAATAGCTGAAGTTAACCAAAGGGTGGCAGTAAAGAGCAGAAAAAACACGTGATGTTGGGTAATTTTTAGAAAAGTTTGCAGAAAAGCTAGTGTATGCTATGCGTGTGACCGGACAAATCAATTAGGAAAAAAATCCAAGGGAAAGTTTGTTGGATGTGTGACCGTGTGTACGAGCCTTTAGAGTGTTCAGAATTATTTGACCTGCAGTTAATCTCCTATTGACCTGCACAAGACTTCTAAGCTGCTTCAAACCGATTTAAACTGCATTTGCATCCCCATTAACTTGTATGGAAAAACAAGCCGTTCTTAAGGCTCATACACAAAAAACAAAATTTCCCTTGGATTTTTTTCCTAATTGATTTGCCCGGCCACACCCATAGCATACACACAGTCAGACAAGGCACCATCGGACTTTTGTTGCCGAAAAGTTGGTCCGTTTGCAGACCCAACTTTTTGTTGGATGAAACCCAAAAAGTTGGTCCGATGGAGCGTACACACAGTCAGACAAATTAGAAAACTTGCAGATTTTGAAGTTGGTTGGCAAAAAGTGTGACCGTGTGTATGGGGCTTTACAGTGTAAAAAAGCCCATAGGCCACACACAGGACATAATGCTAGTTTAAGTCATAAGAAAGTAGTTCAGTACAGTGGATCCCCACTACTTTCAACTACAAGGTTTAACCCTAACATTTCAAACAAATCTCCCACTGGTGCTGGCAACATTTTTACACTTTTTGGATGTTAAATCTTCACCAAGACAATTTAACACCTTGGCACTGGCTGCCGTCAGCCCTTTAAGGAGTTTGCTATTCCAGGAGGCGAGGCTTATGACCAGGTGACCACTGTGATTGGCTGTCACATGATCGGAAAATACTTTCTGTGAGCTGCCGATCACTGTGTTGGCGCTATTGCATGCAAATATGCGGCCGCTCGCGACAAGGGGCCGCATATTTGTATACGCTCTGCACCAACTGGTTAGGCTCATGAGTAAAACTGTAGAGAATAAATAATCATTTGTTTAAATGCAACAAAGTATATATAAGATCGCCAGACGATAGGTGATAAAACCAATTTAGAATTATAAGGGATTATTTGATTAGGGAGGGGGTGTGCAAAACCAGGTACAGATGTCAAGTGCTATGTTAATAAAAGTGCTTCCAGGGGAAAAGGTACAAACTTTAAAATTTGAGAAACACCAATTTGCAGCTTCACAATCCAAACTTCATTAGTTAAAGGTCTCGCCCCATAATGGAGCAAATCTCCCCTTTGATCCTTCAGTGAAAAAAAAAAATTGGGCTGCATATATGTTACATTGGATATTTTTCCCCCATCATAAGAAATGTATATATTTACAGTATATTATCATATTGCTGATCCAGACATAGGAATCTGCATAATGAAAGTGTATCTAGCAGATGGATTATATCAAAACCTGTGTTCCAACAAAGTGAAAAAATATACCCTGGCATTTACCAGCGCTAGAGAACAGTATTAACTCATTTATGGCCCAGTCTAACCTTCTAACCTTCAAGAAACCACACACCACATATGTCATGCTTGGCAGTGGATAAGACTAGCACAAATCAGACAGTAATGGAAGCTAAAAGGTTTATTTATTACATACGTATTTATTACATACCATATATTTTCTGAATTCCCTGTAAGTCATCTGTAGGTAGCTTGAAATTGTCTGTCTCCATGTACTGATAAAACGGTGCCATGATGGCGGTTGGATCGTTGGAGTGCTCCAATCCCAACGCGTGACCCAATTCATGTACAGCAACCAGAAATAGGTCATTTCCTGAGGAAAAAAATAAATGAAAACTCTTTTGTCAAAGAATGTAATCAATAATGTAATTACACACTCATGAACCATTCAAATCCTACTTAATTAGTTTAAGAGAAGGCTCGGAACAGTTGGGGGGGAAGAAACTATTTCTCTTGTAATTGCATAAAAAGACTAGCAGGTGTTAAAGATCATTTCACATTATTGTCACTAATTGTTTACATTATTAGGATAATCTAATGCAACGCAGTCACGTCAAAGCGAACACCTTTTAATTTATAACAGATGCTACTTGTATTCTCTGTTGTGTGTTTTTGAACTCCAATCACTACACTCGGCATAAATGGCTGACACTACACAATATAACCTTATAAGCACATCAATAAAACGTCTAATATTACTATCTAGTTTTAGCTTTGTGCCATGTGATTTTAAAGAATTTCTCTTCAATTATATGCTAATATGACCGTATAGTCATCAAAAGCAGAAAGTCCGATTTTTGGGATATGAAGCCAAACTTAGATTTTCCTGACCTCACATTCTGGAAAGCCCCTCTCCTCTCCAACCAAAACCTCATCTTATTGAGATCAGTCTTCATTCATCTTGCTATCCTTTGAATTCTGGACTTCTACTGCTGTTTCCCCAATGTTGCAATCCTCAGCACACCACATGCTGCCAATTACCACATTACAGCTGTAAGAGAAGTTACAGATTCTAATGACCATTCACCAGCAGGTGAGAAAGGGAGAGGATCTATAGCATTTTTCAGGTTCGTGAAATCCATCTATTTGTCTATAGTACATGTGGCCCACGGGCCAAATCATGTTATTTCATGTGGCCCTCACACCTCTCCTGCAGCTACAGTAACCCCCTTGTTTCTGCCTTCATCTTGTTTCAGCAGTCAGCAGCAGAGGACAGAACTCCTCCACCAGATCCTGCATCTCTCTGTGCTGCCGCAGCACACCCTTGTCCCTGCCTCCCATGGTCTCAGCATTCAGAAGACTCTGGCAGACCCTGCACTCTGGCCTCCAGACCCTGCACTTTCTGCTTCCTGGCAACAGCAAAAGGTAAGGTGGTGCACTGTGATATAAGGGAGGGTTGGGGCTCTTGAGTTGAGATGGTGGGGTGGGGGGGGGCTCTTGAATTGAGATGGTGGGGGGGGCTCTTGACATTTGATGCAAGGGTGATAGGGTGCTCTGGACATTTAATCCTACAAATACAACCGACCTAAGGCAACCATAATGCTGATATGCACGATTAACCCCTGATCTACAGTATCTAACTAGCTACAGTATAATCTATCCATCTAACATAGAAGGAGAAAACTTGGGAATAACACAAGACCCAATTCAACACTCAAACACTGCATTCCAGGACCTTACAAAACACAAACCCACATGTGCAAAACTCCTTAAAGTGGAGGTTCTCCCGGAAATAGCATTTTTTACCCTTAGATTCCTGCTCATTTTGTCTAGGGGAATCGGCTAGTTGTTTTAAAATCGAAGCTGTACCTACCGTTGTAGAGAGCGATCTTCTCCGCCGCTTCCGGGTATGGGCTGCGGGACTGGGCGTTCCTATTTTGATTGACAGTCTTCCGACAGGCTTCCGACGGTCGCATCCATCGCGTCATGATTTTCCGAAAGTAGCCGAACGTCGGTGCGCAGGCGCCGTATAGAGCCGCACCGACGTTCGGCTTCTTTCGGCTACTCGTGACGCGATGGATGCGACCGTCGGAAGCCTGTCGGAATACTGTCAATCAAGAAGGAACGCCCACTCCCGAAGACCCATACCCGGAAGCGGCGGAGAAGATCGCTCTCTACAACGGTAAGTACTGCTCGGATTTTAAAACAACTAGCCGATTCCCCTAGACAAAATGAGCATCAATCTACGGGTAAAAAAATTTTTATGGGTGAACTCCCGCTTTAATGAAAGAAGTAGGAAGTCTCACTTATAGCGAAAGATTAGAAAAACTGTACTTATTTAGTTTGGAACAGAAGACGTATTTGACTTAACATACAGACATATATCCAAAGTGAATATAAAATAGTTGCCAAATAAACCTTTTATCCAAAGAACCATAAAAAGAACAATTGGACATCAGTAGTGTTATGAATAGAAGATTTTAACATTAGTATAAGAAGGACTCTTTCAGAATGTTTAAAGCAGATCTTTTCTCAAATGTTAAAATAAATCTATGTTGACAGTTTTGCCGACATATGGTAGATTAACCACAGTAGGAGGTCTGAAAATATGTACTTGTCCTGCAGCAGAGTTTGCTCATGTGGTCTTTGCTGAATGGGGCAATTCTCATTTGCAGCAGAGACTGTGTGACAAAATAACCTAATCCTAAAGACATGTGGCTAGCACTAAATGGAAGTGACAATTTCTGAAAGAAGGGAAAGTAGTACTTTATAAAGCCACAAAGTAAATATCACAATTACACTTGTATTGACCAGTTGAGGTTAGGACCAATGCTTGCGTATGTATGAATACGTTTTAAACTGCTGGCTTTCAGCTTGCCCTACAATGCTTCCCAAAAATGACAGTCAGGAAGCGCAGACCCCCCCCCCCCCCCCCCTATTCAGGATTACATAATTCCAAGCTCTACTGCACATGTGCATCCTATGCAGCCTCAGTTGGCATACTGGTACAGACAACATGGACTTGGCATCTCTCCTAGGGCCATGCAAGAAAGAATGACTCCACTGGACCATGAAAGGCAACGGAATCCTCCAAGAAGAGGAAACCTGCAGCAGGGATCTGTGAACCAGATATTTTTGAAAGATCGCTTTTTTTTTCAAATTCTTTATTTAAATTATCCAGCATACACAAAACGGCCAATCCATTAGATCAGATACATCAATAAATTGAAAACAAAACAGATCTATACAAACTTGAATGTACAACATCAGTCATGATTAATAAAAATATATGTGCGGTCATACAAAATGCCCAATAATCATAGAAGCTTCAAGACTTGGGCTATTAGTGGGGGAATCCACACTCTAAATTCGATTAATCTTTGCCATCCTGGATGCATGGACAACTTATTTTTCTTTAACACCTTTAAAGTAAAAGGATAAAACTAGAAAAGGTAAGAAGAAAATAAATTACAGTAAAAAGTGAGGAAAGGGGGAAAAAAGAAAAAAAATGATAAAAAGGAAGGGAGGTGAGGTAATGGGAATAGCCAGGACCGGTATAGCCGCCGGCAAGGGGGCTGGGGGGCTCAGTAAGTCCTCCCACGCTATGCTGAATAAACCTCAAGATGCAATTAGGGCCTTTCCTTCCTCCGAGAATTTAAATATATTCCATTGAACCCAAGTTTTAAAGTAAATCTCATATCAATTTTGGGCCAATAGTAACAGATCTTCCATCTTGTTTACCTCTTCAATTCTTGTAAGCCATAGGGATATTGTATCTCTATCGCTTTTAACCACTTCAATACCAGACCACTTTAACCCCTTCCTTCCCAGGCCAATTTTAAGCTTTCAGCGCTGTCGCACTTTGAATGACAATTGCGCAGTCATGCAACATTGTACCCAAACTAAATTATTATAATGGGGTTTTCATTTTTTGCAAAACAAAAAGAATAAAATATATATTTGAAAAAAAAAACAATGTGTTTTTCCTTGTTTCGGTTATAAAATTTTGCAAATAATAATGCTTCATAAATTTAGGCCAAAATGTATTCTGTTACATGGTTTTGGTGAAAATAACCCAAATCTGTGTATATTTATGGTTCAATATTTTTATTGAAAAGAAAATTATTCATAACAATACAAGTAACAAATAGCCAAGGTTACGAAATAGATTTGAATAAACAAGAACAATACCCGTCTACAGTTTTATCAAGTAGAACAAATAGGAGCAAGTACAAAGTCAGTTCACAATAGATTAAATTGGTGAAAAGAAAAACTATTGTTGAATCTTGGTGGGAATAATTGATGGGTAGAATGGTGCCACTGTAGCCAGGGTTGCCATAGTGAATGGGATTTTCCATAGGAACCTCTGCTGGATGCAAGCAGAGCAGCGTTTATGGATCAGATCCATTGTATCTGCTGAAGAGGGAGGTTGCATTTTTTTCCAGTGTCTAGTAATGTTAAGTCTGGCAGCCAGGAGGATGTATGTTATTAATTGTCGGACAGGTGGTGCAAAGGATTCCATTGTCAGATTCAGTAAGGCTAACTCAGGTGAGGGGGGATATTTGGGCGTTGGTCACCCTTGAGATAACTTGAAATACAGTGGAACCTTGGATTACGAGCATAATCCGTTCTCGTAATCCAAAATACTTGCATATCAAAACGAGTTTCCCCATTGAAGTCAATGGAAATGAAAATAATTTGTTCCGCATTTACTTCAACGGCATACAATACTGCATGCGGCCAGAGGTGGGAGGCGCCGGAGAGCCTTGGAAACAGCCAGGAAAGGCCCAAGGACAGTTTGGCTGACCTCGGCAAACCTCAAAAAGACTTTCCGAGGTTTGCCAAGGTCAGCCGAACTGTCCTCGGGCCTTTCCGGACGTTTCCGAATCAGCTCTGGCGCCCCCCAACCTCATGCCAAACCCAGTACTGCACACCGCTTTGGCCTGAATCCTGCTATTTTTGCAAAAAAAAACACTCGCAAACAGAGTTAGGATTTTAGGAAATACAGTTTACTTATTATCAGTGGACTACTGCCCTCCAGCATATACAAATGTACAAGCTGCTCTGCTCTATGAGAACGAACTCTAAAACCACCGCTAAGCTGACAACATTTTACAAACAAACCTCTCATCTATGTTGAAGAAACTGTGGTCAAACAGGTGACATCTTACATATACTTTGGAAATGCCCGGCCCTCCACACCTACTGGCAAGAGATACAATGGAACCTCGGATTGCGAGTAACACGGTTAATGAGCGTTTCGCAATACGCTCATTAACTGTGTTACTCGCAATCCGAGGTTCCACTGTATCTCTTGCCAGTAGGTGTGGAGGGCAAGGCATTTGAAAGAATATGTAAGATGTCACCTGTTTGACCACAGTTTCTTCAACATAGGTGAGAGGTTTGTTTGTAAAATGTTGCTAGCTTAGCGGGGGATAAATACCATCTGAGGGAAATTTTTAGAATTCGTTCTCATAGAGCAGCTTGTAGATTTATGTGTATGCTGAAGGGCAGTGGGGTCCACTGATAACAAGTAAATGTGGCATTCATGTTCGTCTCCCACTGTAGTAAGGGTTTGGATTTTATAAAGGTCTTTGAGCTGAAGGTAGTGTAAATGAGTGAGATACCCTTTTGCCTAGAGTTGGTTTTGGTGAGGAAACGCCACACCAAGCCGGGTATGGCATATAAGGGGTTAGCTAGTTTGGATAGGCAATGTTTAAGCTGGAGGTAGGTGAACAGTGTAGTGGGCGGTAGTTGGAATTCCTGTTGGATGTTAGCAAAGGGTTTGATAGAGGAGTTGCTAAAAAGGTCTTGGACATTGATAATAGAGATATGTCCGGAATCATAAGAGTGAGAGTTTCTAAATAATGCTTTCTGTATGCAGGCCAACTAATCGGCTGGCTGAATAATTGATTATGAATATAGTTGACAACTATTTTTATGATCGATTAGTCGATGAATTGATTAGTTGTTTTGGCCCTAACCATAAACACAGTGTACCTCTTACAACTAATGGCATCCACAGCTAAAACTACTAAAGATCAAGGTTAGATGGTCTGACCATGTTTCTAGGGTCAAGGACGACTCTCTCTCTCTCACCCCCCCCCCCCACCAGTTGGGAACAGATGATCACAGTTGTCCAGGGAGTAATAAACATGGAATTTGTAGGAGGCCAGGCCTGATATCTCTTTTTCCCATAATTTATTTAGATTTCCAGGCATGCTAATAAAAAATCCCTGGACATTATAGACAACACAGTGAAGGGAGAGGCTAGCATTTCCTTCAGGTGGCATTGTGTGTATCCAATATAAAAGAGAATAGTGGCAAGACTCTGAAGGAAGGAAGTCCTTGCCCAGGCTGTTCAAACAGAAACACAGCTCTTGGCTATGAAAACCCAAAGAGCTATTTTAAAACCGAGTCATTTAAAACTGGTATAGTAATCATCAGCTGTGTTATAGCTTTAGAAATAATAACAGGAGTGTATCACGCTAGCTTGATTTCAGAGTGGTTATCAGAGGCTGCAGTGGATGTCTTTTATCTATATTTAAAACAGCCTACAATCCCTAGAAACTGACAACAGAGCCCATTGGAATTCATATATAAACTTTACTTGCAAAACGCACATTACCGATACACTGGGATTCTTGTGACCTTAAAAAGACAGACCTGCCAAATACGGACACTGAAATCGTGCCTAGTACAAACAGTACAATATCACATTCCATGTTCTTACATTTTACTTTACGACTCCTACTGACTACCTATGTAATCTGGGCTTCAAATCTAGCACTACAGCACAGTCAAAGTAAAACTCCAGTTTAAAAAAAATAAATACAGTAAAACCTTGGTTTGCAAGCATAATTCGTTCCAGAGACATGCTTGTAATCCAAAGCACTTGTATATCAAAGCATTTTTTTGCCAAGAGAGGCACTTCTAAGTGTAGCAATAAGTTGCTAAATGTTGTACCTTCATTAAATGTAACAATATTGTGACACTTGGAGGCTCCTCTCTTCTTTTTTATACTCGGTTGTGACATGACGCTACTCTTATATCAAGACATTGCTTGTATATCAAGGCAAATTTTATTAAAACATTTTGCTTGTCTTGCAAAACGCTCTTAAACCAAGTTACTCTCAAACCAAGGTTTTACTGTAAAATATATGCACATTTCAACAGTAGATATCTATGCCCTTTTTTAAAACCCAAATTGAATTATGGCAGCAATGTGTAGTATTATGTTTCCCCTAAAGATGCCGTAGTCACACCTTTGCTGAGGTCATCATGTGACTGTCCAGAGAGGGTCAAAGAAAATGGCAAGGGTACACTTAACTTTCGAGCAACGCAAGACCATTTTGAAGTGGTATGTTGTCAGGAGTTTAACCACTTAAGCCATGTACCATTTTGTTGCTAAATGAACGGGTCACTTTTTGCGATTTGGCACTGTGTCGCTTTAACTGACAATTGAGCGGTCGTGCGACGTGGCTCACAAAGAAAATTGGCGTCCTTTTTTCCCCACAAATAGAGCTTTCTTTTGGTGGTATTTGATCATCTCTGCGTTTTTTTTTTTTTTGTGCGATAATTTTGTAAAAAATTCAATATTTTTTACTTTTGGCGATAATAAATATCCCAAAAAGATTTAAAAAAATATTTTTTTCCCTCTGTTTTTATTTTTGGTAAAAAAAAATTGCAATAAGTGTTTATTGATTGGTTTGCGCAAAAGTTATAGCTTCTACAAAATAGGGGATAATTTTATAGCATTTTTATTAATACATTTTTTTTTTTTTACTAGTAATAGCGTCGATCTGCGATTTTTATCATGACTGCGACATTATGGCGGACACATCCGACACTTTTGACACATTTGTGGGACCATTGTCATTTTTACAGCGATCAGTGCTATAAAAATGCACTGGGTATGGTGAAAATGACACTGGCAGTGAAGGGGGTTAACCACTAGGTGGCGCTGTAGGTGTTAAGTGTTCCCTAAGGAGTGATTCTTACTGTAGGGGGGCATGGCTTGCTATGACATGTCACTGATCGTGTTCCCGATGACAGGGAAGACGATCAGTGACAGTGTTACTAGGCAAAACGGGGAGATGTTGTGATTACACTAACATCTCCCCTTCTATCAGTGTTGCCAACCGTCCGTATTTTTACGGACAGTTTGTAAAAACGGGCACTTTTTCCCCCCGTTCGTAAATGTCCGTGGTTGCGAGAATGTGCCAGTAAAAATAGCCGAGATCGGTTCGGCTTGGAACTGCGCATGGAGAATGGAGGCAGGGGGTGATGGTGGCTGCGGTGGCACCGCAGAGGGGGATGGAGGCAGGGGGAGATTGGAGGCAGGGGGAGATTGGAGGCACCGCAGAGGGGGATTGAGGCAGGGGGCAATGGAGGCAGGGGGAGATTGGAGGCACCGCAGAGGGGCATGGTGGCATCGCAGAGCGTGGGGGATGGAGACAGGGGTTGTTGGTGGCACCGCAGAGGGAAATGGAGGCATGGGGCCTGGGGGAGATTGGAGGCAGGGGGAGATTGGAGGCACTGCAGAAGGGGATGGAGACAGGGGGTGATGTGACTAAATAATTTGCCCTTATATCGAAAATAACAAAAATATTTATTTTTACCTTAATATCTACCTTAAATCACATTGCTATTTGCCTAGCGTACAAAATACTGAATAAATACTGAAATTTGCACCTAAAATGTTAATTTAGTAATTTTGTAAAATGCCAGTAAAAACGTGGCTCCGCCAGTAAATTTCGGGTGTCTTGCCAGTAAATTTCAATCTGGTAGGTTGGCAACACTGCCTTCTATCTCTCCGTGAGACGATCCCGGTAATGCCCACAGCGATCAAGAGATCGCTCACCAAGATCGCGGCACCGGGCGCATGTGTGCGCCCCCTCAACAACCACTTCTTAAAGGGGACATATACAGGTACGTCCTTTTGCCTGCCCGTGCCATTCTGCAGACGTATATCTGCGTGCGGCAAGCGTTTAATTGGACTATTCTTTTTTGAAGACAGGGTCACTTTTCCAGTGTACCGCGACATGCTTTGTACATCCATTTTACCGGCCATTCATGCGGTTTACGCGGATGAGCAATTTTACTTCCAGCAAGATGGCGCACCACCTCCCTATCACAGAGACATGAGAGCCTATCTCAGTGATGGCGAACCTTGGCGCCCCAGATGTTTTGGAACTACATTTCCCATGATGCTCATGCACTGTGCAGTGCAGTTGAGCATCATGGGAAATATAGTTCCAAAACACCTGGGGTGCCAAGGTTTGCCATCACTGGCCTAACTCGTCTGTCAAATTCTCTCCACGTTCCTTGGAATTAACACCCCGCGATTTCTATCTGTGAGGAGCACTAAAGGATGTGGTGTACCATAGAAAGGCACCTGCACTACATGAAGAAATTGAAATGTCAGTGTAGTTAATGCAGTAGTTCACCAAAATCAAAAAAGTGTCTGGATGCTAATGTTGACCACTTTGAGCACCTAATGTGATTGCATGATTTAAACATTACTTACAGCTACACATTGATGTTTATATAAAATCTAGTAATAAAATTGGTATGCATATATTTTTCATTTTGAAGTGTGTATACATTTTGGGCCCCTCTGTACATATATTTTAAAATAAAATAAAGAACATTCCAAATATAAATTGAGATATTGCTTTTCTCCTAAATTACCCAGTGTACCCTTGGGCACCCAGTGCAGGGTGAAGTCTTGCCACAGTGCACAGGTCACATATCATTTCTGCTCTTCCCATTTCTTCTGTATTCATGCTTTACTCTCTCCTCTTTTTACCAGTGTCCTCTCCCCTGCTCCACTAATGGATTCTTGCAGAATTGGGGTCCTTGATTTAAACCCCAAACAGGACACTACGTGCATGGGAGTTTGTAAGTTCCCCCTTGTGTTTGCATAGGTTTCCTCCCACACTTCAAAGACATGCTGATAGATTGAAGGATACAGTAAGTTCAACTTTGTAAAAAACTAAAATTATACGAACATCTTTTTGCAGGTAAAAAAAAAATAAAAGGCAGTATTTTTATTTTTTATTACCAAGAGCCTGGAAAGCATTGCACCCACGATCAGCAGTGTAAGTTGTATGTTTGTACCTTGTACAGGCAGGCAGTTACACACCGACAGGAAGAGACAATGAACTACCTAGAGTGCTCAACAGCCAGTAGTTGTAGTTCTCTCATTCACAAAATTCTGTGAATGAATGACACAGCCAGGCGAGCAGAGCCCACGCGGCCACGTTTTTTTTTTAAATAGTGACCGCAAGTTTGGGGAAAGGATCCCTGGCTTGCTGTCACTACAGGCAGCAGATCGGGGAGGAGCTGCATGAGTGGGAACATGTTACAAGTTCCACTCTAAGGTCTCATTGACTTTTATCCACCCTGTGAGGAACCATACCTGGCTCACAGGATGCCCTGTGAATGGTCCTGCAGGAAAATAAAAAGCAAGAAAATGATCCCCTAAAGTTGAGCATTTAACCCTTGGAACATCTGCTGCCTGCTAATAGTAACATTGTATGATACATTTTGCATCCTAAAACCGACCTTTAGAACTTTTTCTCATGTTAGATGGCAGATCCTATTCAGACATAATCTGCAGGTTATGCAGGGCAGAAGGAAAGAATGCCTATAGATCCATAGCAGCCAACATCTGGGGTCCACCATGGACAGCTAGTTAGGCACACATAATTCTATTACCTAATGCTGTAATGTTTTTTGGGGGTTTATTTTTCCATATTATGTTTAACATGCTGGTAAATGTTGTTTGGATCCTAAGCCCACCATGCTCTTTTACCAGCCCACTTAAGCATATTCTTCTAGGACCAACAAATGTTGTATGGCCCAGCACAGAATCAACCAACCAAATGGCAGTTCCATGCTGCATAATCCTGGGACTACAGGAATACAGTATTTATAGCTCTGTGCTCAGGAGCAGTTCAGAGACAGAAACCGCTTAGGAAGTATGTGGTCATATTGTCAACATAGTCTAAGTAGTATAAACTACTTTTTGGCATACAAATACAGTGGCTATAGCTTGCAAGCTCAGCTTAGGCAACATTTAACTACGCTTCACATGTTTTGACCATTCCCACTATCTGACATTGTATACCACAAAGTTTTGGAGATGTTACCTCCATGGTTTTCCCATGATTCTTCAAAATCCTAGGTATACCACTGGTAGTTTACACTAGAGGGCTGTAAAATGGGAAACTAGCATCTCCATCATTGCAAAAAAAAGTAGTATAAGTATTAGTCGATTCTATGTATTGATTTTGAGAGTTATTATACAGGTTTTCTATAGCGTCAACAGTTTGTGCAGTGCTTTACAACATGAGGGATGACAGACAGTACAGTTATAATACAATTCGGTACAGGAGGAATCAGAGGGCCCTGTTTGTTAGAGCTTACACCCTAAAAAGGGAGGTCAAGTGATAAAAAAAAAACACATAATTGTTGTGCAGCACAGTGGCCAAGTGGTTAGCAATTCCACCTAGCAGCACTAGGGTCACTGGTTCGAATCACAGCCATGGTACTACCTGCCTGGTGTTTGCATGTTCTCCCTGTGCCTGAGTGGGTTTCCTCCCACACTCCAAAGACATGCTGGTAGGGTATTTGGTTCCTGTCTAAAGTGTCCCTTATATGTGTATGTATTAATGTGAGTAAGGGACCTTATATTGTAATCTCCTTGAGGGCGGGGACTGAAGTGAATGTATAATACAGGGCTCAAAATTTCAAGTCCTGCGCTACTAGCCAGGCCTTAAGGGTTACTCGCCACCAGTTGACCCAACCAATCCCTACCCTGCACCACCCCTAATTCTGCCCCTAAACACGCCCTCAAATTATCTCATGAAATGACACTTACATGTTTTATGCCGAATTAAATTACAAACTTTATCAGTGCAGCCACCCCTGTGCCCACCATTGCTGCCTCTGTCCACTGTTCCCACCATTGCAGCCTCTGCCCACTGTGCCCACCATTGCAGCCTCTGCCCACTGTGCCCACCATTGCAGCCTCTGCCTACTGTGCCCACCATTGCAGCCTTTACGCACTGTGCCCACCATTGCAGCCTTTACGCACTGTGCCCACCATTTCAGCCTTTACTCACTGTGCCCACCATTTCAGCCTTTACTCACTGTGCCCACCATTTCAGCCTTTACTCACTGTGCCCACGATTGTAGCCTCTGCTCACCTGTGCAGAGGATAGCCCCAGGGGAAGAGGAGCTGGGAGTGGGAGGGAGCGGCGGCATGCAGGGATTGATTGGGAGCCGTTCTCCCATCGATCACACAGGGGAAGAGAAAAACCGCAGGATTACATAGCTGATAACCCGCTGTTACAGCTGACTTTACATTGCAGCTCCCTCCGCTCAGCTCGCGGTTACACACAGCCCTGCCTCCTGACCCCCTGCCTGTATCAGATTGACAGAATGCCAGTCCAATGCTGGGACGTGTTCTGTCTATATCAGGGTTATTGAATTAAGATTCACGGAGGTCCAGTCACTAAAATTGTATTCCAGCGGAGGTCCGAATTCAATGTTTGATTCCTAATAGCACCTTGAAGCACCAGGCAAGCACTGCACATTTTCGTGAGCGCCAAACTAGCTTGGTGAAGCCCAATTTAAAAAAACAGGGGGTAAGGGGACTTATTTCGCTGTGTTTCTGCATGTAAAGCAGCCTACATGCAGAACACAGGTAGCAGTGATATAAACCTAGCCTCAGATACTTCACATCAGAATAGTGTTTTTAGCCCCTCTGCACATCACAACCCCCCTCTACATCACAGCCCCCTTCATATCACCCCCTTTACAGCAGTGTCTTCAAACCCCCTCATATCAATTCCCCATTAATATCACCTCCCCATCACATTCCAGTTCTCTGCCCCATTTATATTGGCCCACTCCTTCAAATTACTAACTTCAGCCCCCCTCACATCGCTGTCGTCACCCCACCCACCACTTCGTATAAATCCCTTCCCCTTTACATTCCTGCCCTAATCCCCCCTTTTAAATTCCTGTCCTTACCTCCCCCTTTGAATTCCTGTCCTCGCCCCCCCACTTTAAAATCCCCCCCCACCTCCAGACTCCTGCATTGGCCCCTCTTCACATCATCCTGGGCTTCACACACGCACTTCACAGTACTGACAGCTCTCTTTGATGTCCTACCTACACAGGGCGGAAGGCACATCTATAGATGAAATCGGAGGCAGAACTGCTCCACCTGGATATAGAGAGGCAGGAGGGGGACACCGGAGGCAGGACAGCTCTGCTTGGACCCTGGGAGGCAGGAGGGTGACTTCCGCAGCAGGACAGCTCTGCATGGCCCCCGGGAGGCAGGAGGTAGACATCGGCAGCCAGACAGCTCTGCATGGCCCCCCGGAGGCAGGAGGGGGACTTCTGCAGCCGGACAGCTCTGCATGGAGCCCGGGAGGCAGGAGGGGGACATCGGCGGCCGGAACAGGTCTGCATGGATCCCGGGAGTCAGGAGAGGGACATCGGCGGCCGGACAGCTCTGGAAGGAGGGCGGGAGCTGCAAACTTTTCCTGGTAACTAGCTTGTGATGGGTTGCTTGGCAGCTACTGCCCTGTACTGTCTGCCTCCAATGTAATCCTCCTGCCACCCATGCAGAGCTGTCCTGCCGCAGATAACAACTCCATAAGGATGACAGCAGTGAGGGCAGCTGGTGGGAATGCAGCCGGGCCGGATGAAACAGTGACTGGGGCCGGACCTTGTCTATATGATACAGGGACGGGGTCAGGAGGCGGGGCTGTGTGTAATCGCGAGCGGAGCAGAGGGAGCTGCAATGTAAAGTAAGCTGTAACAGCGGGTTATCAGCTATGTAATCCCGCGGCTTTTCTCTTCCCGGGGTGATTGATGGGAGAACGGCTCCCGATCAATCTCCGCATGCCGGCGGTACCCGCACTCCCCCCTCCCACTCCCAGCTCCTCGTCAGAAACGATTTTGCACTCGCAAAATGCGAGTAGGCGAGGGGAAATTTTGAGCCCTGGTGTAATATACAGTATATGTATAGCGCTGCATAAATTGATGGCTTTATATAGGTACCTGTAAGAAAAAAAATAGAATAACTATTGGGGGATGAGCTGATAAAGTAAGATAGAGTAGGAGATAGACATATTGGGTAGGAAGTTCCAGAGGATGGGAGCGGCTCGGTAGAAGTCCCGAAGGTGAGCATGGGAGAAGGTGACAAGAGAGCAGGTGGTCTTGGGAACAATTTGGTTAGTATTTTAAAAATTAGGTTATTGACGTACCTAGGGAGAGAATTGTGCATGGCTTTGTAAGTTATTGCTAGTATTTTGAATTTAATCTGTTGGGTGGAGGCATTGGCATAGATGGGTGGCAGACACTAAACAGTTGGTGAGGTGAAGGTGCCTGGCAGCAGCATTCATGATGGACTGAAAAGGGGATAGCCTATGTAAAGAAAAGCCAATGAGGAGGAAGTTGAAGTAGTCGAGGTGAGAGATAACCAGGGAGTGAATTAGAAGCTTTGTGTTCCTCATGCTAAAACAATTCCCTACTTTTTAATTAGACCAGAGCTCTTTGTTAAGTATTATTCAATGTAAATGCCAGATGTGCTTTGCAACCAGAGGTATTACCGAAGTCATTTTTTAATCTTTTTTTCCTGGGAAATATGAGCCATGTGGGTTGACAGTAAACAGACTGTCCATCTAATTTGTAAAAACTGCATGGCTAACCTCTTGTCTGAACACTAAATTGGCAGATTGACAGCCAAGCCATTCAACTCCCAGCAGAGAAAAAAGCCAAGAATGTTTGAGGAAGCCCTAGTTTAATTCATGTCCTCATATAGGTCACCTGAATCTGACCCAATTTTAAATGCAGCTAGAAAAATAGATTTACGTCCTGGAAGCAAAATGTTCAGAAGGTCCCAACAGGGATTTTATTGCTAAGAGCAAACATACCAGGCTTGATGCACAAAAGTTCATCAAGGGATATGTTAAATTAAAGAAAAAAAAAATTGTCTTTTTTTATTATTTAATGATTCATTAAAATTTGCATTTCCTTTTTTTTAAACTTTCATATTTAAGCAAAGACCATGAGACCATGTTTTCTTGTGAGACTATGGAGGTTAATAACGAAGGGCTAATCCACTTTGCACTACAAGTGCAAACTACAAGTGCACTACAAATTGCACTGAAATTGCACTTGGAAGTGCAGTCGCTGTAAATCTGAGGGGTAGATCTGAAATGAGGGGAGGCTCTGCTGATTTTATTATCCAATCATGTGCAAGCTAAAATGCTGTTTTTTATTTCCCTTTCAGTGCAATTTCAAGTAGGGTTGTCCCGATACCGATACTAGTATCGGTACCAATTCCAAGCATTTGCCCGAGTACATGTACTCGGGCAAATGCTCCCATGCTTCGCCTGATACCGGTGATCGGTGATAGCGGTGATCGGTGCGGTGGGGGAGTTACAAGCAACGATCACCCTGTATAGATTTCAATAAAGCCCGACAGCCGCTTTCCCCCCCCCTTTCAGCTACTTTATTGAAATCTATACAGGGTGATCGGTGCTTGTAACTCCCCCCTCCTCACCGACTGACCTCGTATCCTCTTCCAGTCCCCTCTGTTCTGCTACTCTGTGCTCCGCGTTCCCCTCCATGCTCCATGTCCCCCTCCGTTCTGCTCCATTTCCCCCTCCGCCCCCTCTTTCCTCGATCAGTCAGGATGAAGAGCGTAGGTAGGAGCCGCTAAACCCTTCTCTTTCCTTTTGCGCATGAACAAAGTCAGTGATCACTGACTCTGTCCATTCACATAACTGAAACATCGTAACCTGTGATTACGATGTCTCAGTTTATGAATGGAGAAGAAAACAAGGGAAGAGGCGCCTCTGGGTGTAATAGTAGCAGTGGTGAGGCTGCCGCACTCCTTTTTCAAGCATGTGATTGACACATGCTTGAAAAAGGAGTGCGGCAGCCTCACCACTCGCTGCCTGTCACTCGGAAACGTGTCGCATACCCGGTGACGCCATCATCCCTCGCCTGCTGTCCACCTGCGCTCCAAGCCTCGTTTTGGAAAGATTCCCCATCGCAGCCAACCATCTCCATCAGCGGTGACAGTGAGTCCACACAGTGCTCCAGCAGACCCTGGATGACAGTGACGGCCGGATGACACCTCTCCCCACCTCAGGATTACTGACTTACATGCCTATTTGTCACTTCTAAAATGTGAGTGACCATTACCTACGTTTTTAACCTTATTAAATGGTTTTAAAACTATTACACCCAGAGGCGCCTCTTCCCTTGTTTTCCTCCTATAGATTTGGAACATGGTTTCTGTTCCCCCCTGATGGCAGCCCTGAAAGTGTATAACCTCATCAACAATTCACAGACTTTTATTATTCATCCCTGTGTCAGCTAATGTTAAACATTATATATTGACTTTAACCCTTCCTCTCATATGGTGCTGGTTTGATACCAGAAGCATTGCTCACTTGCGCATTTTTTACTTGTATTGTTATGAATGGAGAGGAGCCGCGGTCTTCTCTCCATTAATTTTCAGTGCTGCTGAGAAAGGGACTGGGGAATCTCTATCCTCTGTCCCTTTCTCTGTCTCAAAGGGGAGATGTCAGCGGTCTGTTAAGACCCCTGATATCTCACCAAAGCCCCCCAACAGGGCTGATAAAAATAAGAAATTGCAATAAATAATAAAAAAATGAATTAAAAAAAAAAAAATGACACATGTGCCACTGTCGCATGACATTAAAAAAAAGTATCTGTAAATGGTATCAGCGAGTACTTGAAAAAAAAAAAGTACTCAGTCTTAAAAAAGTAGTATCGGGACAACCCTAATTTCAAGTGCACGTTGCACTTGTAGTGCAAAGTGGATTTGCCTTTAGTAAATAACCCCCTATGTGCAAAAAAGCATTGGATGGATTGCCATGAAGTAGCATTTTTTTTAAGCAGGAAATGACACTTAGTCAACATTAGCCACTTCAAGATTCATTAGTATCCAACCCATCTGTGGTTGCCAAAGTTTCGGACTTCACGGATAGTGTTGCTCACGAATATTCGCATTGCGAATATTCGACTCGAATATAGCATATTCGAGAAATCGCGCTATATTTCGAATTTCGCGGTGAATATTCGCAATTCCGAATATTCGCATTTTTTCAATTTGATTTTTAAAACAGATCACATCCTATCGACGTCTAAAAGCATTGCTGGTATGATTAGAGACCCTGGGCCGAGTAGCTAAGCTGAGGCGATCCTTTTATGTTGCCAAATTGAAAAAAAAAAAATTGCGATTTTTCGCTATTGCAAATGCGAAAATGATTGCGAATTTTCGATAACTGTGGTAGGAGAACTCTGATTGTCTCTGATGCAAAAGGGGGGGGCTTTGTGTATGTGTATGTTATGAATATTTGTATGTTTGATATTATTATTTTTTGTAAGAAGGAAAAAATTGCGCATACCTTAAAAAAGGGGAGAATACAGCAGCAACTCAAAAATGTTATACAACATAAATTAATACAAGACAGAAAATGGAGTCGCTCTACAAGAATAAAAAATATGTCTAGTGACAAGACATGTGGGCAAATTATAAAATAAGCAAGCGCAAATAACTTGTGAAATACACAGTGAAACAAATATATAAAGAAATATAGTCCCAATAATAGAAAAATAATCTTTCATAAAAATGTCTTTGATATGTGAAGTGAAAAAAAGTCCAAAGCATGCAGCATGAACGTGTTCAATCTTCAAGGTGTTTGATTGACAAACGGCTGTGACAGATGGATAGAGTAAAGAATCACCACCAATGCAAAACACTTTTTATTTTCTATTGTAAAATATCACGAATATTCTGAGCCAATCAGAGTGCTCCTTCCGCATTTGCCGAATATTCGCAATTATTTTGTATTGTAAAATATCAAGAATATTCTGAGCCAATCAGAGTGCTCCTTCTGCATTTGCCGAATATTCGCAATTATTTTGTATTGTAAAATATCAAGAATATTCTGAGCCAATCAGAGTGCTCCTACAGCATTTGTCGAAATTGCGCAATAAATATCGCATTCGCATGTTGCGATATTTCGATAAAATATCACGAATATTCTGAGCCAATCAGAGCGCTCCTCCAGCATTTCTCGAAATTGCGCAATAAATATCGCATTCGCATGTTGCGATATTTCGATAAAATATCACGAATATTCTGAGCCAATCAGAGTGCTCCTACCGCAGTTATCAAAAAAATCGCAATTATTTTCGCATTCGCAATAGCGAAAAATCGCAATCATTTAATTTCGATAAAATATCACGAATATTCGAATTTAGCGAATATATCTCGAATATTCGAATATATATTCGAGATATATCGCGAAATCGAATATGGCATATTCTGCTCAACACTATTTACGGATCAATAAACTCACAATTTTGAAACCCACAAACTACTAACATGAATTGTACATGTTTTATACACACAATGCTTTGGCCCTTTGCCTCCTCTCCCCCTGGATCATGCTGCTGCCTTGTACACACAATTGTCCGTCTCTCTGCCTCCCTCCCCTGGATCACACTGCTGCCCTATAAAACACAACTCTGGCTCTCTGCCCCCCCCCCCCCACACACACACACACTTTGCATCACACAGCTGCCTAATGCCTCATAAACACGGATGGATTTTCCAAGGAAAAAAAGTCAGACAGGCTTTTTTTCTAGGAAAGTCCGGCCGTGTCTAGCCACCATCAGATTTTTTTTTGGAAGTCTGACGGACATAAGATAGAGTACCTGTTCTCTTTCTTTCCATGGTTGCATGGTCAAAAGTCTGTGTACAAGGCATAACCCAGACTAATCACTGGATCTCACCTCCTTATCCAGCCATGTGCTCGAGCTCCGTGCTCCCTCCCACACTGCCACAGCACTGCCACTGGTAAAAATATGTATGAATCAAGCTCCACATTTTTGACAGTTCCGGGTCCCAGAAAGAAAATGTCCTCTATGCCAGAAAATGTTATCCAGATGGAACATATTACAAGCCAGGTTAAAGTAATCTGGCAAGTATCTTTTAGTACTGTTCTTGTCTATAGACAGTTTGGTGGTACAATAAGCAATGCGATTCATATTTGCTGAAACATCAACATACCGATAGTTTCCCTCCGAATTACCATGTTTTTCTAACTGGTATAAAACCAAACTGGCCAAAAATTGGCTTGACAAAACAATAAACCACCAAAATCTATTCAGGAAGACCAGTTGTCTTATTTACACTTAAAAAAAAAAAAAACATTCATTCTCTAATAGTGACCATCCAAAATGTCTTCACTTTTGGAATCTCCCAAATTAATTGGGAGTAGCTGTGACCAAAGGCATTGCAAGGCAGATTTCCGCAGGGATTTGGGAAGACTAGGGCTGAAATTACAGTTATTCAGCTATATGAAAATAATGACCTCTATATACTGTATTTATTGGCGTATAACACTCACTTTTTTACCCTGAAAATAGAAGGAAAAACTGTGCCTGCGTGTTATACGCAGGGGGCTGTGGAAAGTTTTTTCCTGAAACTTCCCTCCTAAAGTTAGGGTGCGTGCTATACGCCTGTGCGTGTTATACGCCGATAAATACGGTATATGAATTATCTTAATGTTATTTTTCTAACAGTACAAACAAAATAATGCTGCTTATAATAAATCGCTGTATTATGAGCATAGTATTACTATGCAGTGTTAACACCATTTATATGCAAAAGAACCAGATTCAATGAAAATAAAAAATAATTTGTTTTGACGTAAAAACATTAATAGAACACTGCATACATATTTTTGGAATCTTAGTGTGTTTGACTTTATCATTATATAGTGTTTTGTGTCCCTTTTATCTTACTTTTTTTCATAAACGTGTTACTTTTTTAAATTTACTTTTCATATATTTTCTTTCTAATTAACATTCAATACAGGGTGAATCCTTGAAACTTTTGTCACAAAGCATTATGGCTTTTCTTCAAAGTACACAGCTGAGCCAGATATTTGCCTCCAATCTCTTTCTTCTGCCTTCTGACTCAGTTGCTTAAATTTAGTTTCAAGTTGAGCTACTGAGCTGTGTACCTCAATTTGGCTTGCCACCAACCTTTTTAATCTTAAGCAGCAACCTTCTCTAGAAAAATATATGAGTTACCTAAATTGCAGCTTATATTCATGCCCTAAAGTATCCTCTTGCATGTCTGCTCCCACAGAACGGAAGTCACGGCAAGAAGGTATCAGCAATGCTTGCCTGTCTTTTCCTTGTGATGTGCAAGTCTCCACAAGAAAATACATACAGCTCCAAAATCCCAGGTGATGATGGGCCGGTTGTCCCACTTGCAGTTCGACTTTAGAGTATAGATACCTTTTACTAAACGATCACTTAACCACATTTCCCAGCCCTCCTAAACTAAAAACTACACAAACCCTGCAGATCAGCCATTCTCAACCATGGAACAGTAGGGTTTCTCCAGAGGTTGCTAGGGGTTCCTTGAGTAAAGAGTGATTTCTGCCTCTCAGGTAAGTAATCACTGACATCAATGATCTTTTCAGCTACTAAGGGGAAATTCTTCCCATTTGCCTCAAATGTAAGGAGCAATCGTCCCACTAACCATCGCACTAATGTACTATGAGCCTTGAATACAGCAATTATTAGCAGAGGTTCCCTGAGATCAGAAAGTTATTTAAAGGGTTCCCATGTGAACATGGTTGAGAAAAGCTGCTTTGGGTGTGTTTATTTACCTTAGCTGGTGCCCACACCTTCGACAGTAAAATTTACTTCATCGCTGACCACACATGCACCCTATTGACTTAAGTAGGACTATACAGTATCCGAAGATCTCCAGTCTTGATACACGCCTCCATACAGAATTTTGATGTAAAGAATGTAAACATGATAGCAGGCTGGAGCTCTGCAAGAAAGGCAGTTAAAAGTTGGGGTAGTGGTGGTGTGTGTGGGAAGATGGAGGTAGAAGGGAGTCAGTACACTTTAACTTGGGCAGGAAGGTAAGGAAAGTTTTTAGCGAATAGTACACCTGTAATTTAAATTATCTAGCCCTAGAAACATGCTGGCTGAAACATAACTGGTAGGTACTCGTGTAACTACTACCAATTTCCTTTCCTCGACATTTTAAACACAAGGCCCACTGTGGCTCCATTTTATTATCTTCAGTGAGAAATTGCATGTGCAGTGAGAAAATACGTTTTACGGGAAATTGGCAGCTGTAGTGCAGAGATAGGCACTTATGCCCAGGTGAATGATCCAAAGTACTTGTAATCAAAAATACTGTCCTCAAAACCTTGGGGTAATTACCAGTTTTCAGATGATTGGCAATCAAGTAATTAAACTGTACTTGCTATGTTTCATCAACATAAAATGTGTTCGTTGTTGAGGAAAAAAAACGTTTTGGAGAATTCACTCTACTGGGAGCAGGAACTGTCAGCACATCATAAGATTGAAGCAATTAAAAAGCATCAGACTGTAACCAGGCATGAAACTGTGACATTAAGAATGCTTTGCATATAGAGATCCTGAAAAACACAGGCGTCTTGTGACTCTCCAGCTGTTGTGGAATGCAGCAACCACGGCTACGTAGGTAAGCATCTCTCTATGAAAAATTTGAACCTGGGCCCCATGACACACCCCCATAGTTACCAAAACCTTCCACATAGAAACATGAAACCCACAGTTCTAAACACCTCAAGATGTTGTCTATATTGGTGCAATGAGAACGAAAGAGACCAGCGTACCCGATATCCACAATTTGTAAATCTTAACATCGCTTAGCATGATTCCCCATGGTTACAAAACATCCCCACGAAGATCAATAAGCCAGTAGAATATTTACTTTCCACCTTGCTCACTCTATAGTCATGATGCAGTCAGTCTTCAAGGAAACCATCCCACAGATGCGCCATGGCCCCAATTATTCCTATGGATGGGCCATACTCATGGCGGGCTACAACGAGTACTGCTGTGTCAGTGGGAGGCATAGAGCCCCATCGTCAGTGCCAGTGGGAGGCATAGGGCCCCCATCGTCGGTGCCAGTGGGAGGCATAGGGCCCCCATTGTCTGTGCCAGTGGGAGGCATAGGGCCCCCATCGTCGGTGCCAGCAGGAGGCATAGGGCCCCCAGCGTCGGTGCCAGTGGGAGGCAAAGGGCCCCCATCGTCGGTGCCAGTGGGAGGCATAGGGCCCCCATCGTTGGTGCCAGTGGGAGGCATAGGGCCCCCATCGTCGGTGCCAGTGCGAGGCATAGGGCCTCCATCGTCTGTGCCAGTGCGAGGCATAGGGCCCCCATTGTCGGTGCCAGTGCGAGGCATAGGGCCCCCATCGTCGGTGCCAGTGGGAGGCATATGGCCCCCATCGTCGGTGCCAGTGGGAGGCATAGGGCCCCATCGTCGGTGCCAGTGGGAGGCATAGGGCCCCACCGTCGGTGCCAGTAGCAGGAATTATGCCATACTGTTGAAGTTAGTGGGAGTAATAGTGTCTTCCATCAGTGGAAGGAAAAGTGCCTCAAGGGCCGTATAAAGGCAAGAAAAGGGCATACAGTTTGGAGACCACTGCTCTAGAGCAGTCATGGTGAATTTATTTTTTTAATTAACATGGAGGAACCCTTAAACTTGCATGCCTCAGGGAACCCCTGTCAATAATTACTACACCTCCAGCTCACTGTATATTAGAGTGTGGTCAGTGAAAGTAATGCTCCACATATTTGTGGTCTTCGGGAAGAATGAAACAGATGGCTTTAAAAAAAAAAAAAAAACTTCTGGTAACAGTGGTTATATATCTCAAAAAGGTTGAAATTGCTCATTGTTCAACCACTAAAAACCCTTTGGGTAACCCTAGGGTTCTAAGGAATCCTGTCTGACAAAGGCTGCTCTAGAGCTTCGTACTTGTGGTTACATGCAGTAAATGTATTGCTTGTGCATGTAAAATGCATGTAGAGGAGCCATATGCTGATTGTTTTAGTTCGATTTTGACCAAAATCAAACAGCACCTTGTGAACGTCTGGCAGATATAATCAAATTTAATAAAAATGCTTAAAGCGGAGGTTTACCCTAAAAACATGTATATAACATTACATTCTGCATACTTCCAACATTTACAGTATGCGTTTTTTTTTTTTGCTGTACATACCGTATTATTGCTATTTTCCACCCGGCTCTATACGGCGCCTGCGCACTGACTAGGAGCCGTGTAGAGCTGACTGCACAGGCGCCGTATAGAGCCGACTCGCAGTTCGGCTACTTTCGGAAACTCGTGACGCGCCTTATCCGCCGGGGGGGAAGTTTTTCTCAAGACGTCAATCATCTGGGCGAAGTCCCACATGACACTGCGCCTCTGCATAGGAACGCCTACTCCTGCGGGAGTGAGCAGTTGGAAGACGGGTGGAAAATAGCAATAATACGGTATGTACAGCAAAAAAAAAAAAAAAAAACAGCATACTGTAAATGTTGGAAGTATGCAGAATGTAATGTTATATACCTGTTTTTAGGGGGAACCTCTGCTTTAACTATAAACTATCAGCATCTGTCACACCCACTCTGCCAGAAGCTCCACATAAGCATAGGCACACCAACTGCAACGTTGGTACCTGCTGGTAGGCCAAGAAGCTGCACTGCAGGATGCCGGTAAATGAATCTCTAGGCCGGAAAGAATGGCTTGTTCTGACAGCTGTTTAACACATTTAGGTTATATTGTAAGTGCACCTGTAGTCAGATAGGCACCAACTATTGACATATTCTTAAAGTGGTAGTAAACTTTTTTTTATTTTTACCTATAGGTAAGCTTATAATAAAGCTTACCTGTAAGTAATGATCATCTCCCCCTAAACGTGCACCAATTAGGAGATACTCTAGTGAGCAGAAGCTGGTGACGTCACCGAAGCATGTGCTCTGCAGAAATGCTATACCTGTGCCATTCCTTCAGAGCTGTATACCCCGGTCGAGACTCCCAGACAGAAGGCCAGAGTCCCCAAATTGCTGTAAAACTGTGGCTAAACAACCTGTTTTTACCATCCTGTATAATTGAGGCCTAAAACGAGATTTAAAACAAGCCCTTACTCACCTCTCTAGCTGCTTGTCTAATGAAGCAATTCATTCTCAAAGATCACAAGACTCAGGTTTCGCTTGTTTTTTTTTAACAGCTTAGATACACCTGCTGGTTGACATTAGGGGCCAACCCAAATCTGTTCTCACAGGGGAAAAAAAGCACAGATTTCTGTGCATCTGTCATAGGTTTGAACACTAATTTCTCCACAATACATACAGCTAAACAGGTGAAGTGAGGTGCGTTTGAAAGTACTTTTACCACCTTTTCAGAACACGTAAATACTTAAAGTGGAGTTCCACCCATAAATATAACATTACATCGGTAGTTTTAAAAAAATGTCATTAGTCCTTTACGAATTTTTTTTTTTTTTTTAGATGCCTTCAAAGTGTTGTTGCTAGGCAGAATAGTTAATCTTCCTGCACCTAGGTGCTTAATGCTTCCTAACCTACACCGCACAGACTCCTGGGAATGTAGTGGGTGTAACTTTCCAGGAGTCTGTGCACTCCCCAGTCTCAAAGAATCATGTGACTTGGACAGCACAGGTGCTAAAACCTGATCTGACACTGATTGTGCAGCACTGAGCATGTGCGAGATTTGCAAGGCTGAAATCCAGGAAGTCATACAGTCTGGCTTCATGATGCCCACACTTAAAATGGCCCCAGTCAATTTCTATTTTATAAAGTGTCTAAATGCTGTAACAACATAACAAAACGGACCTTCGTTTACAGACTAACTTTACTAGAATACATTAAGCTTGTGTATTACAGGGGTATTTATATTTAAAAAGTGAAATTGTGGCCGGGACTCCGCTTTAAGTGAACCTGTGGCAAAACAATCATAACCTAGACAATAATTAGATTTACAGTATTGACTTCCTTTGCCCTAGGCACAACATGTTCAGCAATGCCAGTAATTTTGCCACTGTTCCAAATAGGTTCTCATCGCCCAACGTGGAGGTTATGGGAAACAAAAAACAGAAACAGCAGCAGCCTCTTAATTCCCAACTCTCACCCTATCCAGCCTTTGCAGGTGGCTGTAAACATTTGTATCAACAGAATCTTCTAAGCTGCTTGGATATACCAAATTCATGGCAGCTGGAAAGCCGTACATTTTCTGCTTGATCGACACTAAATTAAAAAGCAATATCCACATGAAAGTGTGTGTTTAAACATCTCCTCCTTCAACTCAAGGAAAAACTGTGAGATGCACTCTTCAAACACTCTGTAAGGTTACAGAAAGTGTAAATATTTTGTGTTGAAAGACTCATTGGATTTTTTTTTGTAAAATGCACACTAATGAACATGTGGCAGGAGAAAAAATGTAAAAAGGTCTCTCTACTAAGTTTTTAGAAGAGTTGTCTTTCAAAAAAAAATTCGCCCACTCTTTACAATCACGCCTTATTCATGTCATCAGTTTTTCGGCAGCACCTACAGTATCTCACAAAAGTGAGTAAAACCCCTCACATTTTTGTAAATATTTTGTTATATCTTTTCATGTGACAACACTGAGGAAATGACACTTTGCTACAATGTAAAGTAGTGAGTGTACAGCTTGTATAACAGGGTACTTTCCCCTCAAAATAACTCGACACAGCCATTGATGTCTAAACCACTGGCAAAAAAAGTGATTACACCACTAAGTGAAAATTTCCAAATTGGGCTCAATTAGTCATTTTCCCTCCCCTGTGTCATGTGATTTGTTTGTGTTACAAGGTCTCAGGTGTGAATGGGGAGCAGGTGTGTTAAATTTGGTGTTATCGCTCTCACTCTCTTATACTGGTGACTGGAAGTCCAACATGGCACCTCATGGCAAAGAACTCTGAGGATCTGAAAAACAGAACTGTTGCTCTACATAAAGATGGTTTAGGCTAGAAGAAGGTTGCCAAGATTCTGAAACTGAGCTGCAGCACGGTGGCCAAGACCATACAGCAGTTTAACAGGACAGGTTCCATTCAGAATAGGTCTCATCATGGTCGACCAAAGAAGTTGAGTGCACGTGCTCAGCGTCATATCCAGAGGTTGTCTTTGGGAAATAGGCGTATGAGTGCTGCCAGAATTGCAGCAGAGGTTGAAGGGGTGGGGTAAGCCTGTCAGTGCTCAGACCATACGCTGCACACCGCGTCAAATTAGTCTGCATGGCTGTCGTCCCAGAAGGAAGCCTCTTCTAAAGAGGAGGCACAAGAAAGCCCACAAACAGTTTTGCTGAGGACAAGCAGACTATAGACATGGATTACTGGAACCATGCCCTCTGGTCTGATGAGACCAAGATAAACTTATTTGGTAAAGATGATGTCAAGCGAGTGTGGCGACAACCAGGTGAGGAGTACAAAGACAAGTGTTTCTTGCCTACAGTCAAGCATGGTGGTTGGAGTGTTATGGTCTAGGGCTTCATGAGTGCTTCCGGCACTGGGGAGCTACAGTTCATTGAGGGAACCATGAATGCCAACATGTACTGTGACATACGGAAGCAGAGCATGATCCCCTACCTTCGGAGACTGGGCCACAGGGCAGTATTCCAACATAACGACTCCAAACACACCTCCAAGATGACCACTGCCTTGCTAAAGAAACTAAGGGTAAAGGTGATGGACTGGCCAAGCATGTCTCCAGACCTAAACCCTATTGAGCATCTGTGGGGCATCCTGAAACGGAAGGTGGAGGAGCTCAAGGTCTCTAACATCCACCAGCTCCGTGATGTCATCATTGAAGGAGTGGAAGAGGACTTCAGTGGCAACCTGTGAAGCTCTGGTGAACTCCATGCCCAAGAGGGTTAAGGCAGTGCTGGAAAATAATGATGGCCACACAAAATATTGACAGTTTGGGCCCAGTTTGGACATTTTCACTTAGGGATATACTCACTTTTGTTGCCAGCGGTTTAGACATTAATGGCTTTGTGTTGAGTTATTTTGAAAGGACAGCAAATTTACACTGTTATACAAGCTGTACACTCACTACTTCACATTGTAGCAAAGTGTCAGTTCTTCTGTGTTGTCACATGAAAAGATATAATAAAATATTTATAGAAATGTGAAGAGTGTACTCACTTTAGTGAGATACTGCATATTTGTGAGCAACTATTTTCAAGCACAAAGCACGAGGGGCAAAATTAGATTAAATAGATCTGATGAGCACCTTGGGAATTAACTCAGAATTGCTACTCCACCCATCAAACCAGATATTGATGCCTAAGTTCCCACTGATCCCAATGATGGGGCACAATTCCTCCCACTGACACCAGCGATAGGGCACTATGCCTCCCCCTAATACCCAAGATGCATTGTTTTCTCCCACCGACGTCAGGATAATTTCTACTCCCAATGGCCACAGTTTGGCCCCGTAAAGTCTAGAGGACATAAGTAAACTGTCCATTTGTTTTGAAAGTTTGAAGACCCCTGCCTTAGTTTATCAAAAACCGTGTCAAACCGTGTCAAATATTGCACTACTTTTAGATTGCCCTCTTTTACTTTTATAATAAAAAATATATTACAAAGAATTGAAGTTTTTTTACTCAGATAGGTACATTATCTACATCAGTGATTAATTGTGATCTGTCTGACTTTTTCTGCCCATTAGCCATCCTTAGTGTTAGTGTATGTTATGTCCAGCCCAAGACAATTCCTCTTCTTCCAATGTGACCCAGGGAGGACAAAAAGTTGGACACCCCTATGTTAGAGGGTGGCTATGTTCTTTCTCCATGGTCCCATTGTATGTAGGAACATAGCCACCCTTCTCTTCTCACACCCAATATGGCCAGAGAGTATGGACTATGGTATTTGTAGTGTGCATAGAGCAGTGAACATGATCACTAATGTGTACTGCTCAATCCCACAAGGAAGCAAAGGGAAAAAAAGGAAAGGTTTGGGAGTTCACAAGAAGGCTGAAAAAAAACAGTAAGATGCCGTTTTCATACAAAATAGATTACAGGACCATTAAGTAGTAGAAATGTATGGATCATTATTGGAGAATAAGTATATTGTTTAGTGTCAATTGAACATTAAAGATGAGCTCCAGTCTGGGCAAAAATTCAAATTTAGCCGCTACAGCATTTGTAGCTGCTGACTTTTAATTTAAGGATACTTACCTGTCCAGGGATCCAGCGATGTTGGCACCCTGAGCCGATTCGTTAATCGGCTTCGGGTGCAGGCGCTGGCTACTTCACTAAGGGAAACCGGCAGTGAAGCCTTAACAGCCAGCTTCCTGCCAAGCTTTCTAAATGGTCCCCTGTGAGTGTCCCAGAAGGCAGCGGGAGGAAGGAGGAGGGGCCATAAATACTCAGCTGTAGAAACCTGTCAAAATCTTACCCCAAAAAGTGCAAAATGTGGCAGGGTGTGAACAAGAAGAGCAACCTCTTTTAATGGAGCTCCACTTTAAGTTAGTTACACCTATTCAATGAACATCACAACAGTTGTGATTTAATTTTCCTTATTAAAAAAAGGACAAAACTGCCACAGCTCAAACAGAGAAGCCTGTCCTCTGCCAGTATGCTGCAGAATAGGACTCTTGCTCTCTGAGGATCAGCAGCAAGCCCTTTTCAGAGGTCCAAGTCGCCAAGTTGCCGAGTCAGAGATCTCCAATCAGCAAAGAGCATGATGATTGCTACTTGCACAGCTATAGGCCTGACTTCGTAGGGGACGTGTCTCACAGACGGGCAAGGATTCAGATTGGCAGCTGCTGACAGGTGACAGACTTCTCTACACAGGCTGTGGCTGCTTTAGGAAATAAAATGAAACAAGCAAACTGTAAGGCCCCATACACACGACCGAGTTTCTCGGCAGAATTCAGCCAGAAACTCGATCGGAGCCGTATTCTGTCGAGAAACCCGGTCGTGTGTACACTTTTGGCCGAGGAAACCGACGAGGAACTCGTCGAGCCAAATAGAGAACATGTTCTCTATTTCCTCGTTAGTCAATGAGGAAACTTGGCTCGCCGAGATCCTCGGCGGCTTCACAAGGAACTCGACAAGCAAAACGATGTGTTTTGCCCGTCGAGTTTCTCGGACGTGTGCACGGGGCCTCAGACATTGATCACCTTTTGCTTTGACGCATTTCAGTGGAGGTTCACTTGCACTCTAATTTTCTGTCTTGACTAGCATGTACATTTAAACCCTTCCAAATATTCCTTTTTTTTTTTTAAAGGACAGTAAAAAGAACCTTCAATGACTCATTTAAAAACGCTTCTTGAACATTTGGTTCTGTCTTTCAAAGGGGACATTGAAATAAGTATCTAACGAATGATGCCAAACATTATTGTGCCTCTTAGAATCAGACAAAGAGCCACTTTATCTGTGTAAAAATAGAATTTGGCTTGTCAGCCACCAAATCTTTACAGCAGAAAACTACTGAAAAGAAACATTTTAGGTCTTTCTGTGAATGGGGTTTTTAAAGAGTTTTCGAAGGATTTCATTGGTTGAAAGTCAATCTCATTAAAGCGGTTGTCAACTTGAGTTCACAGAAAGGTAAGCACATAAAGAAGATCTAATACAGTAAACAACCCCCAGAGCAGTCCTCATGAAAAGCATTTACTGCCTCTTCCCTATAGACACAGTGATTGCAGCCAGCTATGCCCAAGAAGACGTAAGACCGGCAGGACTGACTGTATGTGTACCGCCGTTAGTCACTTTATGTATTCGCTAGAAAAATAATTTGATGTGCTTTTACATACTGCTAGCAAAGGTACCGGAGTCTATCTTAATATTAAAGCAGAGTTCCACCCGTGGGCTTCCCTGACAAGTAAGTGTCCTTATTAAAAGTCAGCAGCTACAGTACTTGTAGCTGCTGACTTAAAAAAAAAAAAAAAAAAAACTTGCAGCTGGAACTTCCTTAATTGCTCTGAACAGCAGCACCCACATTGGGAGAGGGGAGGGCAGCACATTTTAGTGAACAGTTGCATCTCCATGTACATACACCTTTCTTGGGGACAGATTTAAAGTGTCAGTAAACCCCAAAAGTTTGTTGGCACAGACTTTAAAATTATTTTTCTTACCATGTGCTCAGTGTTTCTTTTCACTGCAATATACTGGCTTATCCTGTTATTTCCTTCTACTTTCTTATTTAGAGTGGCAATGCTACTTAACCACTTCAGCCCCAGCCATATTGCTGGTCAAAGACCATGCCACTTTTTGCGATTCGGCACTGCGTCGTTTTAACTGATAATTGCGCAGACGTGGCTCCCAAACAAAATTGGCGTCCTTTTTCCCCACAAATAGAGCTTTCTTTCGGTGGTATTTGATCACCTCTGCGGTTTTTCGTTTTTGCGCTATAAACAAAAATAAAGCAACAATTTTGAAAAAAATGAATATTTTTAACTTTTTGTTGTAATAAATATCCCCCAAAAATATAAAAAAAAAAAAAAATTTCCTCAGTTTAGGCCGATACGTATTCTCCTACATATTTTTCTAAAAAAAAAAAAAAATCGCAGTAAGCGTTTATTGATTGGTTTGCGCAAAAGTTATAGCGTTTACAAAATAGGGAATAGTTTTATGGCATTATTATTATTATTTTTTTACTAGTAATGGCGGCGATCAGCGATTTTTATCGGTACTGCGACATTATGGCGGACACTTCGGACACTTTTGACACATTTTTGGGACCATTGGCATTTTTATAGCGATCAGTGCTATAAAAATGCATTGATTACTATAAAAATGCCACTGGCAGGGAAGGGGTTAACACTAGGGGGCGAGGAAGGGGTTAAGTGTGTTCCCTGGTTGTGTTCAAACTGAAGGGGGGGGTGGACTGACTTGGGGAAATGACTGATCGCTGTTCATACATTGGTCAGGCATTTCTCCCCCTGACAGGACCGGGAGCTGTGTGTTTACACACACAGCTCCCAGTTCTCCCTCTGTAACGAGCTATCGTGGGTGCCCGGCAGTGATCACGCTCGCCGGGCACGCGCGTCGGCGTCAGGAGCGAGCGGGGGGCACGTGTGCGCGCCCCTATTGGCTGCTCGGCGAGATGACGTAATATTACCTGATCTCGCCCAGCAGAGCCAACCTGCCGCCGTAAAACTGCGGCGGCTGGTCAGCAAGCGGTTAAAGGGATTGTAAAGGTTTGTTTTTTATTTTCTAAATAGGTTCCTTTAAGCTAGTGCATTGTTGGTTCACTTAGCTTTTTCTTTCGATTTCCCTTCTGAATGTTTTTTTTCTTTGTCTGAATTTCTCACTTCCTGCCGAGGCTGCCTACCCCTGATGTAGACCATTTATGTACCTCATAAAGCCCGACTTAAAAACTCCTAGAGAATGCACTTTTAGGCCGCGTACACACGATCGGTCAAAACCGATGAAACGGACTGAAGGACCTTTTCATTGGTCCAAACCGATCGTGTGTGGGACCCATCGGTCAGTTAACCTTCGGTCAAAAAATGTAGAACTTGCTTTAAAATTTAACCGATGGACTGATAACCGATAGGTCAAAACCGATGGTTAGTATGCAAAAGCATCGGTTAAAAACCCGCGCATGCTCAGAATCAAGTCGACGCATGCTTGGAAGCATTGAACTTAGTTTTTTTTCTGCACGTCGTTGTGTTTTACGTCACCGCGTTCTGACACAATTGTTTTTTTAACTGATGGTGTGTAGGCACATCAGACCATCAGTCAGCTTCATCGGTTAACCGATGACAACGGTCCTTCGCCATAATGTTGCTAACTATATATGACAGTATGTTTTTCTACACGTTTGTAATATTCATGTTTTGGAATAAAAAATCTTTTTGTATATAATATCTTTGGTTTGTGACTCGTTAAAGTCCTGCGGGCAATTATATTTGAGAATGAAAACTGTTCCTACAAGCTTTAACCAGACACTGATAGAATATATATACTTCTATATACTGCTGATAAGAAAAGGTATTTAGCAGTTTATATTTACTAAAGTAATCTCCATTAAAAAGGGAAAGTTCCACTTTAAGGCCTCCTTCCCCACTCCTGGTAAGGCCCCATGTACACGGGACGCTGCTAAACGTACGTTCAGAGGCAGTTGGACAGTTTTTTTAACTGCCCCTGAACTAATTTAATGTTATCCTATGTGACCATGCACACAGTCTTGTTTATTCCTGTTTTTAGGCAGTTGCGTTTAACAGCGTTTCTTTGAAAGCAAAAAAATGGGTTCAGACGCAGAAAATTTCCACGTTTCAGACTCCAAACGCGACTAAACGCTGCAAAAAACGTATTTAGCAGCATTTAAGTTATAGGCGTTTTTCGTTTTTGCCCATTTAAAAAAAAAATATATATATTTTTTGTTGTTGTTGAAACGCTTCTAAACGCAACAAAACAGACATTTTAAACTATCTGTCAAGTTTAATCATTTAGGAAAAAAGAGAAGGTCTGGTGTCCCCAGTGAAACACTTCCATCCCTATTACATATAGTCAAAAAGGATTCGCCCCGGGACTTTAAATGAAGTGGGTAACGTTTCCGCCAGTAAAGATAACAGTAATTGTATAATATATAATTTATTCAAGAAAAATTGTTTACATGCGTAAAGTAAAATTGTTACATACATAGATAACACCAACAATTGCCTATTGAAACGATACATTAACAATAAATATTAGTACACAAGTATAATAGTGGACAGAGTACATGGGCATCGTACTACCCGACTAGCCTAGTTTCGCAAGATCCAGCTCGCTCTTCAGGGGTGTGTAACACTGTACCTAGGATGAAAAAGTATACATTACAGACCAAAAGTTTGGACACACCTTCTCATTCAAAGAGTTTTCTTTATTTTTATGACTATGAAAATTGTAGATTCACACTGAAGGCATCAAAACTATGAATTAACACATGTGGAATTATACATAACAAAAAAGTGTGAAACAACTGAAAATATATTTCATATTCTAGGTTCTTCAAAGTAGCCACCTTTTGCAGCAGACACATCTCTAGAACTGTTAGGAGGAGACTGTGTGAATCAGGCCTTCATGGTAGAATATCTGCTAGGAAACCACTGCTAAAGAAAGGCAACAAGCAGAAGAGACTTGTTTGGGGTAAAGAACACAAGGGATGGACATTAGACCAGTGGAAATCTGTGCTTTGGTCTGATGAGTCCAAACTTGAGATCTTTGGTTCCAACCCCTGTGTCTTTGTGCGACGCAGAAAAGGTGAACGGATGGACTCTACAGGGAGTGCAGAATTATTAGGCAAGTTGTATTTTTGAGGATTAATTTTATTATTGAACAACAACCATGTTCTCAATGAACCCAAAAAACTCATTAATATCAAAGCTGAATATTTTTGGAAGTAGTTTTTAGTTTGTTTTTAGTTTTAGCTATTTTAGGGGGATATCTGTGTGTGCAGGTGACTATTACTGTGCATAATTATTAGGCAACTTAACAAAAAAAAAATATATACCCATTTCAATTATTTATTTTTACCAGTGAAACCAATATAACATCTCAACATTCACAAATTTCTGACATTCAAAAACAAAACAAAAACAAATCAGTGACCAATATAGCCACCTTTCTTTGCAAGGACACTCAAAAGCCTGCCATCCATGGATTCTGTCAGTGTTTTGATCTGTTCACCATCAACATTGCGTGCAGCAGCAACCACAGCCTCCCAGACACTGTTCAGAGAGGTGTACTGTTTTCCCTCCTTGTAAATCTCACATTTGATGATGGACCACAGGTTCTCAATGGGGTTCAGATCAGGTGAACAAGGAGGCCATGTCATTAGTTTTTCTTCTTTTATACCCTTTCTTGCCAGCCACGCTGTGGAGTACTTGGACACGTGTGATGGAGCATTGTCCTGCATGAAAATCATGTTTTTCTTGAAGGATGCAGACTTCTTCCTGTACCACTGCTTGAAGTAGGTGTCTTCCAGAAACTGGCAGTAGGACTGGGAGTTGAGCTTGACTCCATCCTCAACCCGAAAAGGCCCCACAAGCTCATCTTTGATGATACCAGCCCAAACCAGTACTCCACCTCCACCTTGCTGGCATCTGAGTTGGACTGGAGCTCTCTGCCCTTTACCAATCCAGCCACGGGCCCATCCATCTGGCCCATCAAGACTTACTCTCATTTCATCAGTCCATAAAACCTTAGAAAAATCAGTCTTGAGATATTTCTTGGCACAGTCTTGACGTTTCAGCTTGTGTGTCTTGTTCAGTGGTCGTCGTCTTTCAGCCTTTCTTACCTTGGCCATGTCTCTGGGTATTGCACACCTTGTGCTTTTGGGCACTCCAGTGATGTTGCAGCTCTGAAATATGGCCAAACTGGTGGCAAGTGGCATCTTGGCAGCTGCACGCTTGACTTTTCTCAGTTCATGGGCAGTTATTTTGCGCCTTGGTTTTTCCACACGCTTCTTGCGACCCTGTTGACTATTTTGAATGAAATGCTTGATTGTTCGATGATCACGCTTCAGAAGCTTTGCAATTTTAAGAGTGCTGCATCCCTCTGCAAGATATCTCACTATTTTTGACTTTTCTGAGCCTGTCAAGTCCTTCTTTTGACCCATTTTGCCAAAGGAAAGGAAGTTGACTAATAATTATGCACACCTGATATAGGGTGTTGATGTCATTAGACCACACACCTTCTCATTACAGAGATGCACATCACCTAATATGCTTAATTGGTAGTAGGCTTTTGAGCATATACAGCTTGGAGTAAGACAACATGCATAAAGAGGATGATGTGGTCAAAATACTCATTTGCCTAATAATTCTGCACTCCCTGTACATGCCTGGTTCCCACCGTGAAGCATGGAGGAGGAGGTGTGATGGTGTGGGGGTGCTTTGCTGGTGACACTGTTGGGGATTTATTCAAAATTGAAGGCATACTGAACCAGCATGGCTACCACAGCATCTTGCAGCGGCATGCTATTCCATCCGGTTTGCGTTTAGTTAGACCATCATTTATTTTTCAACAGGACAATGACCCCAAACACACCTCCAGGCTGTGTAAGGGCTATTTGACCAAGAAGGAGAGTGATGGGGTGCTGCGCCAGGTGACTACCTCTTGAAGCTCATCAAGAGAATGCCAAGAGTGTGCCAAGCAGTAATCAAAGCAAAAGGTGGCTACTTTGAAGAACCTAGAATATTAAATATATTTTCAGTTGTTTCACACTTTTTTGTTATGTATAATTCCACATGTGTTAATTCATAGTTTTGATGCCTTCAGTGTGAATCTACAATTTTCAGTAGTCATGAAAATAAAGAAAACTCTTTGAATGAGAAGGTGTGTCCAAACTTTTGGTCTGTACTGTATATGTTTGGCAATCTGGCATAGTATTAGTTGCAAAGGCACAGGGCAGGTGGGGTTGTGGGTCCCCATACTCACCACTGAGCTTGACCATGGCTACAAGTGTGCAGCCCCAAGACGGCAGCAGCAGGTGCCTTAAAGGGGAGCTGAGGGGGCGGAGTCAAAAAGGGACCCCTCCAGGGGCCAAACGGAGAGCAGGCATGGCATAGGTATAGTGATGTATCCATAGAGACCTCATAGTCCATAAAAAGTACAGGCTAATGAACATAAGCATGTTTTATCAGACATCTAAAGTAGTAAAGTAGAATCAATCAATATTAGTATAGAATTATGTCTGAATGAAAGGCCTGGGCCAAAAATGGTAGCAAGATGGTTAGAAACATGAGATATCAGAGGGATACTAGCAGATGACAGGATAGAAGAGAGAGGTGAACTGTGAGTGTGTGTGTAGTGATGTGTCACTAGAAACCTTTGTTAATCCATACAGGAGTATAGGCTATACATTTTTGTCAGGTATCTGAAATAGTAAGGTAAAGTTAATGAGTATTGGCATTAGGATGTATATATCTCAGTAAAGGGCCTGGGTCCAGGATGGTGGGGACTTGGAAATGATGAAAAACATATGGTAACAAAAGGGTAATAGCAAGTGATAAGATAAGAGAGAGAGAGGAAGAGAGAAGAAAGAGATGAACTTGGTGTGGAGGAATCCAAGATATCAAAAAGTAAAACAAACCAAAAGATAAAAATAATAATAAATGATGACTTCTCAAGGAATGAGCTGTGTGTAAGAAATGCAGGTGTGCCTGAATATAATGAGGTGGATAAAGCAAGTACCTGAGTATGGTAAATATCCCAAGTATGAAAGTAAGACACAGCAGGCAATCTCCACAGCTGTGTGTGTCCTCAGTGAAGAGTGAAATGAAATCCAAGCCATGCCTCACCTCCAATAAAACCCCGGAAGGACCCAGGAGGCTCCGCCCCCAACAACATGTGTGGATGGCTGACATCAGGGGTCAAGTCCTGGGGAAAAAAGTGTGGGAACTCCCACCCAAAATCCACTCCCCCACCAAAAAAAAAATGATGCGCTCATATGCATAATTACTAAACCGCATGTTTTTCTTTAAGCAAGTTCTTTATAAATCTCTCGATAATTCGCGGCAGACCTCTGCAATGTCTCCTGGGAACAATGACAAAAGCTCCCAGGAGACATTGCGGCATCGAGGAAGTGACGGAATACCCACACACTACCCGATGAATCCATATACAGGAAGTGGCCGGTAACACAAAGGATTACTAAGGTTCGCCTGCCCCTGACAGTGACTCGAGCTGGGCATCGCCGCTTAGTGAAGGATTGGCTCGGGTGGCTTGGCTGCTCTCGGCTGCTCTAGTCCTGCAAAGGGAACTGCGTTCCTGCTGAGAAAAAAGTGCAGGAACTCCGTTCCCACGCGTTCCCGCAGGACTTGAGCCCTGGCTGACATGTGAGTGCAGGAGGCACCCACTATCATAGGGAGGCACACATGTATGAATGCACCCCCATGCTATCAGATGGTAAAGTGCGTCCAGCTGCGCTTACGTCTGCGAAAACGCAGACGCCACGCTTCTGGCGTCTAAGCATGGTGCCGATGTGTAGGTGTCCCCATCCGCCAAAAAGCAGACGGGGACAGCAGGAGACACAGAAAAGCCTCCCTTTATACACATCGCAGCTCCCAATGCGAGACAGAAAAGGGCATTCACCACGGGATCGCACAGGGAGCCAGGATATACAACAATACTGGGATGAAAATTCGGTTGGAGAGTGAGTGGCTAGTATAGTATCAAAGTATAATGATAGTTTTATACATGTAAATACTGGCGGGGGTGACAACAGACCAGGTTTGGGCTATGGGTGTCTTCCACCCGGATTCAATATACAAAAAAAGAGAAGGTCTGGTGTCCCCGGTGATCATTTAGGAGCAGTTGTAAAAACTTCCCGTGTACATGGAGCCTAAGAGGAATGGCACTTTTGGGGAGCAGATACCCGATTTCGATCGCCTAGGCAAACGGAAGCGGAATTTCTCCTCCCCCTCCCTCCCGGCTATGGGACCATTCACAATGCGCAGTGTGGCTCAGAAATGGGACTGGAATGGTAATAGTGTAGAGGACTATATGACACTAACTGACACAGGCTGGGAACTGACATCTACAGTGACATTAATACAGTGATCAGTGAGAATATACACACTGTCACTGTACTTAAGACACTGGCGCTGGGAAGGAGTTAACATCTAGAGGGAATCAAAGGGGTTAATTGTGTGCCTAAAATGTGTAATGTGTGCTGGTTTCAGTAAGAGATTTGACCGACTTATCTCCCTGCTTTGCAGGGAGACAAAAACAGCTGTATCTCTCCTCCGTGCACAGAGCCCTGTGTTGTTAGCATCACGTGAAGCATGTAGCCCAAAAGAAGCTCCTGAACTTTTTTGGGACAGCAAGATTCACGTGATGCGATTTGCTGAGACTGCAGAGCGATTTGTGTTTCTTCTTACACTTAAGCCCTGTACATATGGGCCGCATGTCAAGAAACATCGGCTGAAAAAAAAAAAAAAAAAAAAAAAAAGAACTATATTCGTGCTGGAAAACCAGCAGCCGACCACCTTCCTAATGGCCAATGGCAGAGAGCGCTGATTGAAGTGCTCTGGCGGGGGGGGGGGGCGTCCCCCTCTCAGGACACAACAGCTTAGCAGGGGAGATCGCTGCACTACCTTTGCATAGTTAGTACAGCGGCTCCGACCAGAGCTGTCAGTTTTTGTTTACGTTCAACCCAACTCAGTGTGTACCAGGCATTATACAGGAAAACGTTCCCCACCTCAACCACTTAAAAAGGTTGGTTTTCATCTTTCAATTCACTCCAGAAAAACATGGAAGAGTGTGGATAGTACGAGTAGCACAACTATTAATTTAAGCGTGTCACTGCATAATAATGGTTTGCGGCTTTGCAGTAGTTTTTTTTTTCCTTGCAGCTGCTGACTTCTGCAGATGTCTGGAAATACAAAGAGATACGCTATATTATCAAAAGTATTGGGACACCTGCCTTTTACAAGCCCATGAACTTTAATGGCATCCCAGTCTTAGTCCGTGGGGTTCAATATTGAGTTGGCCCACCCTTTGCAGCTAGAACAGCTTCAACTCTTCTGTCCACAAGGTTTAGGAGTGTCTATGGGAATGTTTAACCATTCTTCCAGAAGCGCATTTGTGAGATCAGGCACTGATGTGGACGAGAAGGCCGGACTCGCAGTCTCGGCTCCAATTCATCCCAAAGGTGTTCTATCAGGTTGAAGTCAGGACTCTGTGCAGGTCAGTCAAGTTCCTTCACCCCAAACTTGCTCATCCATGTCTTTATGGACCTTGTTTTGTGCACTGGTCAAATTCGGTGAAGAGGGGATTATGGTGTGGGGTTGTTTTTCAGTGGATGGGCTTGGCCCTTTAGTTCCAGTGAAGGGAACTCTTAAGGCGTCAGCATATCAAGACATTTTGGACAATTTCACGCTCCCAACTTTGTGGGAACAGTTTGGGGATGGCCCCTTCCTGTTCCAACATGACTGCCCACCAGTGCACAAAGCAAGTTTCATAAAGACATGGATGAGCGAGTTTAGGGTGCAGGAACTTGACTGGCCAGCAGAGAGTCCTGACCTCAACCTGATAGAACACCTTTCGGATGAATTAGAGCGGAGACTGTGAGCCAGGCTTTTTTGTCCACATCAGTGCCTGACCTCACAAATGCACTTCTGGAAAAATAATCAAACATTCCCATAGACACACTCCTAAACCTTGTGGACAACCTTCCCAGAAGAATTGATTATAGCTGCAAAGGTTGGGCCAACTCAATATAGAACCCTACAGACTAAGACTGAGATGCCATTAAAGTTCATGTGTGTGTAAAGTTAGGCGTCTCAATATTTTTGGTAATATAGTGTATGTTTTGCACATGATGGTCTAAATATTTTTTTCTTCTGAAATGATAGACACATTACTTGTGGATTAAACAAAGGTTCTATTCTGCCTAAACTTTTTAATGCTAAACATATTTTCTCAGCTCTACAGCTGCCCGGTATATGGTGGCAAGTGGTGGTAGTAGCAGAACTACAAGCATAGCAGTCCATATGGACACTCTGGAGTCTTGATTCAGGACTTGATTTCAGTGAGTCTGTCCCTCGCTGCATCTGAAGTCTCCCTGATTGTCCTGAACAGGGACTATATATATTGATTATGCAACCCGTCCTTGTTCACACAGTACATTCTCTGCAACGGCCTTTTTTCTTAAAAAAAAAAAAGTGTACATTTTCTCAGTTTAAACATTTAATATATTTTCTACTGTCCATAAAATAGGGGTTTATGAAATTTGCTAATTATTGCATTTTGTTTTTATATTGATTTTACAGTGCCCCAACTTTTTTTGAATTGGATTTTTTTTTTAGTTTACACCAGATATGTACTATACTATCTTTTTATGATTTTTTTAAATATAAGAATAAAGACATGCTTCTTGAACATAGTGTACACTGATTTACTCTAAGCGGCAACTGAAAAGTCTCAATTATCTTAAGACCTCTTTCACACTGAGGCAGTTTTCAGGTGTTTAAGCGCTAGAAATAGCCTCTCTTTCATTGCAATGAGTGCTTTCACACTGGAGCGGTGCACTTGCGAAACGTTAGAAAAAGTCCTGCAAGCAGTATCTTTGGGGCTATAAATAGTGCTCCCCAAAACGCCCCTTGCCCAAATAAAATAAATAGGCAGCACTTTTGGACTTTTTTCCTTTTTTTTTTTTAAGGGTCACATTGTCATGTGACCTTAAAAAATCTGCCCCGGTAGTGCCCGAAAAGCACGGAAAAAACATCTGGCACCTTAGCGCTGCTACAATGTTTAAGAGGTCTTATGCCGCGTACACACGGTCGTATTTCGGCATGAAAAAAAACGACATTTTTAAAAACGTCATTTAAAATCATCGTGTGTGGGCTTCACATCGTTTTTCGGGTTGTAAAAAATGATCGTGTGTGGGCTAAAACGACGTTTTAAACCCGCGCATGCCCAGAAGCAATTTATGAGACGGGTGCGCTCGTTCTGGTAAAACTACCGTTCATAATGGAGTAAGCACATTCATCACGCTGTAACAGACAAAAAGGCGTGAATCATCTTTTACTAACAAGGAATCAGCCCAAAGACGAATAGAACTTCCCCTTCAGAGTGGCATCGTACGTGTTGTACGTCATCGCGCTTTGTTCATCAACATCGTTTTTAATGATGAAGTTGGAAAAACTTAGTTTTTTTGGACATGCTGAAAAATGACGTTTTTTTTCATGCCGAAAAGCGACCGTGTGTATGCGGCATTATACTTGCCTTGGTTGTTTGTGAATTTTAGGGACGTGGTGCACATTAGTTAAGCCATTTCTATGCAATCAATGCCAAGTTCCCTGAACAGATCTTCCCTTTTCCGTTTATTAAAGTGGTTGTATACCCAGTGAATCGAACAGCCTCAGATGATACACAGGGATGAAACAAATCCCCCTACAAAATCCACAGCTGTCTCCAGTCCCCCGTGTTGGGATGACCAGAGCTGTACAATGCAGTATGTAAGCCTGTTTGGCTCATAGGGGGTTATTTACTAAAGGCAAATCCACTTTGCACTACAAGTGCAAACTACAAGTGCAAAGTGCACTGGAAATTGCAGTGAAAGTTCACTTGGATGTGCAGTCGCTGTAGATCCGAGGGGGACATGCAAGGAAAATAAATAGCATTTTAGCTTGCACATGATTGGATAATAAAATCAGCAGAGCTTCCCCTCATTTCAGATCTACCCCTCAGATTTACAGCGACTGCACTTCCAAGTGCACTTTCAGTGCAATTTCAAGTGCACTTTGCACTTGTAGTGCAAAGTGAATTTGCCTTTAATAAATAACCCCCATAGTGTTGGCTAACCCAGCCTAGCTCAACCTTTTTTCAGCCATGCACAATCTTGAAGCACCCCAGTCTTGGACAAATTTATACTGCCTTGAGTAAATAAATTTTACATCAAAAGCCCTCATCACATCAGAGGTCCTGACAATCACATCGAATTTCCCTCTTCATGTTAAAAGGGACTCATGTCAGAGTTTCCCCCATTACGTCAGATCCCCCTCATGTCAGAGTTTCCCCCATTACGTCAGATCCCCCTCATGTCAGAGCTCCCCCATTACGTCAGATCCCCCTCATGTCAGAGCTCCCCCATTACGTCAGATCCCCCTCATATCAGAGCTCCCCCATTACGTCAGATCCCCCTCATGTCAGAGCTCCCCCATTACGTCAGATCCCCCTCATGTCAGAGCTCCCCCATTAAGTCAGATCCCCCTCATGTCAGAGTTTCCCCCATTACGTCAGATCCCCCTCATGTCAGAGTTTCCCCATTACGTCAGATCCCCCTCATGTCAGAGTTTCCCCCATTACGTCAGATCCCCCTCATGTCAGTTTCCCCCATTACGTCAGATCCCCCTCATGTCAGAGTTTCCCCCATTACGTCAGATCCCCCTCATGTCAGAGTTTCCCCCATTACGTCAGATCCCCCTCATGTCAGAGCTCCCCCATTACGTCAGATCCCCCTCATGTCAGAGTTTCCCCCATTACGTCAGATCCCCCTCATGTCAGAGCTCCCCCATACATGAGATCATGGGTAAATTGGGTCCCATGCTGGTGGTAACCCTTCGCAATCCAGGTGGTATGCTGGTTTGAGAAACACTGGGCTAGCCCATCCTCAGACTCACTTCTGGCACACAAGAGATTATGGGGCATCGCTATAAAGACGGGTTTCAAGTCATTATTTTGAATGAATACATAACTACAGCTTACACCAAGCTTTTTTTTCTGTATTTTCCTGGCGTTGTTTGGAGGTTCACAGCAGAACAGTGCAAAATACAATCTGAGCAGCAAACAACAAAAAACGGAGCATAACATACTATCTAGGAATGCTTCCCATTCTTTTGTTATCTAAAAGAATTCAGTAGGTGGATGATTTATTGAAAGGGAAAGTTCCAATCAAACATATGTCATTCTCTTTCAGCATGCTGCATGACAGATGCCGGGGAAAAATTGAAAACAATATTACAGTGCTCGGCTTGGATTCTCTCTCAGGATGAAGAAAATGAAGTGTCAATCTTCTGTGATGTTCTTGATAAATGTTGGTAACCAGTCAGCGATGTACAATTAAATATTCACAGACAGTGTATATGTGTGTTACCCTTACAGACGTCTTCATGATTCTTTACAGCGCGGACATCACAGTAATCTCTTCAGTTTGACAATAAAAGAAACTGGAACACAAAGAGCAACTCCAAGTTGATGCAAACACCACCCTACAGTCTATGAATGTACTCCATAGAGAAAACCGCTACTGAGAGAAATATATGGTTTATCAAACTACACAAAATATAACAGCGTTCCACTAAACCTATCATTATGTTCATGTTGGCCATTGACTTTGAGCTCTTGCACACAGATGCCAAAAATACCATGTTTTTAGGCATTCAGATGTTTTTTTCCTAATCTGAATGCAGCCCATTGCATTCAGTGTAAAGAAGATACCAACAGTCAACCACGGCTCAGAAAGGAAATGAAAAGTGCAAATGCAAACAAGTGCAAGTAGGATATGCGCTAATCCTCCAAGATCTGCATGGCAAGATGTACATGAAACAACAACATATGTGTCAGTGTGTGAGAAAGGTAGTCCTATCTACTAAACAAAAGATACTGGGCCAGATTCACGTAGAATCGCGGCGGCGTAACTTATCCTAGATAGGTTACACCACCGCAATTTTTCATCGCAAGTGCCTGATTCACCAAGCACTTGCGATGAATACTACGCCCGAGGCCTCTGGCGCAAGGCGGGCCAATTCAAATGGGCGCAAGGCGGGCCAATTCAAATGGGCGTGACCTACTGTGCATGCTCCGTTTCCTAACTCCCGCCGTGCTTTGCGCGCCGCGACGTCATTTTTTTGAACAGCGACGCGCGTAGCGTACTTCCGTATTCCCGGACGGCTTACGCAAACAACGTTAAATTTTGAATTTTGACGCGGGAACGACGGCCATACTTTAGACAGCAATACACTTGCTGACTAAAGTTAGGCCACCAAAAAATGACTAACTTTGCGACGGGAAACTTGACTAGCGGCGACGTAGCGAATGCAAAAAAACGGCGTGGATCCGCCGTAACTCCTAATTTGCATACCCGACGCTGGTTTACGACGCAAACTCCCCCCAGCGGCGGCCGCGGTACTGCATCCTAAGATCCGACAGTGTAAAACAATTACACCTGTCGGATCTTATGGATATCTATGCGTAACTGATTCTATGAATCAGTCGCATAGATAGAAACAGAGATACAACAGCGTATCAGGAGAAACGCCGTTGTATCTCATTTGTGAATCTGGCCCAAAATTACCAAATGTCAGCCAATGCAGTAAAGAGGCTGATGTGCAATAGTTAATAAAATCAGGTTTATTGAAAAAGCTATTAAAAAGTAATGCACTCCCAAATGTGGGAGCAATGGAGGACAGAACTACAAGATCCAGGATGATCGGCAACATAACAGAAGCTTCTAACCCTGGCCAGGGTTAACTACAATGGTCCGGATTCATGTAGAATGGCGTATATTTGTGCGGGCATAGGGCATCTCATATGCGCTACGCCGACGTAACATTGAGAGGCAAGAACAGTATTCACAAAGCACTCGCTCCCAACGTTGTGCCGGCGTAACGTAAATTGTCCGGCGTAAGCCCGCCTAATTCAAAGTAGGAAGTAAGTGGGCGTGATCCATTAAAATGAAGCTTGACCCCATGCAAATGATGGGCCGAACGAACAGCGCATGCGCGCGCATGCTCAGAATCACGTTGAATTTACTCCCTAAGATACGACGGCTCAATGCCTACGACGTTAACGTAACCTATGCCCAGCCCCATTCACGTACGACTTACGTAAACGGCGTAAAATACGTTGTCCATACCTTTGCATGTGATGCGCCTCCTATAGGTGGAATAACTTTACGCCGGACGTACGCCTTATGTAAACGGCGTATACTACTGCGACGGGCGCAAGTACGTTCGTGAATCGGCGTATCTCAGTCATTTGCATATTCAACGCGTAAATCAATGGAAGCGCCCCTTGCGTCCAGCGTAAATTTGCGCCCAGGCTTCGACAGCGTAGGAAACTTACGTCGGTCGGATGAAGCCACATTTCAGGCGTATCTAGCATTGAGAATCAGGCGCATAGATACTATGGCGCATCTGTGCACTTACGCGGCGTATAGAAAGATACGTCGGCGTAAGTGCTTTAAGAATCCGGGCCAATATGTGCCAGGCAGCTCAGATGGGAAGGGAACTTCCATCTCGCCAGGGAGAACACAGCTGACCTCCCCAAAATGCATACTTGCATAACTCTGATGTCACGTTTGGTGGAGGAGGTTTGGGGGGGTGGAGTCTGGACGCAGTGTTCTCCCTGACATGACGGATCTGGGCTGCCAGGCATGCATTGCAGTTACCCCTGGCCATGGTTTGGATCTCCCGATATGTTGCCGGTTAACCTGGATATTGTAGTTCTGCCTTACATTACTCCCACATTTATGATGCATTACTTTTGTTGCTTTTATAATAAACCTGATTTTATTAACTACTACACTATCAACCCCTTGTGCTGTTTTTCTTTGTTTGTCTTTTGCATGGCTTTCAATGAGTTGTTATACATAGGCATAAATATATACATTTTAATATAATTAAACTATCACTGTGTTTAGAAAATCTGCATTACTGGTCAGTATTTTATAAGCTTAGACGCATAATTACACCACAACCTTAAATAGTAGATAATATTTAAATATTTGGCATTCTAGGAGCTATATATGTGTGTGCAGTACACACATGAGCAGTAGCATTATGTTAAAGATTAAACAGCATATTGCTTTCATAAGGCATTGAAACTTGTCAGCCGCCTCCATTCATTTCAATGTTATCGTTCCATAACTGCACGTTAACCACACCTATAGTATGACATGCTATTCAAACATTTAAAAAGTGTTAGCTGGGTGCTGAGGGAGAGTCAGTGGAGATTCCTGTATCCCAGAGTGCACTGCAAAATAGAGAACCACTTCCTGGTTTTACAGAGCAGCCATGTAGTAACACCATCTGCTTTTGTGCGCAGGCAAAAGCATCAAGCCAGAACGCAATACCGACTGTGCCAGGCAAGTCTTTTGTCTAAGCAAAATTGAGCAGAACTAAGCAAAGTGTCAAAGAGATCAAGGTATACAAATCCTTCTGGCAAAGAATGCACAAAAATGGCTACTATCACACCACAACCTAACCACACCTAAAAGCAGATAATTTCCTCTATATAACTTCCCCTTTAAGCACTTCCCGTCTAGATAAACAACACTTTCATGGGCATTTAAAGCGGGGGTTCACCCTATCGACGGGAAAATTTTTTTTTATTTTTATTTTACCTTAAAATCAGGCATTGTAGCGCGAGCTACAGTATGCCTGTCCCGAATTTTTTACCCCCGTACTCACCTTGTAGTCGTCCATCGAAGATACCGGGGAATGGGCGTGCCTATGGAGACGGAGGATGATTGACGGCCGGCTCTGGCGCGTCACGCTTCTCCGGAAATTGCCGAAATAGGCTTGGTCTTCACGACGCGTGCGCATAGCCTGTGCGCAGGCGCCGTGAAGAGCCGAGACCTACTCCGGCTGTCTTCGGGGAGAGTGACGTGCCAGGGCCGGCCGTCAATCATCCTCCCTCTCCATAGGCACGCCCATTCCCCGCGGGAGCCGAAATCTACGATGGACGACTACAAGGTGAGTACGGGGTTAAAAAAATCGGGACAGGCATACTGTAGCTCGCGCTACAATGCCTGTCTCGATGGTAAAATGTGTCGGGGGGGGGGTGAACTACCGCTTTAACAAACACTCTTGATACATTTTCAATGCTTCAAAAACACATCATAAAGGCTATAACCACATTAATGAGCATTTCCTTATTTATAATTAACACACGTGGGATTGAGCCCCGAATGAAAGAGTAAATGAATTAAAGAGAAAATCTTACCATCATGATTGGGATTTCCTAACGTCCATGGTTCATCAGAGTCAAAATGTGTATCCCCTCCTATTCCAGGTCCCGGAAAATAGGCATGCGCCAAAAATCCCCCTTCGCCATCAAATGGTGAACTGTCCCCATGGAATCCAGATGCAAAGATAATAGTAATGTCCACTTCCCTCTTGCCATTTTCTAACTCATGGTATGGAATTTCTTCAAATGTTAGTGGAGTTACATTCTGCCAGACATCAAAGGCACGGCGAATGGCTTTACGTGTTTCAGTATCTCCCACTTTTGGTGTAACGTTCTTTATACTGGAAAAAGAAAAATATACAAAAAGGTTGATGAGTAACTTTTATATTTTTTCCCTTTGACTGTGTGCTGCCATATGTGTTATAAATTGATTTATCAGCCACCTTTTCTTCTAGCTGTTCTCTTTTGGTTTATGCACATAGGAAAGTCTTAAAGCACTTGTTAACCCAAAAAAATAAAACATATACTGTATAGATCCTGGTCCCTTAAAGCAGATTACACAGCACAGTGCAGTAATCTGCCCCCCTCTAAACTGTAAAAGAAGAAACCCTGAACACTGCACTTACTGTATCCCCTCTCTAAACCCACCATGACCAGGGCTGCTTCATCCTGATCACCTTGGTCAAAGTGCGTGCCTCCGTCATACACTGCCTGCTCTCTGCTCTCCTCTCTACTGCCTCACCCCCTCCATCCTTCCTGCCTGTCATCTTACTCTCTGTCTGTATCTGGCCTGGCCCTGCCACTATTATTCTAAAATAAAAAGTTACATTTGTCACTACCAGCCTCTCTATTAGAGGTTGGCATAGCACACCGTGTAAGATGTTCTTAAAAAGGAGTTTGAAAATACAGAATTTCAGCTGTCTTCAGGCCGGTTACGTGACTCGCGGACGCTTTACAGCTCTGATGGATGGCTTCTGCTGAGGAGACAAGTGGCCACGTGATCTCGCCTGCTGATGTCAGAGGGAGATCACTGCCCCTCCCACAGAAGACATCCATCGGAGCTGGAAAGTGGCCACGAGTAATGTGATTGGCCTGAAGATGGCTGAAATTCAGTATTTACAACACTTGTTTTTAAAAACAACTTACACAGTGTGCTATGCCAGCCACTAATAGAGGGTCTGGTGTAGTCTTGTATAAGTGCATTAACAAACACTTTAAACTACCTACTACAATGCTAGGCTATTCATATGTATGCACCATAGGGAGGAATGGGATATCTCAAGGCAAACTTACCAGTTCTTTTTTTTTTTTTAAACCTAAGGCTATATTATACAGTATGTCCCACTGTCCTTTGAAATATTCAACACACACACATAGATAGCAAAAGCGGGTTAATGGGCTTTGGGGTTCCGTTTTTCAAAAGGAAACTGGATTTTCAGTTTTCTCCAGGGTTGGTAAATCATGGTCAGGTCCTGGAGCCTTTGTAGTGTATTGAATGGGATCATGCTTTCAGCCCTAAGACCATGTTTTGCTGACATACATGGACAGACTTTTTTCAGTTCAGGGACTTTACTTTAGAATAAAAATTGGTATAAATTCTTAAACATACTTTACTGGCTAGACTGGAGTTCATGGAAAAGAGACAGGGAGATGGGCTCAACTGGTATTGGTAACAGCAAACCAGACACAATAGAGTGACACCTAGTAACAGTCTAAACAGGTTTGTCCTGCACTTTTTATTCAGCAAGGCATTTAACCAGTTACCATGCAAGGTGGTTTTGCTTTCAGCAAGTCCATAGCATAAAACAAAACTGCTTGCCAGAGCAATCACACAGAAATCCATGCCACCAACAAAGACACCCCAAAATGTGTTCCCATTATAGCAGATCTTGTAGTTTTTTTAGTGTTCTCTCAGCAGTCAGCCTTTTCTCCCAGCAGCAGGCGCATAAAGAGGGAGAGAGGGAGAGGGATTGGGAGAGGGAGAGAGAGTCCACTCACATATACTGTATAAAGGCCTGGCTACCAGGTGAGATGTGGGCCCAGGAATGGAGACTTTGCCAGCTCAAAACTCTACAAAACCCCTGATGCGTGGTGGAAGACATGTTTTGTTTATTACATATCCATGCTGTGCTATCTTTTATCAGTTCGGAACAGTTATTCTACTAAATTCCACATTTTTGTCTCAGGGCAAATTTATAGGTCAACCGAGACTGCAAATTATATATCCTTCATGATTTTTTCCCCACACTAGTTCAACAGAAAGCTTCTTGCACTGACCTCACAAAGACTAAACTTCATATACAAAATTAAGATCATATAAATATAGCACAGCAAAAAAAAAAAATTATCACTATTAAAACCTAATTTCATGTATGCATAACTAAATTATGTTTCGTCAGTGAAAATATACGGTCATTTACCAATAAAACTCCTCTAGATAAGCCTTTAAGAATATGGACTGAGATGTGTAAACCACTCTCACACCCATAATATACTTTAGGTTACACTTTCAGTTACAGCAACAAAAAAATGTTAAAAACGGCAAGTGCTGTACAGATGTGAGACCTTCTGCTCGGCATTCATACGTGGCAGCTTGTCTGCACAAAGTGACGATACATAAATAATTTATTTCCATGGCATAAACTTCTGTCCAATCTAAGCTTCTCCAAAAACACTTTTTATCTGGCTTAAATCAGTCTCATCAGTCTGAGGGAATCACTGAGCTTTCTGCTAGCCAGTAGTTTCTGGAACTCATCAATCTTGCAGGTCTCGCTTCCTTTTGTGTGTCAGTGCTGATGGTGATGATGACTTGCCTCTCATTATCATAGTGATTGATTGCTTAATACTCTTGGCTTGCAACGCTGGGGTACTGGGTTTACGGTCCACAATGGTCTGATGGAGTTTGTAGGTTTCCTTCTTGAAGTTGAATTGTTTTTTTTTTTTGGGGGGGGGGGGGCGGTACCCCTGTTCAATCATCAATTCACAATGCATATTCCCATTTCAATTCCTCACTTGGACCATAATGGATTTACATGTACAGTTTTTATCCCAGGAACAGCCATTCTAAAAGCATTAGGTAAGCCCAACCCCACAACATTTAAATTTTAACCTGTTAAAGTGATTTCAAAAGATTTAAAGAATTTTTTTAAGTTTTACCTTTTAAAGTGGTATTTGCTGAAAGTCTTGCTCAAGGACTTTCTGTTATGGGGTGACTAAACACTATACCTGTTCTCCTGCTATGTCACCCTGTCACATGGGCTTCTGCACCAATGTACATTTCACATGAACGTTCTACTGTTGTTATGTCACTTGTCATGAGTAATGTCATGCAAGAGCATGTAGACAGGGAGATGCTGCAGGAAATCAGCAGTGCAGGTATGTGACCCAGGTTAAAAAAAAATATGGAAATAATAAAAAAAAAAAAAAAAAACATCACAAATGTTTACAACAGTGTTCTTACAAACTAAATATTGTTCAGGTAAAAAAGAGATGAAGAGCAAAGACAACCTCTGACAAAATACATCGACACAAAACCGGTTCAAATTAGTTTATGTTTTTGAACTATGGCTTTTTTAATGGAGAAATAAAAGGATTTGCTGTTTATGTAAAATATATATATATATATATATATATATATATATATATATATATATATATATATATATATATATATATATATATGTATCCATCTTGCCCAAAAATTTTAATATATATATATATATTAATATTTTTGGGCACGATGGTTACAAAAGCATAATAGATATATATATACCGTATATAGATGGATAGATAGATAGATCTCTGTCTATCTATTTCCCTTTTATTTTCCTTCTCGCCAACAAGATATTGAAGCAGGGAAGAGTGTACAGTAAATTTGTTTATTTTGGGTACAATCGGCGCCATTTTCACATCCAGGCACACTCTGGACTAGTAGATAAAAGAGAAAGTTGCTGTGCACTGTATTTTGATACACATTTTCTTTGTTGCTTATGGTATGTTATTCATCATCCCCCAAAATTGGACTAGATGTTGCATCTGTAGGTTTGTGGTATGGATATTAGACAGCAAGCTCCTATGGACCAAAGAATGCCTAAATTAATCTTTTTTTTTTTTTTTTGTCCTTCGCATATGTCATCACCATAGGCGTGTGCACAGGGTGTGCCAGGTGTGCCCAGGCACACCCTAATCACCCTGTGCAGCACAGATTCCCCCTACTGCCCTGGCTCCCATCCCCCCCCCTGCAGCGCTGCCAGCTTCACTCTTCTCCTATCGGCTGTTGCTGCTGGGATGTTTTAGGAGTGGGGAAGGGGCCAGTAAATATGTAATTTACCGGCCCCTTCTCTTTCTGAATGAACATCATGAGTGATCGGTAGTGTGTGTTTGGTCTTTGGGGTGCACACCCTAATGCAATAGGCTGCGCACACCTATGGTCATCACTGTGTAACAGAATAAAAGGAGTATGAAAAAATAACGGGGGTTGTATAACAAACAGCTCTCTGAAACATTTTATGATTTTAACTTATTGGTGAAATGCCTTTGGTAGTCCACGCAGAGCAGCTATTATTTTCCATCTAAGCTAAACCAGTAGTCAGATGGTGGAAAGGCTGCCTGGAATCTGGGACAGAACAAGGAAACTGATTGGAAGAGAAACAATTTGGATGTGAACACTGCAAAGGAAGCCAAGCTTTTTAGGAGAATAATTAAATCGTATTATTGCATTAAAAAAGGACTGTAATTCTGCTCACTAAAAAATTTCCAAAAAAAAAAAATGGAAACTGTAAGCAGCAAAATTTGGCACACAAAATATTTTTCAAGCATAAATACTACTACAGACACTGAGACTTTGTAAATTCAAGCCGGGCTAGAGCAATCAGAGTGAGATCCATTAATAGTGCTTCGGCTTCTTTCGGAAACTGGTGACGCGCCTTATGCGCGGGGGGGAAGTTTTTGTCATTACGTCAATCACTTAGCCTGTGCATAGGAACGCCCACTCCCAGGGGGAATTCACTACCCAGAAGCCGGGGGGAAAATAGCTATAAGACAGTATGTACAGCAAAAAAAAGAAAAACAAACAGCATACTGTCAATGTTGGAAGTGAGCACAATGTAATGTTAGAAAAATGTTTTTAGGGTGAACCTCCACTTTAAAATAGGCTGCACAGTGGTAATGTCATTGTTTACAATTGTGATAGCTGTGACTGGCCACAGCTACCACATGGTACAGGGCATGTGATCACTGTGACTAAAGAGGTCACAGTAGTAAGCAACAGCATCATGAATGACATCCATTGTTTCCTTCTGGTGATTGGTCATACCATGGCAGAGCACAAAAGCCGGTACACAGATCAGGTATTCACTGTGTCTGGTGGACACAGTGGTCACATATCGTTCCACCATGCACCCCCCAGGGGCACTTCTGGGAGGAAGTACCCATATGGCCTCACAAAACTACACTTATCCCACCCGCCTGTTTATGTACAGTAGTTGGATGGGAGGCACTTGACTTTCAAAAGGTTTTACCCCCTTCATGACCAAACCATTTTTTGATATTCAGCATTTTGCTACTTTTACTGGCAATTCCGTGATCATGCAACACTGTACGCCAATTACATTTCGATAATTTTTAGTTTTTTATACAAATAGAGCTTTCTTTTGGTGGTATTTGATCACCACTTTTATATATATATATATATATATATATATATATATATATATATATATATATATATATATATATAAAAAGACAGAAAATTTTGAAATATAAATAAATATTTACACACAGATACATACACACACACACACACACACAGTTGTGCTCATAAGTTTACATACCCTGGCAGAATTTATGATTTCTTGGCCATTTTTTAGAGAATATGAATGATAACACAAAAACTTTTCTTTCATTTATGATTAGTGTTTGGCTGAAGCCATTTATTATCAATCAACTGTGTTTACTCTTTTTAAATCATAATGGCAACAGAAACTACCTGATCAAATGACTCTGTTTAAAAGTTTACATACCCCAGTTCTTAATACTGTGTATTGCCCCTTTTAACATCAATGACAACTTGAAGTTTTTTGTGGTATTTGTGGATGAGGCTCTTTATCTTCTCAGATGGTAAAGCTGCCCATTCCTCTTGGCAAAAAGCCTCCAGTTCCTGTAAATTATTGGGCTGTCTTACATGAACTGCATGTTTGAGATCTCCCCAGAGTGTCTCAATGATATTGAGGTCAGGAGACTGAGATGGCCACTCCAGAACCTTCACTTTATTCTGCTGTAGCCAATGACAGGTCGACTTGGCCTTTTTTTTTGGATCCATGTCATGTTGGAATATCCAAGTACATCCCATGTGCAGCCTCCATGCTGATTAATGCAAAAGTTCCTCCAGTATTTATTTTTTTCTACAACATACTGCAATTATCTTGCCATCAATTTTGACCAAATTTCCTGTGCCTCTGTAGCCCACACATCCCCAAAACATCAGCGATTCACCTCCGTGTTTCACAGTAGGAATGGTGTACCTTTCACCATAGGCCTTGTTGACTTGAAGGTTCGAGGCTTGTCTCTGTGCTGTTTGTCATATTGTAAGCGGATACTTTGTGGCATTTGCGTAGTAATGGCTTTCTTCTGGCGACTCGACCATGCAGCCCATTTTTCTTCAAGTGCCTCCCTTATTGTGCATCCACACCACATGTTTTCAGAGAGTCCTGTATTTCACCTGAAGTTATTTGTGGGTTTTTCATTTCATCCCTAACAATTTTTCTGGCAGTTGTGGCTGAAATTTTAGTTGCTCTACCTGATCGTGGTTTGATTTCAACAGAACCCCTCATTTTCCACTTCTTGATTAGAGTTTGAACACTGCTGATTGGCATTCTTAATTCCTTGGATATGTTTTTATATCACGTTCCTGTTTAATGCGGTTCAACTACCTTTTTTCTACAGATCCTTTAGTCAATTATTTTGCTTTGCCCATGACTCAGAATCCAGAAACGTCAGCGCAGCACTTGATGAAAGATGCAAGGGTCCGTCAGGAGTCTAGAAACTCATTGACATTTTATACACACACACTAATTACACACAAACAGATCACAGGTGAGGATGGTTACCTTTAATAGCTATTCAAACCCCTTTGTGTCAATTTGTGTGCATGTTATCAGGCCAAAATCACCAGGGTATATAAACTTTTGATCAAGGTAATTTGGGTAGTTTCTGTTGCCATTATGCATTTAAAAAAAAAGTAAACAGTTTATTGATAATACATGGCTTCAGCCACCAAACAATAAGAAATGTTTTTGTTTTATCATTCATATTCTCAGAAAAATTTCCAAGAAATCATAAATTCTGCCAGGGTATGTAAACCTATGAGCACAAATTATATTATAATATATATATATATATATATATATATATATATATATATATATATATTTTTTTTTTTTTCTACTGTCTGAGATAAAAACAACCCTCACAATTTCTGCTCGCATTTGGCTAGTTGAGGGCGGGTGTGTAGCACTGATATGCTGCACTGATGAGATGGCACTGATAGCCACTAAAGAGTTGGCACCGATGAGGCTGTACTGATAAGGCAGCACTGATATGCTGCACTGATGGACACCGATAAGGCTGCACCGATAGGCACCGTTATGCTTTATTTTAATATTGTTAAAGTTGTGGTTGTTAATATTTATTTGTGCAACTTAATTCTGCATAAAACATTTAACAGTGTAATTTCATGAGATCATTTAGGAGGGCGTGTTCAGGGGAGGAATTAGAGGCAGTGGTTGGGTGGGACAACGGGAGGTGAGTAACTCTTAAGGCCTGGCTAGTGGCTCAGGACTTGAAATTTTGAGACCTGATAAACATATCTAATAAAATTAAATGTCTTCATACATTTAAAGGGGTTGTAAAGGAAACTTTTTTTTCATATTAAGCATCCTTTACCTGCAGAAATTTTTCTTTTCACTTCCTCATTGTTCGTTTTTGCTCAGAAGTTGCTCTATTTCTTCTCTGTTCTGTTCACTTCCTGCTTGTCTGATTGTTACTCACCACCGTGAAGGGAGACTTTACTGCGGTGGTCAGTGACATGCTCGCCCCCTCCTGGGAACTACATCTGTGCGGCAGGATGCTCTCTACGTGTTAGAGACTTCAAGGAGGTGTGAATTACTGGGCGTGCCACAATGCATACTGGGAAATGTAGTTCTTACATGAACGAGCGCTGCAAACCAGGAAGTGAATGAGAGAACAGAAACTAGAACGCCGGAGGTGATATAGATGAAGGAATTTAATAGGTATTTACTTGTTTTTAAACAGAATCATTACACTATTCTGTCTGTCTACCTTGCAGACATTAATTTTAGGCAAAACATTTTTTTCCTTTACAACTCCTTTAAGCCAAAATGTATTTTGGCTACATGTAATTTTACATGTAATTTTATATTTCAATAATTTTTATTAAATTTTTCATTAGAAAGTAGTATATGCATTACAGAACGAAGAAGTAGACATATACATAAGATTTAGATGAGTACAGTATCACAAATCATTGGAACGATAGGTATCAGTACACATTAACACATTCTGCGGCGTATCATGTTCATATTCTTTTGCAGTGTCATGTGTCCCAAAATTGTGTGGAGACCCCGGGAGGCTTTCCTAGGGTAGGTAGCCATAGCTAGCCCCTTGCGATCCCTCTCTATGGTCGCGGAGGCCAGCTCCTTATATAGGAAGTATGGTTCGTACCCCCACTCTCACCCCCCAAGTCTCTCCCGCTGTGGCAGATTTTTGAGTGATATGACTGTGACAAAAGATATGCTTGTATTCATAAATTCGAGGAGAATAAAGGAAGAGTAAGCATAGAACAAAAAGATAAAGAGAAGAGAAAAGTAAAGAATGAAATATCAGAGTAGTGTATCAAAAACAGGACAGAAAGGCTGTTGTCCATTAACATTGACACTACCAACATTGTTGTACGCCCTAGCTGACCATGACCCACCTTTGTTTCATATTATTGTTATAGTGCATTCCAACTACCTATTTGCTGCTGTGTCTAATGTGCCATGGAGCCCATAAGTTGTTGATCTTTTCATACTTTCCCAAAGCCGAAGCATGGAGGATTTCGTAGGTGCTGTGAGTGTGCACCGTGTTTATAATTTCTGCCATTGTGGGGGGATTTATATTCTTCCAATGTCTAAGAATTACTAGGCGGGTGGCTAATAGAATGTGTGAAACTACCATTGTCTGGGATTTAGGGATTGCATCAATACCCATGGACAGTATAGCCATGGCAGGATGAAGTGGTGGGAAGGAGTCCGAGACCCCAGCCAGAACGCCCTCTACCTGTGACCATAGTGCCCTGATGTTCGGGCATTCCCACATTATGTGGAAAAGTGTACCCCTCTCTCCACACTGCCTCCAACAAGTTGCATTGGCGTTTGGGAACATCTTGGCCAAGCGATGGGGGGTGAGGTACCAACGAAGTAACAGTTTCTGGTGCATCTCAAGGAGATTGGTGCTCCTGGTGGAGGCCGTCAGAATCCTTATGGATTTTGCCCAAGATTGAACTGAGTAACTTACCCCAAAGTCTCGCTCCCAAGCTATAATATTATGTTCTTTGACTAATGTGTCTTTCTCCTGTAGGCCCTTGTATAAGATAGATATGCCCTTGGGTTTAGTGGACGGATGGAGAAAGAACTTTGTCATCTGGACTGGAATGTGGGTAAAAATCTGAGGAGATTTTTTGAGCATTTTGGAAATCTGGATGTACCTGTATCTTTCACTAGCTGGAAGGCTGAACCTCTGTTGCAGAGCTTCAAAGGACATCATGTTAGGGCCCTCTATTGTATCTTCTAGGTAAGTTATACCTTTGTCCCTCCAAGAAGTGAGATTGATGTCCGTGATTAGGTTATGAATGGCTGTTATGGGGAATTTAAACGACTCTGTGGGACCAGTCCATCTGTAAGCTGTACGTAGATGGGCCCAAGCTCTCAGTGATGCTAAATTACATGTAATTTTATATTGATTGGTTTGTGTGAAAGTTCTAGCATCTACAAACTATGGTCTATATGTTTGAAAATTGATCAGTCCTGATGTACTGACAGCTTATTTCATTTCTTGAGGCCCTTAAAATGCTAGGACAGTACAAATATCTCCAAAATTAATACTTTTCTGAATATAGACAGTCTGCAGTACAGTATTTAGTAAGTAGCAATAACAAATATCTTGAAGTTGTAATTTTTGGTAATTTCTTTGGAAAATTAAGTTAAATAAAAGGTGTTTGATGATGATGTTTTTCCCACATTTTATTTTTTTTTGGCCTGCAGCTGCCTCCTACCCATAGTAAAACTACTCTGGGCAGGCAGAAAGTAGTTAACTGCATATTATTTATCTGTAAAAGCCTCCATTGTGTATACATCTAAAATCCCTGAGACTGTTACCGGGTGGTGCCATCCTGGATATGAGGTCAGCAGCCCCATCGGGCTCAGAACTATAGTGATACCTATAGTACTCATCTTCACTAAAAGGTTAAGTAGGTAGGCAAGGGGAGGAGTGGAGGAGCTTGGCCTAGCAAAGGCCATAATTAGAAACTCCCAGAAAAGAGAAAAGGGCTATGAAATACAAAGAGGGAACGAAGCTGTGTTGGGGAAATCAACACTTTCTGGAATTTTAATTCACTAGTAAGTTTAGAAGCACATTGCAAGTCAATAAAGAATAATCTATGGAAAGGAAAAACAATGCAATAAGCAGGGCTCAAGTCCTGCGGGAACGCGTGGGAACGGAGTTCCTGCACTTTTTTCACAGCAGGAACTCAGTTCCCTTTGCAGGACTAAAGCAGCCGAGAGCAGCCGAGCCGCCCGAGCCAATCCTTCACTAAGCGGCGATGCCCAGCTCTAGTCACTGTCAGGGGAGGCGCACCTTAGTAATCCTTTATGTTACTGCCCGCTTCCTGTATATAGATTCATCGGGTAGTGTGCAGGTATTCCGTCACTTCCTCGATGCCGCAATGTCTCCTGGGAGCTTTTGTCATTGTTCCCAGGAGATATTGCGGAGGTCTGGCGCGAGTTACCGCGGAATTTAGAAAAAACATGCGGTTTAGTAATTATGCATATGAGCGTATCATTTTTTTTTTTGGTGGGGGAGTGGATCTTGGGTGGGAGTTCCCACACTTTTTTCCCCAGGACTTGACCCCTGGCAATAAGCAATTAACATAGGAATACAAGGAAGTTGCTACACACTGGATAACTTCAAGCAGCCTATTCCAGGTTAGAGTATATGCATGGCTCAGTTCCCCACCTGCATATGGGGTTCACGTGGCGCCGGGGAGCAGTAGCCTAGAGCGGAGAAACTTCCTAGTCTAAAGTTTTTAAAAATATTTGATATTTCTGTAATTTTTACCTGGCAATTAGCATCAGGGTCTCATTAATCATGCATGAACTCTTGTAGATTTTCCCAACTTTGCATTTTTTGCAGCAATAAGACAAGTTGTAGGCTGTGCCACTACTCAAAGTAAATCACCCTAATAAAGATATCCCCGTTCTCGGTGTCTGATGGAAATTTACTGTGACAACGCTTTACATGTGACAAAAGAGGATAGCAGAGGAGTGATGAAAAGCCTCACTAGTGATATACAAAGAAGTGTTAAGGATTTTCAAACACTGCCTTCCATGCTTCAGCACTGACATGCATTCATAACCAGGCTCCTGTAAACACCAGCAATTCTAATCAGTTAATTAGGGTATACAACGTGATTTGTCAGGGTCTCGTAAAAATAAAAAGCTTACAATTCTCTATGATTTGTTACACCTGAATCTTTTCATTCCAGCTGGCATCAATCAAAGCTTAGCTGAAATAAGGCTTTTTTTTGGTTGTTTTTTTTCCAGCTCGCAGTATGGCTTATTGATTTAAATGAATTGCTTCTAGTCAAATATAGATTTCATTTTCTACTTTTCCCGTTTTCTTTTTTTCTCCCGACATTTCCCATTGGGTTATTTTATTAATCTCTTTGCAGTCTGTCTGCTCTCTAGACTAAGTTTGTTCATTCCTAGGCTTAGAAAGAAACACCATCTGCATATAATGGTACTTAATGGTGGGATGAATTTGTTCAAAATGATATCAGGATTTTATTTATAGATGTCATAACTATACCGTTCCACTTCTGGACTTTAGCTATTTCTGAATTTTAACGCAAAACTCCAGACAAAGAGCTCAATACACACCTAAAAGTGAATTTTGTTTTCTGTTTAGAAACCCTACTTACCTAGATGGATGCAGCATCAGTCCCCCACTGGCTCAAAGACTGAGAAACGAGTGATCAAAGATCGCTGATCGCTCAGTTCTCAATGTTCCGTGAGCGGAGAGCTGGTGACTGACAGTCAACTCTGTCTGCTCTGCCCCCCTATTCCCCCACACCCAATGGAGCACTGAGCTGTGGGGGGTGGAAGCAGCTGGCTCAGGCTCTCAGAGGCTCTCTGAGCGAGCTGCCGTTCCAGGCTTTTGGGCAGATCAACCATATGGCCGCAATGTTTCCCCAGCCTGGACAGGCTCTGTGAAGTCAGCCAAAGGTGCGTCACAGGAGTACAAAACAAACTGCACTCCTGTGATTCAAAGGAGAAGTACAGTCAAAACAAGCTTTGGCTGTACTTTTCCTTTAGGCTGGGTTCACACTGGTAAGACAAGTGCTCCAACATTGGGAGCTCATATCGTATGACGTGTGCAAATCAATGTTTCCCTCTGAGAGCCGTCTTAACTGGTCCGACACAAGTCAGTCTGAATTTGAAAATGCTCCCTGCACTACTTTGGTCCGACTTTGATCCTATTTCAGCCCATTGAATATCACTGAAGATGGATCAAATTCGGATCGCTGTCTTAACTGATCCGACTTTGGAATGCGACTTGTGCTCTGAAGATCTTGAAGGGGAACCCCACGCCAAAAAAAAAAAGAAGAAAACTGTGTTGGGTCCCACACAAAATCCATACCAGACCCTTATCCAAGCACGCAGCCCGGCAGGTCAGGAAAAGAGAGGGGACGAGAGATCACCCCCACCTTCCTGTACCATACCACCCCCCAACTCAAAGCACCACCTTGTCCCCATGGTGCCTGGCATTGTTGGATCCCCGTTTACAAATCTAAAGGAGAACGTAGATTCACAGTCCAAGGACCATGGCTATGGAACGATATACCCACGGACATCTGCATGGAAGAAAACCGTCGGGCCTTTAGGAAAAAACTTATGATCCACCTCTTCTGAAGGCACAGGACGACACTGGATACAAAAAGCGCCTTGAGGCGATTAAGTTTGCATTTATAGCGCTATACAAGTTACTCACTGAAGTCAGAAAGGATGTGGGACTTCAGTTGCAAGTCACAAGTCGCAAGGCAAAGTAAGATCCACAGTCGTACGACTTTCGTGTCGTACCTGTGTAAACCCGGCCTTAAAGCAGAACCCCAGGCAGAGTAAAAAAGTTACTTTACAGTTTCTCAGGCCCCGTACACATGACCGAGGAACTCGACGTGCCAAACACATCGAGTTCCTCGTCGAGTTCAGTGTGGAAGCCGCCGAGGAACTCGGCGGACCGACTTTTGCCATTGAACAACGAGGAAATAGAGAACATGTTCTCTATTTCCTCGCCGAGGTCCTTGTCGGCTTCCTCGGCCGAAAGTGTACACACGGCCGGGTTTCTCGGCAGAATTCAGCTCTGAACCGAGTTTCTGGCTGAATTCTGCCGAGAAACTCGGTCGTGTGTACGGGGCCTCAGACTTTAGGGGGTCTGGTTTGTGAACAGGAAGAGTAGAAAAGACAGCAGGAGTAGACAATGCCTGAGGATTTGTGGTCAGTGGGAGTAAAATAAATTACAAAGCACTTGTGGTTAGTAGGAGGAGTAATTGTGCCCCAATGTTGTTATCAATGGAAGGATAAGTGCCCCATCATTGGTTTTAGTGGAAGGAAAAATGCCCCATCATTTGCGTCAGTGGGAGGAATAGTGCCTCATCATTGCGGTCAATTGGAGAAAAGATCAGTGGGAGGAATAATACTCCATATCAGTCAGTGGAAGGAACAGTTCCCCAAGGGCCACATACAGGCATACAAAATGCCATAATTTGAAGACCACTGGTCTGGGGGAGCAAGAATAGCACTTCTTTACCTAAACCACTTTCTCCGGCTCCCTCTGTGCTGCAAGACTAGTCCCGCAGCCTCTTCTCTATTATCCTCTGGTGGTTGGTCCCCACAGCCTCTTCTCCCTTATGCTCTGTTGGTTGCAGAACCACAGTCCTGAATTTGATGCAGGGAGATCAAGGAACAGTCCACCACATGAGTGTAGGAGAATGCTGCTGGCGGAGCAAGTGTTAGGACTGAAAAAGCAGTTTTGCATGCACTAAGTACCTTTTTTCCCCTAATTGATATGCAGCTGTCATATGACCCAGCTCTTTCCCAGCCCATCTGCAGGGAAACATCAGCAGGAGGAGCTTCTAGTCTTCTGCTGCTGATCACATGTTCAAAAAACAAAACAAAAAAACGAAACAAAAAAAAAAAACACATAACAGCCTTCGAAATACAATGAAACAATACATAATTACAGGGAATCTTCACTCACTAAATCAATATTGTTAATCCTTCTGCTGCTACAATTAGTAAATAGATTGGAAAGTATATCATATTTCCTTGTTTTAAACTTTTATTTTACATTTCTTTAGTTACTTCCTGGATTCTGGCCTGGTCAAATTATGGCATACATCCCAGGAGTCTTCAGAAGCTGTGTTTTCTCAGCCAAGCACACCCACTTTCCTAAGCTAAGGGCAGATGGATTCCAGGAAGTAAATGCTACCTGAATCATCTGCCCAAGGTGGCCATAACCAGAAGCACTAGGGGGTGATTTTCAAAGTGATTTCTCAGCAAAAGTAAAGCATAGAGACATGGATGGATTGGGGAATTTGCTGTGAATATATAAAAAATAATGTATGATATAGATGCAGTGTAGTTCAAGTTTAATGTCAAAGGAAGGTTTTAAATCATGCAAATATATATTTGATCTCAGATCTTTATTATGTTTGTGCAAAAAAAAATGGGATAGGCTATCTAGGGGAAGGTTCTGCCAATCACAGCGCGTTTCACGCCCCTCTAGCCTGTAGCCATTGTTTGAATGTGCTTAGAAATTACAGGGAGGTGATGCCATCACCAGTCAACTTGTAATATCCCACCCCATAGTGTTTAGCTATTTAGTGGGCATTGAGGAAGAGGGAGATAGTGGGCGTTAATTTATCCATAGTGTATATACCCACAGGTGTGACTCAGAAGTCATGCAGGCTGTACAGATAAGAGAAAAAGGAGGAAATAAACAGCTTAGGAGGGAACTGAAACTGGAGCATGCTCAGTAGATGTGGCAATTGCTGGTCTACATAATCTCAGGCTGAAGTAGGGACACAGACAAGGAAGGGACAGTGAACAGCAGGGTCAACCAGTATTTTGCAGAATACAGAAAATAAATCCTGTAGTGACTGAATGCGTATAAACAGAAAATACGAAACAGTTTTTAATAAAGCAGGTTTAATGACACTTTAAGAATTTCATCTAGGTGATGACTGTCAGCAGCATTTTTTCAACAAGGAGCCATTATCATGCAACGCACATCCTAACTGTTAAAGCAGTTGTAACCTTAAACATTGTTAAAACATTTTTTTACATTAATAAATCTAACCATATCTTGCATCTGTGCTTCTTTAAAGTAGAAGTCCCCCCTTACACTAAAATCTCTAAAAATACAGGCATCCACGATCTAAAATTAACCTATCCAGCCCTGTAAAGAAGAAATTGCTATACATACCTTTTCTGAAGCTGCTCCGGCCCAGTCCCACTCTGAGCTGTCAGCAGTGGCTTCTCTGAGTACAGGAGAGACAGTCGACAACAGGAGCCCCATAGTAATGGGTGGCGTCACTTACCAGGCATTTCACAGCCATCGTCGGTTCTCTCCTCTGCAGAGCTTCTGCCGCTGGAGACCAGACTGGATTCAAAAAAGGTATATATAGCAATTTCTTTTTTATAGGGCTAGATAGGTTAGTCTTAGACTGTGGATACAAGTTGTTTTTGAGATTTTAGTGTTCGGGTGTGCTTCCACTTAAAAAAAAAAGGAAAAAAAAACCTTGCATGTAATATGTTTTCTCTCATTGAAGTGCAGGTCAAGTGATTGCTGTGTTTTGCCAAGCGATTCATGGACCTCCTGGTGGATGGGTCTGCTCTGGGGCATTTAAATCACTGGAAAAAATGACATTGGCTGCCATGTGCCCACGTTTCCAAGGCAATGAAACGCAAGTATACCCGGAAGCTACACAGCAGTGAAGGAGCAGCTGAAGCGGAATCCACAACTCAAGGCAAGATAGATAGGTGGGGGGGTTCAGGCACGCTGTGCACTTCACAGTGTGCCTGTACAAACTACTAGATGACACAAGACAAACTGACTACGCTAGCATGGATCGGCAGCCATGTTAGTGTGGTCAGATTCTTCTCAGGAGGAGGAACATAGGCAGGATCAACCAGGTATTATTGAATACAGGCAGCACCAAAATAAATAGTAACATTACAAAGCATATTAAAATTCTTTAAAAAAGGCTGTAGTGCCTTTTTTTTTCTAGGATAACATTCGCTTTAAATTCATCCAGCATGAGAGGCAGAATTCATATCTGAAATTAGAGCGGCAAAGCCACCCATTCCCTAACGAGTTTTAGTTTGTGAAAAGGCATGTGATCAGATTAACTAGACCCATGACTAATTTCATCAAACACTGCATAGATCAAGTCCTCCTATTTTCCAGGCCCATCTTGTTGGAGCTCTGACAACAGCACTTGCAACATAGTCGAGGTCCCAAACCTGCCCCACAGTGACACCTATAGGCACAAACCTAGCATGACTAATCTAAAATCCGGCCCAGGCTGAAAGACTGAGACGGGAAGGGCAAGATGAAAGACTTGAGTACTTCTGCAGTGAATCTGGAGGATGAATTGCTGCCTTGCAGCTACAGAGGTCATTGAGGCTCCATTCACTTCTTGTTAAAACCAAACCATATCTAATAGACCCCGGATGTCTCCATAATGAACCCTGACGAAGGAGACCTGCACAACGAAACATTGCACTCTTCTTATGTTGTAATCATGCAATAAACTACCCGTTTGGATGCTACTTTGTGTCGATCCATGGTGACCTGGCAAATATCTACTTCATAAAGAGAACCTGTCACCTATATGTTATTACATAGGGGACTACTGGTCTCTTATGTGATAGAAATAAAATAAAAAATACAAGTGTTAAAGCACCCCCCCCCCACATACATACATACAAAAACACGTGTTGGGGTGCCTAAGAAAATGTCAATTGCCCTGCACATTTTTATATATCACGTGCATTCCGCAGTAAGGGTAATATTTTTAGCACCAGAGCTCCTGGGTGACTCTAAACTGATGACCTATAGGGGCTTTTAAAGCATCAACTATGGAAAATACCAGGTACTGAAGTGTTGCCTGTTCACAGGCACGTGCAGTTTTAACACTTGACATGTTGAGTATTTACTTACTTGGTGCAACCTCATCTTTTATATTTTACGAAAAAATTGGGCAATTGTGTTTATGTGCCCCAAAATAAACTTTAGTACATTTATACTAAATTTTTTGTGCTTCATAAATTATGCCAATATTGTGTGACAAAAAACTGGAACTATCATTATTTTATTCTCTAGGGCGTCTGCTTTTAGAAAATATAAAAGGTTTGTGAGTTTTAACTAATCTTCAGGCCTATAATGATATTTAAAATGTGCAAAAAAAATTAAATAAAAAATAAATAAAACGCCGGGACTCAAGTGGTTAACCATCAATCAAAATCCACTTCCCCATTTGTGGCATATCAATTAAACGGGTTTGATCGATTACTCCTATTGCAATAGATCAGTCAACATCTATTTGTTGAAGTGTGTATTATTAGATAGATCTGCTCACTGTATTAACCTGTTCAAGAAATATGATCATGCCTCTGTTTAGGGTACACGTTTTGTAAGACAGTTGAGCAATAGGATCTTCCAACTGCTGTCTATGGGCAGTTTGAGTAAGACTTTGTACTGCTCCACAGGAGATGACAGCACTTTATAAATCGTTAACGTTATTCCATCCAGCCAATGGGTTTATTCCTCTGCGGGATGTCTTTCCAGAGAGGAGTGTAATCCGCACATCAGCTGTTACACATGTTCATTAAGTTAATAAGCGAAGGGTATTTATTATTAATCCCCTTTGAAAACAGACTATATACAGTAAGCAGGATGGCATTGCAGTCAGAATATCTGCACTACACTATACAGCCAAATATTTTCTTTATAATTTCCCAAACGCATTGCAATTCCCATCAAATTCAGTGGAAAGTTGGCCCAATATTATGTCTTCCATCCCAAATTCCAAGAGATGAAATAAGGGCCAGCTTTGATTATTCTTCAGGAGGTTATAGCAGCTGAATCATTATATGGTTTTATTTAAAAGGACAAAATAACAAAAGAAAAGATATAATAAGGCAGCCACTGCATCTAAGGACAGGTAAGTGGTAATATATTAAGTTTTGGTCTTCTCTTTAGGAATGCGTAAATATTCATACGTCTATTGCTTGGCCACAGTTGCACTCTATAGCCTCGTACACACGGTACGATTGTTGGCCAACCGATCGTCTGATTTTGTCAAAAGGGCGTGTGCCAGGATCTTGTCTTGCATACTAACGTTACCCAATTGTCGTGCCACAAATACGAACATAGTGAAGTACTACGAGGAATTTCAGCTCGAGCGTCACCCTTTGGGCACCTTCTGCTAATTTCGTATTTGATGAGCATTGATTCCGAGCATGCGCGTTTGTACTTTTGACTTTTGTGTGACAGATTTGTGTACTGACCATATACGAAAATCAGACGTGGAGCCGTTGTCTGTCGAAAATTTACTAGCCTGCCTTGCAACATTTGTTGGCCGAAACTGGACAACAATTGTCAAAAGGAGCGTACTAACGGTAAGAATTTAGGACAACAGTCTGTCAACAGACAATCCCCTTCTAACAATTGTACCGCATGTACAAGGCTTAATTCTATAACCAAAATATTGTATAAAGTGGGGACTGATTAAAACCCCTTTCCTGTGAAACCAATAGTATGTGGGAGGAAATCTCTTGAATGAACCAAATCCTCTTTAGGTCGTTGTCTCCACGGGAAGGTTTCCACTAAATTCATGTTCTGGTGACAACTCATTTTCGGTCCCTTGAGAGTGGTCAGAGGACACAAAGAAAGGAATACTTAGCAGGGGCAGATATACCAACTAAAACAGAAATTCTAATCCATCACCACTCTATTCAAGAATGGTTTGAGGAAAACACAAAGTTCCAGGTGTTGACCTGGCCTCCAAATTCTCCAGATCTCAATCCAATTAAGCATTGCTGGGATGTGCTGGCTTTTCCCAATTGCATACCCCTAAAAGTTGATTTTTAATATTGTAGACTGCAAAGCAGACCATAGAGCAGGGGGTCTCCGAACTTTAACAAAAGAGCCAATTTACAGTACTTCAGACTTTAGACAATGTCAGATTGTGGCCAGTGGGGGTAGAAAATTTCAAAGGCCCAACATCAATTACAATAAACATTGCCTCCGGGTTGGTGGTCAGAAGGAGGAGGAATATTTCCCCATCACTGGTATCAGTGAGAGGAATAGTACCCCATTGTTAGTGTGAGTGGAAGACATAGTACCTCATATCACTTGGGGAATAGTGCCCCAAGGGCCAGATAAAGGCTAGCAAAGACTATCTAGACCAGAGGTCTCCAAACTTTCTAAGCAAAGGGCCAGTTTACTGTCCTTCAGACTTTAGGAGGGCCAGACTAGGGCTGGTGGGAGTAGAAAATGTCCCGGTGTCCAATGGGAGTAAACCATGCCCTGGAAGAATAGGAATAGTGAATAGAATCGTGCCCCATTGTTGGTGTCAATTAAAAAAATAGCCCCATCCTTGCTGTCAGTGGGAGAAATAGTGGCCCGTCGTTGCTGTCAGTGGGAGAAATAGTGGCCCATCGTTGGTGTCAGTGGGAGAAATAGTGGCCCATCATTGGTGTTGGTGGGAGGAATAGTAGCCTATCATTGGTGTCAGTGGAAGGAATAGTAGCCCATCATTGTTATCAGTGGGAGGAATAGTAGCCCATCGTTGGTATCAATTGAAGGTATTGTGCCCTTTTGATAGTGCTCCACATGCCCCATTGTTGGAGTCAGTGGATGGAATGGTGCCCCAAGGGCCAGATAAAGGCAAGCAAAGGGCCGCATCTGGCCCCAGGGCCACAGTTTGGAGACCTCTGATCTAGACTATCTAGACTTTGGACTGCAGTTTGGAGAACACGGCCATAAATTATCAAAAGAAACAAAAAAATGCATTCCGCCATCCACACATTTGAGGTGGATATGGGAATCCTCCCAGCTGCGCTACTGTATTCGGACAGTGAGACTTCTCCCCTTCCAGAATCCACTGATCAGCACTGCAGACGATTGGCTGCATGCACTGATCGAACACAAGTTTTCCAAAATTCCCATTCAAGAGGAGATGATCATTAGGTCGACTCCTCTAAAAAAGGAACGGCCATAGATGGATCAAAGTTTGGACAGTCCGAATTCCTATACATCTTTTGCCAGCCTTATACAACATCTATAAAAATAAGCTAAACCTACCAAACTACAATAACAAAAAACTGCCAAAAAAAAACCCTGAAAAAGGTAAGTCACGAACCTTAGCTGTCCTGATCTAAAATTTTAAAAGTCTCTATAAAGGCCCGTACACACGATCGGGTTTTCCGGCAGACTTTATACCGATGGGAAACCCGAGGGGAAAGCCGAGAACCGGCTCGGCAGCTTTTTCCCCCTAAGCCTCGTACACACACGACCGAGTTTCTCGGCAAAAACCAGCAAGAAACTTGCTGTTTTTTTTTTTTGCCGAGGAAACCGGTCGTGTGTACATTTTTCGACGAGGAAACTGTCGAGGAACTCGACGAGCCAAAAAGAGAGCATGTTCTCTTTTTCCTTGACGGGAATGGAGAAAATTGGCACGTCGAGTTCCTCGACAGCCTAACAAGGAACTCGACGAGCAAAACGATGTGTTTCGCCCGTCGAGTTCCTCGCTCGTGTGTACGAGGCTGTACATACAGCCAGTTTTCCTGGCAGAAAAACTGCCATGAGAGCTTTGGCCGGAAAACCCGGCTGTGTGTATGCTCCACCTCAGGCTTTCCCCATAGGAAAACTGCCTGGTTAAAAACCGTTGGGAATCCCGGCGGGAAAAAAGGAAACATGTTCTCATGTCTCCTGACGATTTTCCTGACGGGAAAACTGCCATGGAGCATACACATGGTCAGTTTTCCTAGCCAAAAGCTGTCATGGCAGTTTTCCAGACGGGAAAAATGGTCGTGTGTACGAGGCATAATACTGATACTGGCCTCTTAATGAGATTTTATCTGTGTTGCGCTCATGCTGCAACAATTTCTAACCATATATGGCCAAATTCACCAGTAGAATACGGCTAAATTCATAGAAAGTGCTGCAATAAAACAGCTGCTGTTTAAGTGCTTTGAAAATAATGAAACTAACAAGCCGCTGTATTAACAGCCAGTGAGTCCTGTTATATTACAAGTTTATCATTTAAACCTTCCGACCATTGGCAGCACTGTGATCACAATTTCTTAGGAAATGTCTTACAGGTGCTTTTGCTGATTCATTGTAATTATCTTGAAAGCTCCAATCAATTTCATTTTAGAGACCCTGGCTTTAACAAGTCTACACCAAAGCTATAAAAAAAGCTTATTACGGTAATCTATAAATGAGGGTGACAGAAGGCAATGCAGAAGTTCTGGCTTTGCAGGTGAATACCAAATAATTCATATCTAATATGCTTTCTAATTCTCAGACTCCTGGACAATTCTTTACATGCAGAGAACAGATAATCTAACAATTTGCTTCCCAGTTGCTTCACAAATTACAGAAATGACTCCATTAACAGACAGCATAAGGGATTTGTACTGTAGTTATGTCTGTGGCCTTACTAGCAATCTTACAGTACTGTGCAAACGTTTTAAGGAGGTGTGAAAACAATTCTATAAAGGAAGAATGCTTTCAGAAATTGTTAATAGTTTATTTTTATCAACAAAATGCAAAGTAAATGAACAGAAGAGAAATCCAAATCAAATCAATATTTGGTGTGACCACTGTTTGCCTTCTAAACAGCATCAATTCTTCTAGGTACACTTGCACACAGTTTTTGAAGGATCCTGGCAGGTACCGTATTTTCCGGCGTATAAGACGACTTTTTGGATGCAAAAAAATGCATCCAAAGTCGGGGGTCGTCTTATACGCCGGGTACGGTCTCCGTGCAGCTGCGATCGTCATAATTTCAAAGCTGCGCGCCGTCTTCTCAGCGCGTCCTCGCTGTCCTGTGATAGGCGGAACAGAAATCTTCCCAGCAGCGCCTCTGTTCTGTTTTCCGCCTATCACGGATGCCTTCTCATCCTCGGACGAGATGAGAAGGCATCCGTGATTGGCGGAACATAGAACAGAGGCGCTACTGGGAAAATTTGTGTTCTGCCAATCAAAGGACACGCTGAGAAGATGGCACGCGGCTTTGAAATCATGGATGCTCGCAGCAGACGGAGACTGTCACCGGCCTGCAAAACGTGAGTGATAGCACAGTGGGGGGGAAAGTGGGGACATGTAATGTGATGGCACTGTGGGGGCATGCAATGTGATGGCACTGTGGGGGCATGCAACGTGATGGCACTGTGGGGGAAAGTAATGTGATGGCACTGTGGGGGAAAGTAATGTGATGGCACTGTGGGGGCATGTAATGTGATGGCACTGTGGGGGCAAGTAATGGCACTGTGGGGGCAAGTAATGGCACAGTGGGGGCATGTAATTGCACAGTGGGGGCATGTAATGGCACAGTGGGGGCATGTAATGGCACAGTGGGGCTTGGAAAAAAAGGGGGTAGTCTTATACAGTGAGTATATCCCAAAACCAAAATTTTTCCTGGAAAATTAGGGGGTCGTCTTATACGCCGAGTCGTCTTATACGCCGGAAAATACGGTAGGTTGTTTCAAATATTTTGGAGAACTAATCAAACATCTTCCGTGGATGTAGGCTCTTCATGTAACCAAAGACAAACTTAATGTGAAGATCGGGGCTCTGTGGGGACCAAACCATAACATCCAGGACTCCTTGTTCTTCTTTACCATGAAGATAGTTCTTAATGACATTGGTTGCATGTTTGGCCCCAGATTTAATCTGCAACAACCTCAATCACACACCTATCTGATGGCATGATGGATAGGTATTTCTTATGATTGAGGACACCATTGATCAGGACCAAATCAACTCAATTTGCAGAAATGCAGCCCCAAACTTGCAAGGAACCTCCAACATGCCTCACTGTTGCTTGTAGCACTCATTATTATACCGTTCTCTAGACCTTCAGTGAACAAACTTCTTCTACAGCAAATATTTCAAATTTTGACACATCAGTCAAGAGCACCTGCTACCATATTTTTGAACCCCAGTTCTTATGTTTTCATGCATAGGACATGAAATAAGTCTAAGTGACTCAGCATGCTCTTCTCCCTTGTAAGATTTCATATGAATGTTTGAGTACACCGCAAAGTGCTATGGAATTGGTCAGAGCTCTATCAAAAAAATGGGACATAAGCATCAAAATATAATACATTTTAATGTACTTGTAGCTGTAATTTCAACACTCTACCAACAGTGGATATTTCAGATTTTGGGGAACACTTGATTGCGCCATTTGTATCGTTCATGGACTCCAGTGGCAAAGTCACTGCACAGAGTTTGAGGCTTCTTTGGCTGCAGATTGATGAGGGAAGACTGTTCAATTGTCCTGAAGGAGCTAGAACTGCCGAAATTCCAGAGAGACATTAGAAGATATTGGGAGGATTTTCTCACCAGTGTCCAACCATGCTTACAGCAGTATCTAGGATATGACCTTTTCCAAAGAGATTACCCTACTCATCAAATTCATGAATGTCTCAAAATATAACGTTATCCATTATAAATCCTTCTTAGGGGCTCCAAATGTTTACTTACAGGGGTTGGACAAAAATATGGAACACTACATGATTTGCCAAGACGATAATGTTCTTATTTACACAGCTAGTGTTGTCCAATTGTGGGTTGAAGAGCATGCAGACATAGGAGTTGATTTACTAAAACTGGAGAGTGCAAAATCGAGTG